>NW_020527805.1:321829-643659 GCF_003368295.1 Carassius auratus
ATGCTCACATGCAACACAGATACAGTTATTCTTTGGATTCAAATCACTGGAGGACACGCAAACCCCTCTTGAGTCTCTCTGCCTCCCTCAGTGCATTAATAAATAAAGCAAACAGCATTAAGACTAAAGACTAACTTAAACTATATGACTGAGGCTCTAATTTAATAGCAATAGTATTAGTGTTTTAAGGTTTGGCCTTTTAGGTTAAACTCTAAGCCGATGTGGGAGTAATTTGGCCGTAAGGAAATTGATTCTGACCTTCAGTCAGTTTCTCATGTTCAAACGGAGGAGTTAAACAGAATCATTGGTGTTAAACACATTACCCAGGTATCCCCTCTGCTCACAGTCAATGATTAGATGTCCACACTGAGGGATTGAAATTCTGTGCAAATGTAAAAATGATCACGGAGCATGACTGGAAAGAAGAATTAAAGCCGTCCATTATGGCACAGGAGACTATGATGCAGATCTTTCTTGTCTCTGGGATTATTAATAGATCTGGGGTGGTGATGGCGCAGTGGATAAGACGCATGCCTTTGGTGTGAGAGACCCGGGTTTGAAACCACTGTGAGGCACCAATGTGTTTCTGAGCAAGATACTTAACCCCTAGTTGCTCCAGAGGCGTGTGACATTTATTCATTTAGCAGTTGTATATAGCAATTGTAAGTCGCTTTGGATAAAAGCGTCAGCTAAATGAATAAATGTAAATCTGAAACATAAGAGTCAGTTTTGATGCATGCAAACACTTGTCAAAGACTTACCTGCTGGCTGTTGCTTTGAGGAAGAAGAAGAAGAAACTGCCAGTGGCTTATGAACTTTAAAAACACACAAACAGATCTTAGGCAGAATATACAAGATTTGCTCTCTGTACAACAAAAGTGAATGGTTATTTATAAGGACAAGCTCCAGAAAGGACAAAACTCCTTTAAAGGTGCTTCCAAATGACTCATGCCCTACATGTTAAGACTTGGCCAAAAACTACTTTTGTGGGAGGAACAGACTAAAATTTGACTAACTCTGACTAAAAAGTCATTATTCATTGTTAATCTTCCCCACTACAACACTGTTAAAAATAGCATGCTAAATTTACTGTTAAAAAAGGACGGAAAGCTGTAGTTGCCAGATGTTAGGTAAAATAATCAAAGAAAAAATACTATGACAATGTTTGATGTATTATGGATTTGCATATTCAAGTCTGTTCATGTTTAACAAGCTAAAAATCTTTAATCAAGCAATAAAATGTTAACGTGTTATCTATATTAATATAATATATCATTATAATCAGAACTACAAAACTCAGTGTTTTACCTTGAAATGTAATTACAACACCACAATAAAAGAAGTTTTAAAAATCGAAAGCCACATGATGTATAAAATAAAATGATAAATAACAAAAAGCACCATATTGTATATGAAACAAAACTAAATGAAATATGTGAAGTGCAATGCAGGGACTTCTGGCAATGTCTTATTATTTTTTCTAACTATAGATCATATGTTAATTCATAGTTTTTACTTACAATAACCATACATTTGACATTATTTTACTGTAAATTTACATGTGATGCATGATCATTTCTATATATATTATTTTGTATATAGGGTAATTTGCATGTAACTAACTAACAGGTTTTCATTGCAGAATTAGTACTTTTATTTTTCTGTGAAATATTATTTTAAAAATGTTTTATATTAAACAAATGTTATATATATATATATATATATATATATATATATATATATATATATATATATATATATATATATATATAATGAATATTAAAAAAAAATTCACTATAAATTATATAGTACTTCATAGTTTTTACTTGCAATACTTATATAAATGTGACAGCATTTTATTTTAAAATTGCATTTACATTTACATTTCAGTAACACAAACACAAACCTGTTGTATGGCTTAAGAAGACTTAGAATATAGTGTATGAACCATATGAAAACAATCTATATTGTTATAAAACTCTCAAAGAATCACAGGAAAGGTGCTTTGAGTCATTTTGTATAAAAATCAGAACAGAATTAATTTACATAGCATGTAAGCAGTTTAACTTAAATGATCAAACAAAGGGTCAAAATGGTAGTGTTAAACTCAATTCTGACTGTTATTAGAGCAAAGACACTTGACTAACAAAATAAATGGACTTCAGGGAAAGAATAAAGTGCTACAAAAGTGTAGAACATTGCTTTTGCTGGCCATACATACTCTCTTAATGATGCACACACACATACAGCATCTCAAATGCACCCTCTCTCTCAAACAGATTGAAACACACCTCATCTTGACTTGCACATCTCCAGGGTTTCTGTGGCCAGCGCTCCCTGCAGTGTGGCTGGCCAACAGGAGGCATTTACCGTACACTCCACCCTTCTCTAAGTACAAACAATCACAAAAGCACTGATGGCAGTAAACAGAACCAAAGCCACAAACCCACTTCCAGCTCCTTCAGTAATGCAGCCGACCACAGTCACAGAAATTCAGAGTGCTCCAGCGTCCCGTGCTGCGTCAGGTACATCTGCACACACAATAAGAAGGTTGTGTTGCTCAGCGCTTGTTCTTTTTTTTGCAATTCAGTCACGTTCAGATGTTTCTCCTTAAAATTCTTTGGAGAGATAAAAATAGACACTATTGAGCTAATTGTTTACATGCAGAACTTTTAAATGAAAATGACCTTCTATTTAAAAATCTGGAGTATGCAAGTTTTTAAAAGAAAAAAATTATCTTCTACTCATCAAAGTGGCATTTATTTGATCAGTAAAAATTGCAGTAACATTTTTTTAAAGCAACTTAAAATAAAATAACATAATTTATTTGAAACAGTAATATTTTGTAACATTATAATGTCTTTACTGTCACTTTTGATCAACTTAATGCATCCTTGCTGAGGATTTTTTTTTTTTTTTTGACTCGTATTTTGAATGGACGTGTAATTGTGAACTAGTTTTCTCCTGCTCATCTTGTTTGTGTTTAGATCTATATTTGAGCAGCTCTGGTGCTCGCACACACCACTTACCCATCCATCAAGTCTCTTTACCGTTCCTCGACTCATTCATGGGTAGCGCTGGCATCACTACAGATGGCTGACATTAAAGTGACTGACTGTAAAAAGTCTGATATAAAGTCTGAAATTATTAGTTTTTATTGAAACCGCAGTTACTGGCGCCGTAACACAGTGCAATTCAACTGTGAACGCACAAGGAAAGAGCCAAGACAGCAAGAATTGGCCCTGATTACACTACATCAATCCACCACAAATATAAAACATCCCCACACAGACCTACAGCTATGCCAACAAACTGAGAGGTATGAAGATTTCAAAAGTGAAATGAACAAAAGACCAAGCTCTCATTGATGCGGTCTGGATCTTCCTAATGTTGTGATCAGAAGAAAGGCAATGCAAAGATGTTTTTTCCATAACTTGGCACTGAACAGCCTCTTGTTGTCTTCGGAACCATCTTTATCATTTGGTTTCTGCGTAGACCTGAGTTCGCCTCTTTCATTGTTAATTACCCTACATGTGTGAATCGGTGGGCGGGGCTAAACAGGCAGTGATGTAGAAGCAGGTGTTGATCTTCTTCTGCGAAGGTGGGGTTTAGCCACACTATTATGTCATAAAGTGGCACATTCCACAACCTGTTGTTTTGGCAGATAGGCTTCAATATTAGCTGGTTTTAATGAGAAAGTTTTGAGTTCTGAAATTTACAGGATGTCTCAATGACCTCTAAAATGTCAAAATGCATTTCTGATTTCTCAGTTCACGACCCCTTTAAAACAACCATGTCGCATTCAAAGTTGACTATTTTTTCAATATCTGTGCTAGAGTATGACAATGTTAGCTTAGCGATGTTTTACTTATATAAATAGGCAATTCAGGAAGAAACTGTTAATCAAACCAAAAAAGTATTATAAAACAATTAAATCTAATTCAAAATGAACTATTTTTCAATATATGTGTGTTTTAAGTGTCAGAGTATCACAGTGTTAGCTTAGCAACATGCTATTCTGACAATGCTAATAGACAGTTTGGAGGAACATTTATATTATAAACATCCTTCAATCCATTTATCACATTATGCACCCTAACTGTCCAAAATAATTAAGTTTTAATAAAAAAAACAAGGATATTGGACATATTGTATTTAGTGTATTATAGCTAAAACCATGTATTTATTAAATGTAAAGTATGTTAAGTATTCAGTGATCTTGACAGACAAGCTTTTGAATGAATGGAAGTCCCTGTCTCTTTCTGTGTGTTTGTGTGTGGTGTGTGTAGATGTTTCTCCACCACCTCATTGGCTTTGGGTTTCAAACTCAGTGGCCGCAGCAGTGCTCTGTGCGAGACTCCTTTACCCATCTGCTCTGGAGTGATCTGTAGCTGGGCTCATTGTATCTGAGCAGAAAAATACCACACAAGCCGACAGTGGCCGCAGTCGTCCAGACCTGCATGCGGTCACTGAATTAAAATAACCATGACAGGAGGCCACACATGGATCCTCAGGTGGATACGAGGTTGGACCATGGTACAAGGCTCTATAAACCACAAAAAAAGAGAGACTGGCTTCTGCGTGGTGTTGTTTAGCCAATCTGAAGACTTTGAGGCACTGCTTAATTCAAGTTTCAATTACATAAAGCACATTTAAAGCTGCTTTTAAAGGAATAGAAAATGTAGAATTGCATCACTTACTCACCAATGGATCCTCTGCAGTGAATGGGTGCCGTCAGAATGAGAGTCCAAACAGCTGATAAAAACACACTTGTGATAATGCACAAGTAATCCACACCACTCCAGTCCATCAGTTAATGACTTGTGAACTGAAAAGTTGAGTGTTTGTAAGAAACAAATCTATTTTTAAGATCTTTTTAACCTTAACCCATTGAAAATGTGAAAAAAAAAGAAAGAAAAAAAAACGATTTTATGAGGTAAATTCATCCAAAGGTCAGTTTTTGAAATTCAGGTGAACAGGCTATCATTTTTATTCCATGTTTCTCTGAACAGCATCCATGGAAAGAGACTGTAAATAAAAGGTCGTAAGTTTGTTTCTTGTCTAAATTCATCTGGAACAGCAGTAAAAAGAAAAAAAAGAAAAGAAAAGAAAAAAGAAGAGGAAAATACTGGGAAGGGTCTTCTGGATCAGATCACTGTGTTAATCGATTTGGAAAGCATGTTAGTGCCGTGATTCTGTCACGTCATCAGGATTTTGAAGTTTCCTAAAATCTGTTCCATCGTGTGATTCTACTCGATCCAATTTTGCAGTTGAAGATCGATTTTCAACAAATGAAAGATCTGTTGATTGTGGTTATCGTTCAAAACTATATTTCACATTTGGTCAGATTCATAATTCAAAAACATGTTTTTTACATGTTCAAGCATTATATTTTGTCATCAGTTCTGGTTGATGTCAGAGAGCAGTGGTCTCCGAGCCTGCATCCAGCCTATGAGTTGTCCACAGATATGTAAATAAATACAGTACAGACCAAAGGTTTGCACACACCTTCTCATTCAAAGAGTTTTCTTTATTTTCATGACTATGAAAAAAATTGTAGAGTCACACTGAAGGCATCAAAGGCTGAGCAAGAAGGAGAGTGATGGGGTGCTGCGCCAGATTATCTGGCCTACACAGTCACCGGACCTGAACCCAATCGAGATGGTTTAGGGGTGAGCCGGACCGCAGACAGAAGGCAAAAGGGACAACAAGTGCTAAGCATCTCTCGGGGAACTCCTTCAAGACTGTTGGAAGACCATTTCAGGTGACTACCTCTTGAAGCTCATCAAGAGAATGCCAAGAGTGTGCAAAGCAGTAATCAAAGCAGAAGGTGACTATTTGAAGAACCTAGAATATGACATATCTTCAGTTGTTTCACACTTTATTGTTATGTATATAATTCCACATGTGTTAATTCATAGTTTTGATGCCTTCAGTGTGAATCTACAATTTTCATAGTCATGAAAATAAAGAAAACTCTTTTAATGAGAAGATGTATCAAACTTTTGGTCTGTACTGTAGTTTTTTTCATACTTTTTGAATAAAATGCTATATTTTTTTTTTACATAATAATTATTGAAAAATATATATATCAAAATAAAGCCTTGGTGAGCAGAAGTTACTCCTTTCCGATAATCTTATCTACATTATGAATGTAAATGCACTCTGAAATACTCATCTAGAAAGAAAAAAAAAACAATTCACAGAAAATGAATGATGTACAGTGTAACCAGAATAGATCTGTACACCCAACATGTGACAGCGAGAGGACATGAGCTGATAGCACAGATGATCACTTCTGATGCACCAATCAATAACTGGAATTAATCTGACATGAGGCTGAATATTAATTACATGCCTCTAAATCAAAGCATCCTGTCTAAGCTCAAAACCCTGTAATGCTGAACAGGACACACACACAGTACAGGGCAAACACACACTCTTAGTGTTGGCTGCAGATGAGAGCTGGTTTGGTTAGCAGGTGTGTGTGAGCCAGACAAAACTCTTCTGGCGCCACTCATGCATTTCCAGTGTGTGACTGCCAACCCCCCTCCCACTTCCTCCGCTGTCAATCATCAGCCACCACACACTAGTGCATACTTACAAATACAGAAACACACAAACTCTGATCCAACTAAAATACTGCGAGGATGTGTGTGTGTGTGTGTGTGTGTGTGTGTGTGTGTGTGTGTGTGTGTGTGTGTGCGTAGTCTGTGGAACTAGTAAGGTCAGATATGTGTCAAATATCAGAAACTATTAAAACGATAGATAGATAGATAGATAGATAGATAGATAGATAGATAGATAGATAGATAGATAGATAGATAGATAGTAAAATTATAGAACACAACAGATATATATGTAATGGCAGAAATATGTATGTGAGAGTTTGGAAATATATTCAATCAATCAATGCATTAAAGGAGAACAGGAAAAGAGGGGATAGAGGATGGAGAAGTTTCTGACCACAGGCAGGCGTCTGGCTTCCTGCTCAGACACTGTGTTTAAACCATCGCTCCATAAAGAACAGAGGCCTGCAAAGTCACTGGCTTCCTATTGGGCCATAAAACCATCCCAGCGACCGGTGGCCAATCTAAAACCACTAAGACTGAGAAGGGAAGTGAGATCATACAGCACAGCTTGCCTCAGCATCCGAATACCCCTCGCCACACACACATGTGGGCCTGTTAAACACGGTGGGCGGGACAGAGTCCTTCAGCGAACCACAGCACTGCTTAATGCATCCCAGAAAGCCCTTGTATGTAGCCCTTTAAAAACTCCCATTTCTCTCTGTTACGGCTGCTTACTTACAGTGGTTAAATACTACTATCCAACTCTGGCGAGATCGGATTCAGCTCTCAGAAGCTTGATTTTCCGTGTCGCTTCATCCTCCCAGTCGGGCTGATTCGGGATGTTTCCACACAGATGAAAGAGCGTCAGCAGAGATGATATAAATGTTTCCAGCCTCTGCTGGAAGGATATCCTATAATCACACACATACAAAAGAGAGAGAAGGAAGAAAGGCATGACAAGTGAGAGTTAAGACAAACAGACACATGGTTCTTTGACACGCTGAGTTCCTCTCTGGCTGTGTGCAGTGAGTTTACTCATTTACATCATCTGTGAAGGTGAATGAAACTCATGACTTTTGCATAATTCTCAAATTGACAAATATAATGCACAGAGAGTTTAAGGTAAGGTAAAAGGTCAAATCTGTGTCAGTTTGTCAGACAATGACTCTCTACATAAACAGCAACTGTATATACTGTGAACTGACTCACAATTGATTTCTGTAGAGTATGTTGCTAATCTAAATGTGTAATACTCTAGACAGCATCAAATCGTACACTATATATATATAGTTTTTACAGTGCACATGATCATACAGAAAATGTATATCTAAATGCGTATGTATATACATTTTAATAAATTCATTTGTGATTTAAACATTTTATTTAAATGTATACAGAAATAAGTAGAAGCCTATTTATGAAGTGTGTAAAAATGCTACAGAAAAAAAAAACTGTTTCAGTTTCAAACAAGTTTCTCAAACAAACTTGCAATTGATGGGGCATATTTTTAAAATATATTATTTATTCAACAATGGTGCATTAAATACAAAATATTTATATTAAGCAGCACTACTGTATTCAACATTGATAATAATTTATTATGATTTCTGAAGAATCACATCATTATATATTTTGATTTATGTTTTCAGTATTTTTAAAGGCCCCAACCAGTAGGGGGCACTGCCTTACACATTTACATTTACATTTATTCCATTTACATTTACCGTATTTTTCGGACTATAAGTCGTACCTGAATATAAGTCGCATCAGTCCAAAAATACGTCATGATGAGGAAAAAAACATATATAAGTCGCACTGAACTATAAGTCGCAATTATCTAGAACCAAGAACCAAGAGAAATCATTACCGTCTACAGCCGCGAGCGGGCGTTCATGTCAAATTAATTTTGATAAATAAGTCACACCTGACTATAAGTCGCAGGACCAGCCCAACTATGAAAAAAAGTGTGACTTATAGTCCAGAAAATACCATATTCATTTAGCAGACGCTTTTATCGAAAGCGACTTACAGATGAGTACATTGGAAGCAATCAAAAACAACAAAAAGAGCAATGATATAAGTGCTATAACAATTCTCAGTTAGGTTAACACAGTACACGTAGCATGGGCTTTTAAATAATATGATAAATAAAAAGAAAACAGATAGAACAAAAAAAGAATAGAGCAAGCTAGTGTTAAGAGGTCTTTACACACACACAAACACACATCCATTTTATGTGTTCAGTTATATTATAAATTATTAACAAAATTGTAACTGTCGAGCCAGTGTGACTGTCGAGCTACAGCTTGGAGGTATATAATGAAATGGTGTAAAGTGGAATTTATCATTATTTCACACAGAAGAAGGACACACGTGAATCAGGTCTGTTCCAGTTTATTTGTGATCACATGACTATTTAAAACAGCTCCTCTAAGACTTTTGACCACACAGAGTGCACATTTAGATTTTATTGATTCTGATTTGGGGTATTAATTGGGTTAAAATTATGTGGTAAAATAGGAACAAAGTTTGAAATAGTGCATTCAGATAGTGTGAAAATAATATATTCATTTGATCTTATCTGTGATTGCTTTAGCTAAATGTTGGATCGACAGACAGGTCTGTTAGCACACAGCTGTGTCCGGAGGCTGTTGGCATGACCTGAGAGCCCACAACGACTTATTGTGTAAAAACAGCATTAAAGTAAGGTCAAACAAGAAATTCTTTGAAGCATCTGAAGAAGAACATGTGACAATGGGTGAGTTTCTGGAGTTCACTTATGGGTGATTCTTCAAATACAGGCACTTTAGAAATCTTCCTAAATTGTTTTTAGCTATTTTATCTTGATTCAATTATTAACTCTTCAATATATTTAAAATTTTCAAATGTTAATGGAACAGTTCCCTTCCAGAATGAGAATTCTATCATGATTTACTCATCCTCCACACTTGTTTGAATTCAATGGAGCCCATCAAATGTTTGAATACTAACATTTTACAGAATATCTTTTGTGTTCAACAGAAGAAAGAAACTCATACAGGTTTGGAACAAGTGGAGGATGAGTAAATAATGACAGAATTCTCATTCTGGAAGTAAAACTTATACTCAAAAAAGAAAGATCTCATCATGGCCTTAATTAACCTTCATAGTTTTGAAGTGCATCATCAAAATTAACTATTATTTTCCAAAAACATTTCCAAATACTCCTATCTCCGGTCAATTGGGCTTTTTTGAGCAAGGATGCATGAAATTGGTCAAAAATGACAGTGTATAAATTTATAAGTATAACAAAAGATAAAAGTTTATTGAGCTGCAAAAAAAAAAAAAAAAAAAACATCTATATTAAAATATTTTCTAAAGGATCAAATGAAAATTCAGCTTTGAGGAATAAATTACATTTCAAAGTATTTTAAAATGTAATGTTTCATAATATTAATGTTTTATTGCATTTTTGGTCATATAAATGTAGGTTTAATAACTATAAGATGCTTCTTTGAAAAACATGTAAACAATTCATACAGACCTCAAACTCCTGAATAGCTGTATGCATGATTTTTCAGACCTAAAATTGTTGTGTTGCAGGCCTTTAGCTAAAGTTAGCTGTATATTTGACCATCACAGCCTCTGCTCTCTCTTGTTCTCTGGCTTTTTTTATGTGTTCATCTTGTGTCAAAATCTAAGACAGGGCTTCATGCCTCTTTCGTTAAAGATTATGGGATCTGAGGATTTAAATATTTCCAGCTGATGAGCTGAGATGAATGAAACAGACTGAAATCAAAGCCCATGGTGATGCCATCAGCTGTCCTTATGACGGAAAAACAGCAGTAAACACACGCAGAGAGAAAGAGAGAGAGAAAGGGAGGGAGGGAGGGAGAGGGAGAGATGATCAGAAATATTAAGTCAAGTATCAAAAGCTTAGTTTTGTGCATTATTCCGAGACAGTTGTTATTGGTGTAACATGGCGCCCCCTATTGAAAGCAGCTTGAGTTTAACTTGTCTTCTTTTTTTTTTTTTCTTTTTTTTTTTTTTATACAATAATGAGCAAAACCAGGGTCTAAGTATCACAGACTGACCTTATGCCTCATAACATACAAGCACAAAGTTCAAAATGCATCCTTTAAAGTGTTGTAAAAATGTGCAGTTTATATTTTGATATTTATATTAAGCATGTTGTACATAATTTATATTATTATGTAATTTAGATTTAATGTATGTTTTCACTGTATTAAAAATTTATGATTTGAAATTAAAATGTATTATTATATGATTTGTACATAACAAATACATACATATTACACAAAAACATACATCATTTATTTGTATTATTATTTAATTTATATATAAAAAATGAATGTACTTTTACATTTTATTTTTAAAAATTTATTATCTGAATTTATGACATTTATTTTGTATGATTTGTACATAACTACATATAATTTATGATTTGAATGAAATACATTTTTTACATAATACATAAATTATACTATTTATTAATTTTATTATATAATGTATACTACCTTTTTGATGTATTTAAAATTTTACTTTGTTTTTACAAATGTATCATCTGTATAATTTGCATGGAATTTTTTTTTATGATTTGTATGAAATTTCTTGTATTAAAAGTCAAAGCTTTCATGACATCATATCCTCCTGGGGGATACATTTTGCATGCTTAAAACCTTATGTTTCTGCAGCTAGCATAAAACGTTCATTACACAAAAAGTATCTGAGTAAACATGCTATTTTCCCCAAGTTTCTGTTTTTTATGTGTTTGTAATTTTACTGGGGCCTTAATAAACTTAACACTTAATAAAGCACACAGAATGGCTACTTATAAAGACAAAGCATCATGTACAGTAAATTGAAAAAGAAAAAAAGTCACATAAACAAGGTTTTATAAGGTTTTAGTTAACATGCAGCTTAAGAAGGTGCCAAACTGTAAGCTGATGCAGTGCTGATATGTACATTTGTCTCGCTTTGTCTATCTTACATCTACGTAAGAACATCACTGAACTCAGTCGATCTGTCAATGCTCCTCTCGGAGACAGAAAGTCGCTGTTGACCACAATGCTCTAGATCTCTTTATGTGGGCTGTCATAGCTTTTAATTGTGGACGAGAGCCTGAATATTGATGTTAAAGAGAAATCATATGTCTATGGCCTTCTTTTAGAAATATACAGACAAGCTGGTCTTTCATATTAACCTTGACTGTGGAAAATCCCATGTGACAAGGTTGGCGGCACTGAATATATATTATGCCTAGTGTTCAAAAACAAAAGTGTTTTGGAAATACTCATTTTATGGGGATAATTATGATGATTATTTATCAGCCTGTCATGCTCATGAGAGCCCCAGGGATACAAGTGATGATAGTTTACTTCCAAAACATAAAATCATTCCAGAGAATTAAGTCTGATCAGATGAGTTGCATATAATTACTGGCGCTCAGCATGGCCTTGAGTTACCAGACTGCTGACATGAGATGTGCGTGTGATTCAGATCGAACACGGGAGGTGTGTGTTTCTACAACCATCTAATGCTTTGTTCAGCTCAGAAGATGGATTTTCAGCTTTCTACCTGGAAAATACTGGAGAGATGCTGATTTTCTATGCAAAGCAATAAAACGTGTAAATGAGTCCTAAATTACGTCATCATGTCAGGTACACCACCAATCAAATGTTTGAGGTCAGTAAGACTGTTACTGCTTTTTGGACAAAAAAAAAAAAAAAAGTTTTTTGTGCTCACTAAGGCTGCATTTATTTGAACAAAAATACAGTAATACTGAGAAATATGTTTGCAATTTAAAATAACTCTTTTCTATTTTAATATATCTAACATAACTACTCCAGTCTTCAGTGTCACATGATCTTCAGAAATCATCCTAATATGCTGTTCTAATGCTTAAGAAACATTTATGATTACTATCAATGCTGAAGAGTTGAGTTGCTTCATATTTTTATGGAAATGTTTTTTTTTTTTTTCAGGACGTTTTGATGAATAGAAAGTTGAAAAGGACAGCATTTATTTGAAATAAAAAAATAAACCTTTTGTAACATTATAAATGTCTTTACTTTTACTTTTGACCAATTTAATGCATCCCTGATAACTGAAATTATTCATTTCTTTAAAAAAAAAAAAAAAAAAAAAAAAAAAAAAAATCTTGCCGATGCCAAACTTTGAACAACAGTGTATATAAAATAAACACAACATTTAAAAACATTTATCCATCTAAGGTCTATAATCCTGAACACTTAAAAAAATCTTTAAAAAAATTTAAAGCCAAAATTCTATATTTTTTAAACAAACTTTTTTTTTTTAAATGTGCTTTAAAGGTTTAATATGAAAGTTGAATTTCCTTCAAAGTTCTAATTTGAACTGGATTTCTGCATTCGTTTTCCACCTTAATTCAAATTAAGGAATTTAAGTTCAAGTTTTTAGGTATAAAGTAAGGAATAAATAGTTCAAATAACACATTCAGGGAAAACAAAAAGAGTATAAAAGTTATCTCTGGGGTGTACCTTTTTAAAGGATGCCATCCCAGTGGCAGCTTTTGTACCTTTTTTCCTGAGAGTGTAGTTTAACACACAAGTCTGCACTTGTGAAATAACTGTACTGTACTGTTTATTTTCCCTATTCTGTCACTGTTGATTTCTATTGCAGTAGCTGTTTCGGACATTACTTTCATAATCATGCACAAATGCCATCATCAAAACTGGGTTTGACACTTCATAATCAGGCCACCTAACAATACCCTGTGTGTCCATGTTTGGACCCTCCTTCGGTGGGTAACTGAGCTGGCAGGCTGCAGTCAGAGCTCTGTTTGGTTTGGCCTGTTCAAGTTGCTCATTGGCAGTGGAAATGAAAGAAATAGTAATTAGTGAAATGGTATGATTTTATTGGCTGTGTTTTCTATACCAGATGTCAGGCAGCTGAACACACTGGTGTGAGCCGTGAATGCAAATGCAGGATGCAACCATTAATCAAACAACACAATAGTTTTATGTAGTTTGCTAATGGAATCCAGCTGAATGATGAAAAACCTGTTCGGGTTGCTATATTCTCTGAATACTGTCAGTATACAGCTTGATGCACACAAACATTTTGAATACATTTAGTGAAACAGCAGGCATTATTGCACAGTAAATATTTCAAGTGTGGTACACATGGCCTCATGCGAGCACCATCCAATCATTTGGCCTTATTTTATTTCACTTTTTGTGGCAGTCTGATTTTTTTTTTTTTTGGCCTGATCCTATTGTTTCCTGGATGTACATGACTTAAAATATTCCATAACATTTTGACTCCAGAGCACCTGAGCTGTACATGTGACTAAAGACTTTGAAGGTTAGCTTGTTAACTAGCAAGTATCGCTCAGTTAGCCCCTGCTGGTAAAAGCTGGAACTGTACCACATGATTACAGAGAGAATCTTTCTGCATTGGTTGCCATTCGTATTTATTTATTTATGTAAATAAATAATAAAAAATGCATAATTAAAAGTAGTAACATTAGTATTATAATATAATAAAATATTTTAGCTATATATATATATATATATAGATATATATATATTTTTTTTTTATATTTTTTTTTCATAAATATTTTTTTGTTATATATTTGTATATCATATTTATATATTATAGACAACTTTAGTTCTTAATTCTCATCAAATTGTATATTTAATATTCATATAAATTTCAGGAAAATAATTGCTATATTATGTTTTTAACTCAGTTAAATTATTGTGGGAAACATAAAATATCATAAAATGCACTGGCTTGCTGTTAGGTCTTGTGTGTTAGAGGGTGGTTTGGTTTATGTTCCATCTGGATAGCAGAACAAGCACATCAGTTCATCAGTGTGGCTTCTGATCTAGAGGCTCCTTTAATCTAAAACTGTAAACTCTGGTTAATTACATCCTCTTAAAGAGAACTTAATTACACATAATCAGACCAGAGGAGCAGCAGAGTTCAAGTTCATGTAAAATAGCAGATGAGTCCAGCGCTATTGTGTTCGAACTACTTCAACTTCATTCACCCAGTTAGCCATCAAGTTAAATACAATATTTCAGCTTCAACATAATTAATATATTCATATATAAATCATATGTATGATGGATATGATTATTTTTTATAAAAGAAAAAAATATATACAAACAATATCAGGACAACATTATAGAATATCTACAGATCTTTTCACATGTAACAAACAAGAGGAAAAACAAAGCAGGCCCCCAAGTGCAAACATAAGCACAAATTACAATAACAGTAAAATAATACATTAAATAAATAAATTAATTAAAAATAAAATAACAACAATTATGTGATTTTCTAAAATGATAATGTATTTTAAAAAATTATAATTAAACAGAAACATTAATAAGCAGATGAATGCAAACTAAATAAATAAATAAAAACATCTTACTTTTGATACATTTCATAGTGTCTGCTAAATGATTAAATGTAAATCTGTGACTTTTTAGTATTACCAGTTGTTATTCTTTGCTGTTTAACTAATATGGCCAGGATTCATAAATGCAGACTATTTTTGTTATTTTGTATTTTAGAAAGCGGAACTACATATTAGGTCATCAGATCTCAGTCGAGCTGAAATTCGTGACGTACTTCCTCTTTGAAAGAAGCGATGGCGTCTAGCGCAGAGGTAAACAAAAACGTTAAAAATGATGTACGAGCTAAGTTAACCTAATAGGTGTATTTATTGTTTGTGTAGTATATATTATTTTTGACCAGCAATCATTAACTGTTATTCGTGAAAATTTCGTTTGCGTGTGTTGGTTTTCAGAACGCCGTTCTTCTCGTCAAAGCTAAAGATGCTAACATCAGTCTCTGTGTGATTTAATGTGTTGATTTCGTTTGCTGAATGTGACGTTAGAGATTTCGGTGTTCTGATTGTGATTGATCTGTCACTGAAAGGACATTATTAAGACTTGTTCGCGGTACTTTCGCTGTGCAGGTTGTGAATGAAGAGGAAACCACGGAGAGTCCAGCAGCTTTGAAGAGAGAAGAGAGACTCAGGAAGTTCAGAGAACTTCACTTCAAGAGGGTAACCACGGCACATCTGACTTCATATCAGTGGGATCCAGAAGTCCAGCCTGTTTATTGATGCCCTGGGATTAACATATTTCTCGAGTGATGTGATTTTATCACCAGGGCCAAGATGTCCGTATTTTGGCTTTGTTTTCATATTGACGTGCTCTCTGTTAGTCTTCATACATTGCACTGCAATTCAAAAGTTTGGGATCAGAAAGATTCGTAACGTTTTATTTTTTTAAAGGTCTCTTCTGCTCATCATGGCTGCATTTATTTGATAAGAAATACAGAAAGAAAAATATATATACTGTGAAATAAAATTGCCATTTAAATACTGATCTATTTTTTAAATATACATTAAAATATAATTTATTGCTGTGATCAAAGCTGAATTTTCAGCATCATTACTCCTGTCTTCAGTGTCACATTATCCTTCAGAAATCGTTCTAATATACTGATTTGATATCAATATTGGAATCTCAAAATCTTTGAATAAAACATTAAAAAGGACAGCATTTATTTAAAATATAAATCTTTTGTAGTATACACTACCAATCAAAAGCTTGGGGATCAGTTTTTTTTTTTTTTTCAAAGAATTGAAAGTTTTTATTCAGCAAGGATGTGTTAAATTAGATTTTTTTTTTAAATGACAACAAAGACTTATATTGTTAGTAAAGATTTATATTTTTTACTTTTTTAATTTTATTGATCTAATAATCCTGAAACAAGTATCACAGGTTCAAAAAAAATATTAAGCAGATAGACCAAAATTGAGAATAAATCAGCATATTAGAATAATTTCTGAAGGATCACGTGACACTGAAGACTGGAGTAATGATGCTGATGAACATTCAGCTTTGCACCACATACATAAATTACATTTTAAAGTATATTACAATTTAAATCTTATTTTAAATGGTAGTTATATTTTACAATATAAATGTTTTTTCTGTATTTTTGGTCAAATAAATACAGCCATGATGAACAGAAGAGACTTCATTAAAACACATAAAAAATCTTACTGATCACAAACGTTTGCGTAGCAGTGTATAAACATGCACCTTAACATTGCTTTGATTGTTTTCTGTAGATTGCACTTCCTTGCAATCACCACAATTGGTTGTTTATGTGCAATTAAGCATTGCTATTGGTTATTACCTTTAGCAAGTATGAACACAATATGAAAACTAAGCCCAAAGCTGAACCTTTTAGGCAATTGAGAAATCCTGGCCAGGACATGTCTGGGGAAAAAGACGCATCACAAATGGTCGGTTGAAACTGATCACGTTTCACACTTGATAACAAAATTCTTCTCCTGTGGCCACTTATTGAGGCAAGACAATACAGGCAAACCATTGCTTTTTCATGCACTGATCAAATTTTAGAGTTTAGGCTATTCTGCTTCCATAACATGTCCTCAGAAAACATCTGAAATGCCTTAAGAGGAAGACACTACTCTTGTGGTGAACCCTTGACTTTCATCATGTGGAAGGAGCTTTTGCGTAGTTGGTGTAGAGCAAACTGTGTGCTGATATTGCTTTAGGTGGAAACTATCAAACCACAGCACAACAGAATCTGTTTTATTAAACTGTGTTCTGTTGGTAGAATGAAGCCCGGAAGCTGAATCATCAGGAGGTGGTGGAGGAGGACAAGAGACTGAAGCTGCCGTCAAACTGGGAGGCCAAGAAAGCCCGACTGGAGTACGAACTCATCGTGGACCAGAAGAAGAAGGTGCAGCACAAGATTTTAAGAATCATTCTAATAATCAAATTAGTTGCTCAAGGAACATTACTTATTAGTATCATTTTTGAAAACAGTTGTGCTGCTTCATGTTTTTGAATACTTGTTTTGATACTATGTACCAGTATCAATCAAGCAGTAATTCTGATGTTATGAGGGTGTAAAGCTTGGAATTGTGTTTGTGTTAGGAATGTGCAGAGCGTGGCGAAGACTACAACCGCGTGAAGCTCCTGGAGATCAGCGCTGAAGATGCAGAGAGATGGGAGAGGAAGAAAAAGAAGAAAAACCCAGATCCTGGATTCTCCGGTATGAAACGCTTGACTCATTTACATAAGCAGGTTAATAAAGAGCCTCATTGATTGGCTGAGAGTGAGAGAGAATATGGAGATGCTAAACATGGGAAAATGAAAACATGCAGAGCTTGTGTTTCACGTTAGTAATCATTATCATCTTCCTTCTGCTGCTCCCTGTAAGAGCCCCTTTCCCCTCTCAGACCCCCACAGCTGGATGTGTGTTTGTATTCATCTGTGTGTGTGTTTAGGCTACGCTGAGGCCCAGCTGAGACAGTACCAGAGACTGACGAAGCAGATCAAGCCGGATATGGACAATTATGAGAAACAGAGAGAGGAGTGGTGAGACTTTATTTATTACTCATTCTACTTCTGAAAGAAACCCACACTAGAGGAATGATGAACTATGGATTGATACGGGAAGCAATCACTAACAGTAGTTCCTGAGTGTGAGACTGCCTGAGCATTGACTTTTTATTTTGTCATATGAAGGTTTTCTGTCTTTTGGTGTAAATGGTGATTATAACATGCCTAATGAAGATTGATATTTAAATGAAAATTAAAATAGAGACCAGTTTTGGTCCCCAGTGATGGTTTATAAATTTGAGACAGTGATTTTTGAATAAATATAAGTTTAGAGTCTGTAAAATAATTTTGTTTAAAGTATCTTATGCTTACCTAGACTAAATTTCTTTAATCAAAACTACAGTAAGATTTTGTAACATTATTACAATTTAAATTGATGTAATATATTTTCAACTAATTTATTCCAGTGATGCGCAACTCCAGTCTTCAGTGTCACATCATCCTTCAGAAATCTGTCAGATTACTGTCACTTTTGATCAAATTAATGCATTCTTGATGAATAAAAGTAATAATGTCTTTAAAAAAAATTACTGACCCCAAACTTTTGAACAATACTGTATATGGTATAAACACAATGTTAAAATATTTATCCATCCATCTGTAAAATCTATAAACCTTCACACCACAACAACAAAAGTTTTTATCAAGCCAACATTCAATTTCACTTAAACTCCATGTTTAAAAATTTTAAATGACAGTTGAAGTTTCTTTAAAGTTCAAATTTGAATTGGAATTCTGCATCCTGTTTGCTACTTTAAATCAAATTCATTCAGAAACATTTCTTATTATCAGTTTAAAATTAAATTGTTTTTGGAATCCTTGTTACATTATTTTAGGATTCTTTGAAATATAGAATGTTCAAAATAATAACACTTATTTGAAATTGAAACAACATGTAGTGGCAAATAATAACAACAAATGAGCTTTAAAACTATTTCCTGTGAGTGCGAAACGGCTATTGTAAATAACTAAGAATAACAAAGTGCTGTAAATGGAAAAACTATTTGTGTTACAAACTATTGTTTTTGTGATTATGATGAGAAATAAAGCCTAAATAAAGAAAGCAAAAAAAGTCAAGCTTTATTGCTGTTCATTAGTCAATTTGATTGCTATTCTTGTGGTGTAATTATAAATAAATGAAACCCTCTATATATATAAAAAAATGATTTGATGATGACTTGTCCTTGTCTCTTTTGCTCCTAGTGGAGAAGATTTCCACCCCACCTCCAACAGTCTGATTCACGGCACTCACGTCCCGTCTAAAGAGAGCGTTGACCGCATGGTGGACGATGTGGAGAAACAGTAAGAATCTGTGTTTGTGTTCAGTTTCAGATCCTACACACTGCAGAATCAGCTGCTGAGCAGATCTGTGTCTAATCGCACACCTCAGCGTTTCTCCATCACAGATAGATAGCAGAAAGCGGCTCTTTTGAATGTGATGTGAGCGCTCCGAGAGCACGGCCGTGTGTGATTGTTCCACGCTCCAGATGTGTTTGTGTCGTTGCGTGCCTGTTGCACATGGATGTGTGTGCCAGCAAGGGTTTGTTTATGTGCGAGACTGCATTCTTCTATTTTGGAGGAGATGCTCTTCGCTTCTGAGAGACATTAGACAGGGCTACGGTTGCCAGATGGTGATGCACAAACACACTTTGAAGATGTTTGAAGAACCGTCTGTGTGCGCGTGGGGTGCATGTGAGTCTCTTTGATGGACTTTGAAACTGACATTGTCTGTTGAAGCCTCAGACTTGGAAATGAATGCAGCTGGGTAATATAGCTAATGTGTGGTGTTTGTTGTGTTAATTTGAGTGCAGTGATGACTTTAATGTACTGTTTTTGACCACTATGTTTCTTTCCTAAAGTTAGTGTTATTTTAGTATTGGTCATATATTAGTAGTAGTATTTACATTTAATTTTAGTTTCAGTAAATTTAAGTTCATTCATTTTTATTAGCTTTCATTTTCAGTATACATAAATATATAGCTTTAATTTGTTTTAACAATTTTAGTTCTTAAATTTCAGTTAGTTTGCATAAGCAACCTTTTTCTTAATTTTTTTTAAATCTAATATTTACTTTTTTTTAAATTCAGCTTCAATTCAAATTATTTATAATAGTTTCATGTAATAGTTACAACACGGCCTAAAGTGTGAACGTATTTAAAATCAGATTAAAAAATGTTTGGAAATGCACATTTTTCTGAATGTGTGTTTGTGTGTTAAGGATTGAAAAGCGCTCCAAATACAGTCGCCGCAGGGCCTACAACGACGATGCTGACATCGATTATATCAACGAGAGAAATGCTAAATTCAACAAGAAGGCTGAGCGTTTCTACGGCAAATACACCGCGGAGATCAAACAGAACCTGGAGAGAGGAACAGCCGTGTAACTATGGAGAACGTCACTATGGTTTCCACCTCTCCATCTGCCAAAAGCGTGCAGATATTTTAAGAAATGCTTCTATGGTGGTCTTGTGAATTAATGTTTTTTTTTTTGTTACAAATGTAATCTTATTTTTTTTCTACCTCCCATATTCTCTTAGTAAATTTTACTTCTGCCAATAAATGTTGTCTACAGTGTCAGCGTTTTGCTTGAGTGTAATTTCATTCATTTCTGCATCAGTTGACATTTACTTCAATAAAAATATATATATGAAACAGGTCAAGGTCTGTGATGTATAAGCGAGTTTATGCCACAGCGCTGGTGAATTGTTGATAATAGTGGTTTGACAGATGTGACTGGAAAGTGTTTTGTTGTTTTTCAACACAAATTTGATTTGAAAATGAAAAACATTATTTCCAAGATGGCATCTGGACCGAATAGTGGTGGTCGTGTGAAAACATACTTTAGTTTGAAACCTCTGTGATGGAATGATGCCTACAGTTTAACTTGCTGTAAATCACAGTACTAGCAGTAGACAGTCTATATACTCTACAGTGTTTAGTTAGTATTCTATTTTAAACATTGACTGTAAGGCTGTGAAGTAGTACCTATGTGTACTTTGTCACTGTTTTTCCTAACCAAAACTTTAAGCTGTTTTTGATCATACAGCTGAAAAAAAAAAAATAAACTTAAATTCTACAAAAAGAAAATTCTACAAAAAAAAACTTAAACACTACAAATTCTAAGTAAAAATGATTTAGAATTTACTTTTTTTTTAAACTTTCAATAAGAAATAGATTTCAAATATAATTTTAAGGATTTTAGTCACGCATTGAATTAGTCACTTGGAGAACTTAAGTTGAAATAAGTTTAATTTGATTAATAAAATAAGTAAAACAAAAAAATACAAATGAATTTAGAAAAAATTAAATATGAAAAAGCAAATAACACTAAAAACTGACAAAGCCACATTGAAAACATACTTTAAATTATTACAAAAAAACTTGTAAATAAATAACAGAAAATATAAAAGCTAATTAAAAAATGAATCAATAGTATAATAGTATACAAATAATATTAAAATAACACTGATGGATAGTGGTGGATAGTTTAACAGTGGTGTAAGGAAGTTTAGTTCAAGTGCATTTTAGTGATGGAAACACGTTCAAATAAACATATATTACCCGTGTATTAATTAAAAGAAATTAACTTCAGACAGATTTATTTAACATTATTGGACTATTATTATACACCTGAGGTGTAAAGTCTTCCATTTTGATATTTACATCCAATAATTCTGTTCATATCTTGCAGTTCTAAGTATTTATCTCACACTTCTAACTTTTTCTTAGATTTGTGAGGAAGAAGTTTGAATTGTGAGATAGGGTTAATTTTGACTTTCTCACAAGTATGCCTTTCTGTCTTTGAATTCTGTTTGCATCTCACAAGTGTCTTTTTTTCTCGTTGCTGTCACAAAATAATGGCAATTGCAACTTTTCTCACAAATCTAACTTTTCTTTATACAGTTTTAGTTGACATTTTGCAATTCTGCTTTTGTTTATTGTTGTTCTGTAGAGTTTTTCTGTCACATCTCTGACTTTTTTCTTAGAATTGTGAGCATTATGATTTTTTTTAAGCCTGTGTTGGAAATAGGCTTTCATATAGGTCTGTATAGGACTGAATGTGTATCGGAGATCTCTGACATCTGCATAAATGAATATGTTATGAATTATCCCGGTTGGGGGAGCAGGGTAATGGGCTTTGGGCGGCTGCTTTCAAAGCTGGATGTGTTGACAATTAGAGTCATGCCGTGTTTATGATTTCCTGCTTTTGTTCTCAGTGGCAGCATTGGCTGTGGGTGATTAGACCGAGGGAGTCACACAAATCAAACTCTTTGATATCTGAACTGGCTTGACTTCTTCAAATAGAGCTCTTTTCAAATACAGATAAATAAAGCTTCCATTGAGAGCTGAAGAATGCCATTCAACAGTTTCTGCTCAAATCCACGCGCCACAATCCACAAGAGCCACAGTCGTGAATGAACCACTGCTGGAGGTGTTTTGACTGGTTACCTCATAGTGAAAAACATCTGTCATGCCTGCTTGCAATCCCAGTGGCCATTCGGATCGCTGGAATGACGTCTTGACCTGTTTACTAACAGATGAGCATTCAGAGACATCTCTGTTCTTAGGTATCTGTGTTTGGACATGAACCCAAATTAGTTGTTTCAAGAAATACATTCTGCTTATACTAGTTTTGTGATATGCAATATGTACACTACTGTTTAAATGCATGGCATCAGTCTCTTCGGCTCAGCAAAGCCGCATTTATTGGATAAAAAATACAGTAAGAACCATAATATTGTGAAAAATAACTTTTCTATTTGAATTAGATTAAACTGTAATTAATTCCTGAATTTTCAGCATCATTACTCCAGTCTTCAGTGTCACATGATCCTTCAGGAATCATTCTGATTTGCTGCTAAAGAAACATTTCATATTTTTATCAGAGTTGAATTATTTTTTTTGTATTCTTGCTTAATTAATGCGTTCACCCAAAACTTTGCATTCTCTCGGATATGTATGTTCTACTGAGAAACTGTTCTCTCCCCAAAGTATTGCATTCTCCTGAGAAACTTTGCATTGCCTGGCAAACATATTGAGACTATGCGCTGATTAGTCATATGACCTTCACAGCTCAAGTGATTGGTTCAGAAACACCTGTGCTGTAATTCTCCAGGTATTATATACTGTATAACCCTTCTTGGTTGCACTTCTTTATAGCACTGTTTCATTTTTTTTTAAAGCGAAACAGATGAAACGGGTGCAATCATTTCAGTAGTTTTCAAACCTGTCTGAGTGCTGGAGATTGATGGGTATTGAATGAGTTTCATGTGCAGACTTTTGTGATAGTGATGGATGTTTTGAGAGAAAATCAAGACGTAGGCGCCGCGAGATTACACTCATGTGATGAGCGCAAATAACCGCCTGGCATCCATGGCATCACAGAAAGCGAATTAAACATCAAATACAGTTTGCCTGCAAGGGCTTACATGTACCATTTTTCTTAAACTGAAATGAAAAGACATCTTGTGTATGGCAAACAATGGCTTTCCTTATCCGCATCTTTATACACTTTTGTGACTGTTATTTCTCTCTGTTCATCAGGATTCCTCTGTGGCTTTGCCAGAGCTTTCCAGACTCGAGGCCTGTGGTGTTTCTCTTTGGTAAACTTCAAGTGCACATCAGCATGGAGTGAGGAATAGCTGAACATGTGTGTGAATAGAAACGAGAGACAGACATTGATCTGTGTGCGTGTTCACACCTTTGATATTAGTAGATCTCTTATCAAGTGATCCGTATCCCAATTTTAGGCTACCTCATCCATGATGTCCATGCCCATCCCTAAGGCTGGGACATCTGATCTGTGATCAGGAACAGCTGAAAGAACATGGGCACAGCTGACAGTACTGAGGTGAATAAACCAGATTACTTCATCTGGCAAATGCCAATTCTGCTTTGAAAATCTTAATAAGCTTGATGATAAAGTGTGTAATTGTTCTGATGTTTAAAATACTTTCTTCTGTAATGACAGCTATAAATAAGTCATTTGTAGATTGTAGATGAATTTTCCACAAACACAGAGGCTCTATCATCATCATTACAGATCTCATTGACAGACGCTTTACACCAGCCGGTCAATTCTAACCCTACTGACCTTGTACTCCGTTTCACTCAGAAATACAGCATTTTGGGGACTGTAAGACATAAGAAATACATCATACAGTACAAGGGTCTTTTTATAATGTCTTAAAATCTTGCACAAACTAAATAGTTGACAACCTAGCAATACCGATAACCAACAATAATTAATTTCACATTATGACTGATATCAAGTTGAATTGGGGAGGATGGCATATCCCCCTGAAAATAAATACTAAAAGTATTCCCTTGGTAACCCCCCCCCCCCCCCCCCCCTTCTTATCATCACCTTTAGATTAATAGTGGTTATTATGTAAAACTTATCATGCAAATTAATTCTCTACTTATGATAATTCACAAAATATATAGCGGCCAATCAGAACTCGGTTCTGTAACGAGCTGCTCACAAGCGGAAGCGAGTTTTCATATTTTTTTCGTGCCAAAATGGTTTAAGCGCAACTTTTAAGTTCTTTAAAAAGAAGACATCAGAAAAGGTATGATATTTCCTTGATTATGATTTAAAGACATTCCCTGACATCATATTATTGTGCTGTATGTGTGACTGTGAGGGATTGAGAGACGATAGTAGAGCTGAAGAGTCACCGACTTTGCAAAAACCAAACAAAAACAATAGAGTCCAAAAGCATGTAGGCCTTTTAAAAAAATACCCATGTGTGAGTTTTTACGCTTTATATTCATCACACAAGCAATGTTATTTTCTGAATATCATCGCATGTGCGCGAGCACAAATGTGCTTTTAATTTTATACAACAATGCACAGCAACACGGTGTAACATGTAGCCATTGATTCAACAGTCCATCCAGATGGACTCACTTGTTTCGTTTCTAATTGAATCAGTAGTTTTGAACGAATTGTTTTATTTCAGTGGTTCAATAAATCATTTATTAAAACATGGACTTGCTGCCACCTACTGGCACTTTGATTTGTAATCATTATTTATCCATGACAGGCCTAAACCAGACAAGGTGCCAGAGAAACACATATGGCAAAATATTGATAGAAATCCCTCCATTTCAGGCAATAGTTCATTTTATAAGGATTTCATTTCATAAAAACCTTTTTAAAAATGACAAATTCTTTAATCAGAATGTAAAATTAGCTATATGAATTTCACCCCCCTCCCTCTTTCGCTAAACCGAAAAAGAAACTAACCACACCATCCCCCTGAAATATTTTTACAATTCAACCTCTGCTGATATCCAATAAATGGGATGATATTAAAATTGTATACTGTCATAATAAATTGAAAATAGAATACTAAAAAATAAAAATAATAAATAAAATAAATAAAAATAAAATAAAATAAATAAAAAAATAAAATTAATCATAATAGACAAAACATCATTTATATGAAAATAGAATTTTAAGATTTACTAAGGATTACATTTAACAGTGTCATTAAAGTGTTTTTACATTCACTGTTTGCCTATTTATGGGTTTATTATAGACAGAAGTCTGGAGTTAGTAAGATTTTTACTAAAGAAATTATGTGAAAAATGTATATGAGAGAACAGACATTTATAAATTGTATTTATTTTCATCAAAGAATTCTAAAAGGTTTCAACTGAATATTTTTAAGCAATGGTTTTCAATATTAATAATGATAATACATGCATATTGAGTAGCAGATCAGCATATTAGAATGATTTCTGAAGATCATGTGACACTGAAGACTGGAGTAATGATGCTGAAAATTCAGCTTTGGGTTACACAAACAAATTACAGTTTAGCAGCAGCCTTCGGGAGTATAAGAGACTTATTTAAAAAAAATAATAATACATAGTATATATATATATATATATATATATATAATGTGTATATCTAAATATTTGGCCTAATTTAGTTAAAAACTGTATTCAGTCTAAAATGAGTTCACGAACCACTTAACTTTTGTGGTACAGTGTGTTTTCAAGTGAAACAGGATGTTGGAAGATTTTTTTTTTAACTTGGTAGTTGATTGTACTCATCAGACATAGATTGGAAAAAGTGTCCCTTACATCAGAATGAATTAAGGTCATTGGTTGAAGTGATTGAAATTTAGCAGTACGACTGCTGAAAATAAAAGTCATTTCAGCAAGTAAAATCTGGATAAAAAGTAAATGAAGAATTTTTTTTTTAGTTGAGAATAATGTGCACTGAGGAATTGTGCACAATAAAATGCATTTTAAAAGTTGAATGTACTTTATTGTCGACTCTAGATGGTTCCCATATAGCCCTAAATCTTCTTGAAAAGACTTCCTGAGCAGTCTGTATTCTGTTATTTACATATATTTCAGCTAGACACCCATGAAACACAGTGTGTTAGTGAATCTCCTAAGAGATGCCTCATTCCGATCTTATCACCAAGCAGCAAAAACTAAATACACAGATCCTTCAGAACGATAACGTCTCTTCTTGCTGCATAACAAGCTTCATCAGATTTTGCGGTTGGTTGCACAACACCCATTTCACTTTATTCATGCACAAACAAATGTCACATAATCACCAGCAGTGAGTTTATGAAATCTTTTAGATTCTCTGCATTCAGGGTGGAGAGTAATCAACCTTGCTCATCTTAACTGGTCACATCTAGAGACCAGAAAAACCTTGAAGGTGGGACAGTAAGTGAAGTATATCATCAACACATTGTTGATGCACCAAATAAAAGCTGTGTGCTATTTCCAGTTCTCCATTTTTCCTTCAAGCTATGACATTTGCACAAAAATCATCAGGTCTTTCATGCAAGGGGGCATCAAGAGTGAACATGCTGAAAAGAGCAGCACAACATACACTGTGCCAAATTAGCCTTCATGCTGAATACAACAAGTGGATCCTGTACAGAAGTCTCAGTACACAATGATTCATCAGAGTAAAATAATTACTTCAAACCACCAGTCACCTGAGGGAATCATGTGGGTGGGAATAAGCGAGAAAACATTCCAGCTCATTAACTATGGTAGAGAAGGACTATTCCCCAGCCTCAAGACATGTCGGCATCTGTGCCAGTGAATCACAGTTTTATTGACTGACTTGATTTGTCAGTTTAAGAATAAACACAACAGGCCACTGCTTTCTGTGCTACTAGTGTCACCAAGCGGTGAATGTTTTCATTTTGCCATATGTTGCTGTCAGATTAACTGGGATGTACAAACGAGAGGTCTTCACGGGTCCACTAGGATCCAAAAACCCAGTGCCTTAGACAAGGGTCGGGTTTGGTTTTCGTTGCCTCCGGTCTAAGGTCATTTAAAATAAACGTTATTTTTCCAAATGGACCCGATCCCTTGTGCATCGGTGTTAAGTGCCTTTTTGAGAAACACACATAGAAAAGGAACACACTTTTGTGACCTCACACACAGAAATCCATCAGTGAAAGTCATTCATTATGGTGCAGTGTGATCGGGTTGGACTGGGGCCTAATTCCATTGGCTCTGTCTCTGGTTGTTTTTTTTTTTTAAATGAATGCACGTCTGGTTGAGGCAAGAAGTGATTGAGGTCAGGTACAGATTTTCGTTCCTGAGAAGACCTACAAATAGCTTGGTTTGGCCCATTCATACAGCTCTTCAGAGGACTGTCCACCCAAGTTTATCAGGATTCTAAACCCTGCTTTAGCCCAGGGTGAAGGTGCATTTCACACCTGTCATTTAAAAGCAGGGTTAGCATACGTTGTTAACCATCCATTGAAGTGCCAAACAAAGCAGTGTTAGAATCAAGTCAAGTCTGCTTTATTATCAATTTAATAGACCTTAAATCGGCTAGACGCCATATTGAATTTTAATCGGATGAAAATGAGGCTGTGGGATTTTACAATGGCACTGTGGTAATCCATAACAATCGGTATGTTGTTAGTCAACACTATAATCCATTGAAACAGTACAGCTAGAGCAATGGGCAACCAATCATCATAAAGGAATTTTACATAGTCTTTTCTCTTAATTTATTATATGCTATTATGGACAGCTCGTAATAACCACCATAAAATTCTTTCCATGGAAAGCTAATGATATTTTGATGTCTGCCTAATGTGCACAGAGCAACAGCTCCACCCAGAGTTCTGGACATTAAGATCATTTCATCCAGCAGTACACACTATTCTTAATAATGTTTAAAATTTAAAATAGACAATAACATCATTTTCTTTAATTAAATGTTAAATTCACAAAAAAAGCTGATTAATTACCATAAGATTAAAAAAAAAAATGTACAGTTGCATGAATGAATTCATGCCTCAATAAATTAAATTGTTCATATGTGGATACAATATGGCTTCGACATGTTTTTTGCAGGTTTTGTGCCATTAACCCAGTGAGCATTATTGTTTATGTAACAGATGTTTCCTTATTATTAGATAACTGTGTAAAAGGCAATTCAGTTAATTCAGTAGCAGGTGATATTAATCTAGTGGGTTATCATCTGGTGAGAGTATTTATGTCATATTAAAAGGCATCCCCATCATTGTACAATTTACAAGTGTTCTGTTGTTTTTGAAGTTTCAATTTTAAATTCAAAATACTGAATAACCTCAGGAAATTGTTAAATATAATACCTATATAAAAATAACAACAGATATTAAGTAAATAAATACACACCACTGTTTTTGCATTTTTATTCAGAAACATTCACTGTACAGCACAAAAACACAAGTACACAATATTTCCCACCTGTTTGACATCCTCTTGCCTTCTTCCACAAAACCCACTTTATATCTGGAAGAAAACGTTCATGATGAATTCAGATGTTCCCTAACCCACCCCCCCATCCCCCCCACCACCCAAGTGAAATCTACACAAACTATTTACACTATAAACAGTCTTTTTACATCACTGTTGAACCTCAGTGTTAATTATTTCTTAGAAGAGGATCTGCTGATGGGGACCCACTGTCCATATGGCTTCCTGTCTGCTACACTGTCAGCTCTTGATGTTACCTTACTGTCATGGAGCGTTGGGCTGTTTGATGGTTTGGCAATGGTATTCTGTCAGTATAAAGAGTTAAGATCAATTTTAATATTCCAGTATACTTTAACAGTCATCATATTCGAGTAAGGTCTCATGAACTTACGTTGATATTGAAGGTAATTGGCTTTCTGTTGGGTGATGTTGAAGAAGTCTCTGCATTGACATCATCATTGGCAACAATGTTTACCTAAAGACAGAGAAAAGGGGAAAAGTCTAATGAAATAGCAGTCCAATGTAAACCCTAACTTCAGTAACACATGATTTTCATTTCTAAGTGAGGACACCCTCAGTTCGGTGTGTAAGTCATGCAAAAGAATCTAACTGAGGGACTATGACATGTGCAACGCCAGTGCTGCAGTCAAATCAGTCTGACATCAAAAACACCATTTGGGTTTTACCCATTCACTTATTTAATAGTACAAAAAACAATTTTAACAAGCATAAATAAAATCTGTACACAAAGGCTTTGTTCACATGGCACCCAATTCCAATTTATTAACTAAAAAAAGTAATCGATTTGAGACTGTCTGTCACTTTAAACACAACTGAGGTATCGCCATTTACAAATTCATGCATATGCAGTGTGTGAATTAGTTTAGTTTACTTGTTCACACTTCATATGAATCTAAATCATAGGAGTCCGAATAAGAAAACATTGAATAAAATAAGGTATTCAAATGCATTTCCAAGTTTACATCTTTTATTTTTGTGAGGAAAGTCTTCATAAATTCTGAATTTTGAAATAAAGTCCCAATTAACTTTAAATTATTTAAACAGCTCTGAAATGGCAAAAGAGAAAATGGAAAGGAAACAAGATAAATAAAAAAATAATAATTAGGATTTTTGCTGCTTGTATGAACAAAGCCCAAATTAGAAATTGATGAGACAGTACGGTATATTTTTCCAAACCCCATCCGTCACCGCAGAGCGAGCTCTCTCTGGTCTTCAAACACGCTGAACAGATGAAAACTCTGGTAAATGACAACGCAACCCAGTTCAACGATCAGCAAACAAGTCATTTCTTGTAGTTCTAACAGCTGTAAAGAGTACCATTCAAAAGTTTGGGGTTGGTACGATTTTTATTTGTTTGTTTTATGTGTTTGGCATTTATTTTTATCAAAAACAGTAATACTTTGAAATATTACGACTTAACTGTTTTCTACTAGAATATATTATACATTTAATTTACTGCTGTGATGCAAATCTGAATTTTCAGCATCATTACTCCAGTTTTCAGTGTCACATGATCCTTCAGAAATCATTCTAATATACTGATTTGCTGCTCAACAAACATTTATTATCAGTGTTCAGACTGTTGCATAATATTTTTGTGGAAACTATGATCAATTTTCTCAAGATAATTTGAATAGAAAGTTAAAAAGAACTGCATTTTTCAATGTAATAAATGTCTTTACTGTCCCTTTTGATAAATTCAATATGTCCTTGCTGAAAGTAATGATTTCTTTAAAAATAAATTCAAATACTGACCCCAAACTTTCTGCATGTGTTGTTGTGTGATGCTGAAAGTGTTGTGAGATGAATCAGACTAATGCATGTGGTCTGTTTTTGTTCGACAAGGCTACCGCTGACATTGTACACAATTACTTAACCTTTGCAGTTGTGCACATAAGACTTAAAGCTGGTGTCATTCAAGTCATGTGACCTCCCCCCTCTCTCCCTTTTTGTCCAAAGGGTGGAGGAGTTTCAGTTCTACAGGAACAGAAATGATACAAGAAAACAGAGCAATTGAAGCTAAATGCCGCTCCTAAATACAGTGTGGAATAATAGCCATGTACATGATTATTCTCTCTCACACACACACACACACACACCACAGTAGTACATACTCTTTAACATGTACCATTACCTAATCCGGACAAGTGCTGTTCATCATTCCATTAAATCCATCAGGTAAAATCATTCATGTCTGAGGAGACAGATTACATGGTCACCCAGGTTGGGTAAGTACAGCACGCAATCACATTTTAAATAAACCCGTTTCAATGGGTTAGTCAACGTCCCGAGATCACAGATATAACTTGAAGTACAAATCAGAATACGGTCAACCACTCAGGACGTTCATGCAACATTAGAGATGTCTGAATACACTGGGTGTGTGTTAGTAACAAATCTGTAGTCATGTGTGAGGCTCACCTGTGCTGAGGTCTTCTGTGGTACCCTTTCCTCTTTATCTGATGAAGATCTTCTCTTCTCCTCCTCCTCCAGCTCCTTCAGGCTAGCTGGCAGCTCTAAGTTCTGCACTCCCAAAATCCTGGCCGCATTTGCTTTGGCGACATTCAACAGATATTTCTTCTCTGTGGAAGATTAAGACAGAGATTAAACTTCTATCATTTACCTCCACAGTCAGCATTATCCACTAGTCACCCAACAACTGACTACACTGCTAAAAATAAAAATCATGAATCTGCATTTCTGTCTTGCAAATACACTATAAATCTCTTTACTATTACCATTACTAAATATTATATATCTTTTTTATATTATTATATACCTTTTTTATATTTGAATACATTTACATGCTTTTTAATCAAATTCAAAATGTTCTCTTTTTTTGTACTTTGACAAATATTATTTTTACGAATTGTGCATATAATTTATTTTATTTTTTACTTACAAGCATAAAAAACCTAAAGAGAAAGAAGAGGGTTTTTTTTAACTGACAAGCATAAAACCTAGTAAGGAATAAAAAAAAATATGTTGCTGGTATTTTTTGCATAAAAAAAAAAAAAAAAAAAAAAGACGAAATAAAGACAGAAATAAAGCATCAAGTCATCTTTACTACTCATGCAGTGTACTCAAAGTCTTCTAAAGCTTAATGATACCTTTTGGTGTAAGGAACACACTGAAATTTAGGTTTTTAATAGCTGTGGTCACCATGAACTGCTTTATAGGAAAAAAAGAACTTAAAATCTTTCAACCCTTCTTTTGTCTTCCATTTAGAATATACAATAATTAAAGCAAAGCTGATCTTACCCTCAAGGCTGAGGCGGACCGCAGAGCGTTCACGGCTGCGAGACCGGCTTCTGTAATCTCTGGAGCTCATGGGTGAGCGGGAGAAACGGCATCTGTACCTCCCCACGAACCTGCTTCCCCTCCAGTGGACTGGAGAGCGACTGCGAGAGCGGGATCGGGACGGAGAGCGCCTGTAGCGTCTAGAGTAGCTGTAGGGGGATGGAGAGCGGCTGCGGCGATGGTAGCGTCTGCGGTGGGAGGAACGCTCAGGAGAAGGACTGTATGAGCGGGAGCGAGCCCGGTAGCGGCGAGGAGGAGAATGGTGTCTGTGACGGCAGCGTGAGCGGCCCGAGCAGCGTGGACGAGAGCGGGAACGTGAACGAGAGCGTGAGGAAGAGCCACTGTCAGAGGATGAGCTCCGTGAAGAGCTCGGTGACCTGCGGGAGGAGCGGCTTCCTCTGCTGCTGGAGTACGAGCCGTCACTGCTGCTGCTGTGAGAACGAGAGGAGCTGCGACCGGACCCAGCCTTCTGATCAAAGATGAGCTTCACACCCTCACCGAGACATCCAGGGCTGGCCTCCTCCTTCATGATCAAACCTACAAACATAAAGCATCCGACATTGCTTATGAACTAACAAGTAGATCAATCAGGTGTGGTGTACTCTTGCCATAAATTAATTTATTACTTTTCCTACATAATTTTTTACAAAAAAGATAAAATAAAATATCTATTTAGGAGTCTTGGACCTTTCCAAAAATATATAGTTTGTCATGATTAGATTAGGATTTAATTGTAATTGATTGAAGTAAACGTATGGGCCCACTGAGGCGCCAGGTGACAGTTGAGTATGAGTATGTTGGCATCAACGGAAATTGTTTTCATTTTAAAAACAAGATTATTAATTTATTGGTTAAAGATTTAGTTTGTTACTCAAATCATAATGAGAACTTTCAAAATAAACATGGACTTTACAACAACAATAAACCTGGCAGTAATGAAAGACAAAGGAGAAAGTGCTGGAACTGAAGGAAGGTCAGTTGTGTAACACAGGCCCCGCCCCACCTGTCAATCAAATTACACAACAGTCTCGAATCTAGAACATTCCGCGAGAAACACTATAATAATTAACGACCATTATCATTACCTCACTACAACATAATTCAAATATCACCATCCATATATTAATAATCATATTTGGACATGTTGTTCGCCTTCCAGTATTTACTATTATTAGTATAACGTTAGCTGATTAAATGTGTTACTATTGCTAATTCAGCAAAGTTTGTAGATATATAACAAATTAAACGTGTTTACCTTAAACAACATTGGATATATAACATTAAATATTAGCTATAAACAACATTTAACTGTAACTTACCGTCAAAAGGGTCTTGGTCCAACTATGAGATGGCTCTTTATCACGCGGAACGTTACTCTTTGAGCGAGCGTATTCAAAAGGTAAACTATTTGAAATTCAACAACTGCTAAATAAGTGTGTGCTTATTCCAAAAACAAAGTCCAAATTGAGGACACTTTCATGAAACAAAACGTCTTTCTGAGAAGCCAACGTCTTCGATTTCTATCTCGCGGTGAAGTAAAATGGCTGCGGTGCCAAGCTTGTTGTTTTCACCCGAATGCCTGTGACGTCATGTGTGTGTGTGTGGGTAAGGGAGGGGTTTTCTAGAAACTTCAGTGTTTTGATATGTATACATATCTATGGTTTGATAGACATGATTTGTTTTATTTTTTACACATTATGTTTTTAATAATTTAATATTTTTTTAAATTAGAATAATAATAAAAAATAATAAAAATCGACATTACACGCTGGAGACTGGCTTAACTGGAAATACTCACTAGTCCCATATTTACTTCACGTTTACATATTGTTATATATGTGTGTCGTGTTTTGTAATAAACCCCGTCCCTAAGTAGTCAAACAGTCTCTCGCTTTTTATCGCGAGATTTTATCCGGGTCCCCTGTAGGGACGCGGGCTAACGGAGCTTCGACTTCCGGCCACGGTGGCAGTTTGCGGGCGGCGGTGAACAGTGTTGAAGAGGAAAGTTTTTGTTTCAAAGTATTTTCTGTTTCAATACGTTTCTATAGTTTGTTTTTGTAGCGGGTTCATGGCATAATCTGATTTGTGACTGGATCAAAATGGCAAATTATAGTGGAGTTTCTGAAGATGAAGATATGCAGATGGGTTGGGAAAAGAGTACGAGTAGGAAAGGAGGAGGGAGAAAAGAGTATAGGAGTAGTCCGATGACAAATAAAAGAGCGTTAGAAGAGGAGGAAGAGAATCGAGAGGGGAGGAAAAAGATTATGATGGATGAATTTAAGATCATTCTTAAATTTAAAGTGGGGAATGAAATTTCATCAGTTAGCCCAATCACTCTGACAACTGGATTGAAGAAAGCGATTGGGGAAATAGAAATGGCGAAGGTGTTACGTGATGGGAGTCTATTGGTGAAATGCAAAAATGCTGAGCAGAAAAATAAAACTATGAAATTGCAAACACTATGTAAAAAAGAAATAGTGGAGAAAAGAATAATTGGTGAGAAAAGAGGAACTAAGGGAGTGATAACAGGAATCCCCATAGAAGAGAATCTGGAAGAACTAAGAAAAGTTATTAAAGGAGGAATGATCACAGAAATCACTCGAATGCAGGCTTTCAGAAATGGAGAAAAAACTGATAGTGAATCTGTACTGCTACAGTTTAAAGATGAGGTGCTTCCTATGAAAGTGATGGTAGGATATATGAGCTTTAACGTTAGAGAATATATACCTCCTCCTTTAAGATGTTACAAATGTCAGCGGTATGGACATACTGCACATGTATGTAAAGGGAAACAGAGATGTGGAAGATGTGGAGGAGATCATGCATATGGAGAATGTGGGAGTAATGTTACTATAAAGTGTTGTAACTGTGGAGGAAACCATACTGCAGCGTACGGGGGATGTGAAGTCCGGAAAAAGGCAGTAGAGGTTCAAAAAGTAAAATCAAATCAGAAAATAACATATGCAGAAGCTGTGAAAATATGTAATAAGGAAAGAGGAATAGAAGAAATTGATATGACTAAAGAAGGAACGAGGTCAGGGCAGGAAAACACAGGAATAGTAATGGATAGGATAGTGCTGTTCTTAGCATATGTCATAAATTGCTCAGAACAAGTAAAAACAAAAACAGAGAAAATTAAAATCATAGTCAAGGCAGCAGCTAAGTTCCTTAACATGAAAGATTTGTCATGGGAAAAGATACACGCTGACCTTAACCAGGGAGAAGGGAACGCAGATACAGCTTCTCAAAGCATAACTTAATGTTGGTAGTCCAATGGAATGCAAGAAGTTTGTTAGCAAATGGATATGAGTTTAAGGGATATATTGATAAATTAAGGAAGAAACCGGAAATCATATGCATTCAGTAAACATGGCTTAAACCTAATCTGGATTTCATTATTAAAGGTTATAATACCATACGTGAAGATAGAAGAAATGGAATTGGGGGAGGGTGTGCAATATTCATTAAAGAGGGTATAGTATATAGGAGGTTAAAAACAATACAAGAATTAGAGGTAATAGTTATAGAAATATGGAACAAGGAAGAAAAAATTAAAGTGATTAACTTCTATAACCCATGTAAAAAACTAGAGAGAGTTCAACTAGAATTAATACTGGAGGAGTGGAGAGGGAAAATTATTTGGTGTGGGGATTTTAACTCACATAGTAAGGTATGGGGTGAAAAAGAAGATTTGAATGGAGAAATTTTAGAAGAGATAATGGATGAAAAGGAATTAGTATGTCTAAATGATGGATCTGGTACAAGGATACATTTAAATAAGGGTACAGAAACTGCAATAGATCTTATGTTGGTGTCCCAGACTTTGGTAGGGTTAAGTAGTTGGGAAGTAAATAAGGAAAGCACTATAGGGAGTGATCATTACCCTATATTTACAGAAATTGGAATAGAAAAGGAAATGCAAATGGAAGAGAGAGTAAGCAGGTGGAAATTTGAAGAAGCGGATTGGAACAAGTTTAGAATATTGTCCGAAGGAAAATTAAAGGAGGTTAGTATTAATCAAGGAATTGAAGATTTGAATGAAGAAATAAGTAGTAGTATTTTAGTTGCAGCAAAAGAGTCGATACCAAAAAGAGGAGGAAGTAAAAGAAAGAAAATAGTTCCGTGGTGGACGGAAGAATGCACAAAGGTAATTAAAGAAAGAAATAAGACATTTAAAATCCTGAAAAGAACACATAACTTTCAGAATTTAATTGAATATAAGAGGAAACAGGCTGTAGTAAGGAAGACAATAAAGAGAGTTAAGAAAAACTTCTGGGGGAAGTATTGTGAATCTCTAGGAAGAAGCACACCATTAGATAGGGTATGGGGTATGATTAAGAGAATGTCAGGAAATAAAAGAGAGTATGTTTATCCTATAATGAAAGATGGAGAGGAAATAATAGTAGAGAGCAAAGGTAAAGCAGAGTTACTTGCGAGGACATTTGTTAAAATACATAGTAATGGTAATTTGAGTAATGAGGAAAAGATACAGAGGGAGAATACAATAAGAGATAGTGTCAAAGTAAGACAGGATGATGGGGACAATGAAAGTACCATAAATGTGATGTTTACAATGGGTGAATTGAATAATGTCTTAAAAAAGTTGGGAAATACAACGCCAGGGAATGACCAAATAAGTTATTGTATGATTAAAAAGTTAAGTTATGAAAGTAAAGAAATGTTACTAAAGTTGTATAATAAGGTTTGGGAAGTGGGTTGTTTACCAAAACAGTGGAAAGAATCAGTTATTGTCCCCATATGTAAACCAGGTAAGGATCCGAGTTTGGCAGATAGTTATAGACCGATTGCTCTGACATCACAGGTGGGGAAAATTATGGAAAAAATGATAAATGAAAGATTAAAGTATTATTTGGAGACAAAGGAACTAATAAAGGATTACCAGAGTGGATTTAGAAAGGGACGAAGCACAATAGATCCAGCTATATGTTTAGAGAGTGAAATTAGAAAAGCCCAAATTAATAAAGAAAGTATAGTATCTGTATTTTTTGATGTAGAAAAGGCATACGATATGTTGTGGAAACAAGGATTAATGATTAAGATTTTTCAGTTAGGGATAAGAGGGAGAATGTATAGTTGGATCAAAAACTTTTTAACGGATAGGTGGATCGCAGTAAGAATAGGGAAAGAATTGAGTACAAAGTATTTAGTGGAAAATGGAACTCCTCAAGGGAGTATAGTTAGTCCAGTTTTGTTCTCAATTATGATAAATGAAGTGTTCAGTAGAGTGGATAGATCTATAAGTGTTTCTTTATTTGCAGATGACGGAGTTATGTGGAAAAAGGGAAGAAATGTAGAATATATAGTGAGGAAGATGCAAGAGGCAATTGGAAGAGTAGAGTGTTGGGGAAGGGAATGGGGTTTTAGGTTTTCTGTAGCAAAGACCAAAGTAGTATGTTTTTCACAAAGGAAAAATCAAGAAAAGATTCAACTTAAACTTTATGACAAAAATCTAGAGAAAGTGGAATGTTTTAAATATCTCGGGATATGGTTTGACAAAACGCTAAAATGGAAAATACATATTGAGAATGTTGTTAAAAAATGTAAAAGAATACTAAATGTAGTAAGATGTCTGAGAGGTAGAGAGTGGGGAGCAAGTAGGACTTCATTGAAAGCAGTATATATTGGTTTAATTAGGTCAGTTATTGATTATGGATGTACAATTTACCAGTCTGCATCAAGAACATTATTAAAAAGGTTGGATGTGATTCAAAGTCAGGCGTTGAGACTCTGTTGTGGTGCTTTTAAAACAACTCCAGTAGCAGCATTACAAGTAGAGATGAATGAGATGCCTTTGGATATTAGAAGAAATCAGATAGCATTAACGTATTGGGCAAATCTAAAAGGGCATAAAGAAAGTCATCCGACTCAGAAGGTGTTACAACCTTGTCAAGAAAAAGAAAGACGATTGAGTGAGAGCTTTGGTTGGGTAATAGGTGATGCAGTCAATGAGATAGGGATAGGAGATATGACGATAAGCCCCATTGTGCCTTTATCCAATGTTCCTCCTTGGCTATTAGGGGAATTAGAGGTAGATATGCACCTTTTAGAGTTTAAAAAACAGAGTAGTATTGACAGGAGTCAAGTTAGTAGATACCTAGGGGAGAAGTATTCTATGTTTATTAAGATATATACAGATGCATCAAAAACAGATGATAATCGAGTAGGAGCTGCGTTTATTATACCAGAATTAAATGTTATGTTAAACAAGAGAATAAATGATAAATTGTCAGTGTTTACAGGAGAAATGTTGGCCATTCTCTTAGCACTTGAGTGGGTAGAAAATAGTAAAGCAAGGAAAGTGTTGATTGGATCAGATTCAAGCAGTGCATTAAATAGTTTTAAGAACATGCAATCGGACGTGAGGCAGGACATTATGTTGGAAATAGCCCAAACTGTTTACAGAATTAAAAGAGTAGGAGTAATAGTAAAATTCATATGGATTCCAGCTCATATAGGGGTAGACGGAAATGAGTTGGCAGACAAATATGCAAAAAATGCAACCAAAAAAACAGAGATAGATATGGTAATAAATTATAGTAAGGCGGAGGTTAAAAGTATAATCAAAGAAGAAATGAGGAAGAAGTGGCAGGAAAAGTGGAATATGGAAACAAAAGCGAGAATGTACTACAATATCCAGAAGAAGGTAGGAGGAATGAGAGAAAATAATAGGAATAAAAAAGAAGAGGACATTATATCGAGAATGAGATTTGGACATACTGGTTTAAATAGTACGCTTAAAATAATAGGGAAACATGAAAGTGGGATGTGTGAGGTCTGTAATATTAGTGAAACCATAGAACATGTAATTATTAATTGTGATAGGTATAAGGAGGAAAGGTTGAGGCTGAAAGAAAGGTTAAGTAAAGAAAAAATTAGATTTGAAATGAATGAAATTTTACAACTGAATTCAGGGCATGTGGGGTATAGTGCAATATTTGATTATTTGAATAAAACAGGGCTCATTAGGAAGATATGAATTTAGTTGTCTTAAAATATTAAAATTAAAATTAATATAAAGGTATTAAAATTAATATTTTTATTAGATATTATATATTTATGTATTTTATTTTTTATTTTTTTGGATTTATATTTTTATGTATTTATGTATTTCTTTATTTAAAGAGTAGTGAGTGAAGGCTATTAGGATCCACACTCCATTTCAGAAGGTGGCGGTAATGCACACTTAAAAGTTGTTTGCCAACCGCCAATTTAAAAAAGAAGAAGAAGAAGAAGGAAGAAGGGTCCCCTGTAAGAACTCGCCTTTAACACAAATAACTACCGTGCTTGAGCTGCATGATTGTGCATTTTCACCTTCAAATAAAAGAAGACCATCTCGTGCTTGAGACAGAAAACGAATCCTGAACGCTACATCCAAAACATGGCGATCGAAAGCCTGCTACCGGCCAACTTTGGCTATGCAATTTTTACGTATTTGTATAGTTTTGTCATGTTGTCTTATCTCGGGTTACAAGTTGGTGGTGCACGAAAGAAGTATGGAGTTAAGGTACGATAAAGCTTGTTGCATTGCCTGAAATTATACTGATGCATAGTAAACTTTGATTTCTTATTTGTGACCAATGCATGATTAATAGCACATGCTTTGATTCAATGTATTTTTTCTGCTCTTATGTTTTGTGTGTAGTATCCCACCATGTACAGTGATAAGGAGCAAGTGTTCAACTGCATTCAGAGAGCTCATCAGAACACACTGGAAGTGTATCCACAGTGGCTGGTGTTCCAGACTATTGCTGCATTAGAGTATCCTGTGAGTATCAATTAAAAATTGCAAGACACTTCAAAGAAACTCATGTCACTGCTCTCATCTCAGACACTGTGGTCAAAAAGTTGGTCTTAATGAATCATGTTTTATAGAAAGATTTGAGTTTGTGAGTTTATTGCATTTCAGCAAAGTCTTCTTCCTGCTGTTCCATTTCAAAATTCAGTTTAATATGAAAATAGGCAATTGAAATGGAACCAGTTCTTAAAATCTGCCCCACCCTTCCTTATATACCTGTGCATAAGCATACTTTAATTTGTGCCATCTTCCATCATATTTAGTGGCCACTAGAAGTTTCTTATATATTTAGAAATGTGACAAAAGCATTTATCACACTAAAGTGCTGGGCTAGTGACAGTAATGTTGTTTGTTCAAACCTTACAATGGTTAATATTAAACAAACCCTTCATGCTTTGATCAAAACAGTTGAGCTTAATCATGGCTAGGGCAGAGGAAAGTTTCTTTGAAACAAGTGTTCTGTAAATCTCTGTTAAAAAATGTGAATTCATTCTCTTTTCATGTGCTCTCCTTCTCTCATATGTACACCATTTCTGCCAAATCATCATTGTTTATCTGGCATTTTTATCTCCCATATCAGATCGCTGCCTCTGTGTTAGGAGTTATCTGGGTTACTAGCAGGTTCTCTTATGCCTGGGGTTACTACAGTGGCGGTAAGTCTTTAAAATATGAAAAACATTGCATTTAAATATGGATAAAAAAAAAGACACTTGTGATTGTGGATTATATTGTATGCTTTCAAGACAATGTACATGTAATGTGCCTTTACATATTTTCAAAGTACTGTTAACTCAAAAATAAAACTGAATGCTGCTGGAGCATAAAATATGACTGTCGTCTTGCGTGTCAATGCTGCATGTGTCATCATGACTGTGTTTTTTCATTCTGTCGTTGCTATGTGTCATTTGCATCTGTTGTTACTATGTGTCATCTTCCATGTCTATGCTATGCGTCGTTACTATGCGTCGTTTCCCTCTCTTTTGTATATTTTTTGCAAAATGGTTAAGTTCTATTATATTTTTATACTCTACACTTAATAGTATTTTTTTTATATTTCTTACTGTTTGAGTCACCTTATTATTCTTTTTCTCTTCTCCGGGGATGGAACATGATTGAAGATTGAAGGAACGTAGTCAGGTGACAGGGTTGTCACTCTTTTTCCTTAAAACATAAGTACATAGAAACGACACCAGAATCGGCTTTATTGGCCAGGTTTGAGTAAACAAACAAGGAATTTGACTCTGATTAATCTTTGCTATAAAGTAGGCTAGGCTACAACACTCACTTAAAGAATAAAAACAGAGGACAGTAAGAAATATGAAAAAAAAAATTCTAAGTGTACAGTATATGAATAAAACAGAACTTACCATTTTACAAAAAATATACAAAAGAGAGGGAAACGACGTATAGCATAAACATGGAAGACGACACATTGTAATGACAGGGAAATTACGCATAGCAACGACAGAATGAAAAAACACATAGTCATGACACATGCAGCATTGACACGCAAGGCGATACAGTCAAACGACAGATGACAGGAGTAACTTAAGATGACACACAGCATAGACCGACAGCATGTCGACATAATTTTGGCTCAAATGGAACCTCATAATAAAATGCATTTAATTTTAATCACAAGAAAATTGTTTTTGTATAAGTGTTTTTGTGAACCTTTTGGATGATACAAAAATATACTTTTCAATGTATTTAGGCTTTAGCCTTCATCTCCAGTGCTGTTTGTCTGTTTTAGATCCTGCTAAAAGGATGCGTGGTGCGTACGGATACATCGGGCTGTTTGGAGTCATTCTGCTTTCCATCTCTGTTGCTCTTAAACTGCTTGGAATGCTTTAAGGAAAACACCACTCAGAAAATATCACATAAGAACAAAACGTGGTTTCACATAATGTAGTCTTCAGCAGTTATTTTTCACTTTAAAAAAAAAATGTAAATGACATTGCTCCATTCTATTGCTTATAATCAATATATATATAATAAACTTTTTAGGCTTTCACACATGTTCTTTACACCACTTTCTTTACATTTCAGTTAGGGTGACCAGATAATCATTGCATGGTAGTTTTTATGTTCTTATGATTTTGAATTGAGTTCAGCTTGTGTTATTTCTGTTTGTGGACCACCTTCTGTACAAGGCTTATCAGGTGCAAAATAGTGATGTGGGCAACATATCAGATATTGTGCTGATTTTATTAGGATGTAACCCTATCATTAAATTCAGACAATTGAAAAATAAAATGTTTGTAAGATTTAAAAAACCATGTGTAAGTGTTTGAGTGCTTCAAACTGCAAGAGAATACAGTGCTGCATACTTAATACTCATTTTAGTCATTTCTGAAATAACTGAGACACCTTTAAAGGAGATTACAAAGCTTAAAGGTCTTGTATATGTGAAAGTTACATTAATTACATGATTCCGATCTCTCAGATCATATTTAAAATGGCATATGGCAGGGCTTTAGGACAACTAGAGCGTTAAATAATTTATGAACAGACCCGAGGATGTTACTGTGATGCTATGGTGTTGTGGGTGGTTACACTGAAATTCTTATCTTTCCATATTTATTAAGGGATAGTTAAACTAGACACATACAAAAAATTATTCTGAAAATTAAGTGACAATTCACAATTATGGGAGATTTTTTTTGTTTTACATGAACATCTGAGAAAGTCTGATAGAATAGAAAAATATTAGCATTTCATTAATCAAGCAGTGCAATACAAGCTATGTGGCCAGGTTTAATATTTAGGGCTCAACAAGTATGAAAAATAGTAATGCAAGCACCAAGAAAATATTTGAAAGCATGAGTTTTAGGAGTTCAGTTTTTCAATGTTTTAAAATGGTTTCTAGGTATAACAAAATACAGTATAGATCCTATACAGAAGCTTTTATGTTCATCTCACTTTGATAAAAGATATAGCAAGATATTTGTTTCCGTGTGCAAGATTGAGACATTTCACGGTCTAATATGCTTTGTTTTGATGTACTTTGTTTCTTCTTCGTAAACCAATTTCTCTTCTCCCGTAATTTTATCAGACGTTTTGTTAATATATTGATGTGCTAAACCTTCAGTGAGTGCAGATTCTGGTTAAGAGGCGCCCTGCGCATGCGCGACTCGGAGCCACTGTTTGAGACGGAAGACTCATAGACAGTAAAAGAAGACTGCGGAGTGTCTCTCCACTTACTGCGAATCAAGAGAAAAACTCAAGAAAAGTGCAGGTAAGAAATCACTGTGCTGTAAAGCACGATTCCTAGTGATCATTCAATAGGTATTCTCCGTTATTGTGCTTTTATGTATCCGCCATGCTTTATAGAAACAGTGATGTGGCAAATTTGGGTTAGAAATCAGCCGGACAGATCAAACATGTTTACAGCAGTAACGCTCGACGTTTTCGCCCCATATTGACCGGAAACGTGGTTTTGAACTATTATGGTAAAGCTCACTTAGGTTAATATTTAGATATCAGTCGCAAAAAAAGACAGATGGAAATCCTTTTGTTTGTTATTAGTGTTTGGTTCAGGATGATCATGTGTGCCCTGCGTGTGCGCAGCCATTGATGCTGCGCCGCTCTTGTGCAGAAACGGTTGAATTTATTTCCCTCTAAATAATGTTTTGTAACATTATTGCTGCTTATATATATATATATATATATATATATATATATATATATATATATATATATATATATATATATAACTACACTAAAGCTTTTATCTATTGCTGTTCTTTTTAGATAAAAAGCATAAGCTCAGTAGTCCTGTTCAATATACAATATGAATATGTTTCTTTATTAGGACAACCAGCAGAACATCTCAAACGAAACCTCTCTGAAGGGTCAGATCAGATCAGAAGGATGTCAGGGTTTCTGGACGGGATCAGATGTGGCGATTGTGAGTGTAATGTGGACTGGGGAGAGAAGAGAAATACCATCGCCTCCATCGCAGCTGGAGTTCTGGTGCGCCAATAAATCTTTTGTTTTTAAAATATCCAGTGATTTCTGAACTAATGATCTTTGTTCTCACACTGTACACATGTGCAGTTTTTCACAGGCTGGTGGATCATCATCGATGCGGCGATAATGTACCCTAAAGAGGAAGAGTTCCACCACGCATATCACACCTGTGGGGTTATAGCGACTATAGCCTTCCTCATGTGAGTTACACTTGCAGAGATTCTCCATTCCCGCTGGCGCTTCCTGTTGAGTCCAGCCAGACAGACTCTGTGATATCATTTGATCTGTCCCAGATATTGTTTCCTGTTGTTAATCACTGATTTAACTACAGGGTTGTGCAGGGAGTCACAATGACACCATTATTAAACCAGCCGTGGAGTTTCACTGTTTGTGGATTTTAATCAGGGTTATTATAGTTTACATTTACATTTATTCATTAAGCTGAGTCTCTCACACCAAAGTCACGTGTCTTATCCACTGCGCAACATTTATCATTTTCATTTAGTTTTAATAATGTAATAAAATAACTCAAACTATAATCAAATACTAATTAAAATTGTATTAGATATATTTTGTGAAAGAAAAAAAAAACAAATCCGAATAAAAATGGCAAAAGCACATCAACAAAATTGCAAAAAAAAAAGTTATTACTAAAAAATATTAATAAAAACTACACAACTTGTCAAAACTTATTTTTTTTTTCAATTCTTTATTTAATTTATATTGAAAATGTTTAAGTTAATGCATTTCAGAATTTAAGTAAGCAGAAGAGGCAGATTTTTATTTGTGTGCCCATAAATCTTAAGTGCTCCTAACTTGAAATATTCAAGTAAGCTAATTCATACATCTAACTTAGAACGATCATGTAATCTCAATGTAAATATTTTTACTTTTGGAAACCTAGTTTGCTAATTCATTAAATGTTAACTTGCTGATTGGTCATTGCTGAATGAGTAAGGAAAAATTGTATATTTAACATAATTCTGTTCTGAAATCAAAGCTTGTGCTCTACTCATTACAATGAGAAACCCAGAATTACAGAAACTCTTCTAAATTAGCATAGCAAGACTCTCTCTTTCAATTGCCAAAGTGTACTGGAAAATAGAAAACCCAACCAAGTTAAAAATGAAGTTTGTCTAAATTTAAAGAAACAAGTTCATTAAACTCAGATTTGTCAGTTTCATGAACTTGAATGAAAAAGAAAATTCTAAATACTCATAAAAGGGAATTGGATTGAACTAATTTGTTTAATTGAAGTTAGCCCTATTCAGAGCATTATGGGTACAGTGTACAGTAGAGTCTCTGATGCTGAAATAAGACTGGTTTGAATGCAGGATCAATGCGGTGTCAAACGGCCAGGTGAGGGGGGACAGCTACAGCGAGGGCTGCTTGGGACAGACAGGTACGTGCTGCAGTCAAAACATGCCTCCTTTTTTATAAGAGACAGCATTAAATGTGTGTTTTTGTGTAGGTGCCAGAGTTTGGCTCTTCATCGGGTTCATGTTGGCGTTCGGGTCTCTCATCGCATCTATGTGGATTCTGTTCGGTGGTTTTGTTGTGACTGGTGAGTGAATAAGATTGATTTAGCCTTTTATAGAAAAATATCATTCATGTTTCTATCAGTATTCATCTGCTGAGTGTCTTTTTTTGTCTTTATTATGGATGAAAAGAAAAAAAGGATCTGTCCGTGTATCCTGGTATTGCAGTTTTCTTCCAAAATGCATTCATCTTCTTTGGGTAAGTTTGGAAATACAGTAAAAACCGTAATGTTTTTGTTAAGACAAAAATACATTTTTTTTTTTTTATTATTATTTTTCGAAAGTACAAAAGAACACAATTCGTTTTAAATATTTTTTTGTACCTATAATTAAATCAATTGAACTATAAATTAAATTATAAATGTCTCTTCTGTCACTTTTAATAAATGTAATGCATCCTTGCTGAATAAGGTTTTTTGTTCTTTTTTTCTTTTTTTTTTTTAATGGGCAATTTGATCTAATTCATATTGAAATTAATGGGGAATGAAAGACTATTTTTTTTTGCTATTGATGCTATTAAACCACTTCCAATGATAAGATTTTAAATAATCATAAAAATGCTTATGTATTAAAAGTCCCAATAATTGTGACTTTAAATAGGAATAATAATCATAGGAATTGATTAATTATTAATAATTTTGGATATATCATGAATAAAAAGTTATTGTCCAGTCTGTATTTACCTGCAGTAGTGGTCTGAGATTTTGAGTATTCATGCAATTTATAATAAATTACTTGGCAAAGTGAGATTTATTTTATTTTTTTTAAATGATATTTTTAGTTCTAATTTGGATTCTCCTTCTCGCCCGCAGTGGTCTGGTGTTTAAGTTTGGCCGAACTGAGGACCTCTGGCAGTAAAGATCCATTTTCTTCGATCAAATCCCACAGTCCATCAACACACAATTCCTCTGTACTTATTGCTGCTTATTTGCACTCTACAGTTCTTTCTCATTTCTTTTCCAACTCCTCAGCTGCCTCCCGTTCTTAAATATATTCCTTTTTCCTTTCTTTGTCTTGTTTCCTGTGTGGCCACAGTGGGCGCCCACAGCGAGAGAAATGTGAATCAAATCCAGACTCTGCAGTCAGAATGGACACATTTAGACTTCATACTGCGTCTATAGTAAAAATGACTTGTATACAATGGAATTACAACCAATATGTCTTCAGCCTTCAGAAAAACATTTTCGAAATGTTAAACATTATTGATTCACAAAATATAGTTGCATGATATTTTGCAACAGCAGTTTTTGAGCAGAACCTTTAATAACCAAAATAAGTACAGCTTCACTGTGTTTCTACTTTCAATGTCATCATTTGAATAAAAGTCTTTTCTTTATTTATATCTTTCAGAACACTTTCATTCATAATATCTTGACTTTTTTTTCTGCAGTGTGCAGATTTGAGAGCACACTCCTTTATAATTGCTCCTCAACCTTTAGTCAGCTGACGTCACTACAACAAGCACTTTTGGAAGATTTTTATACATTATGTTTTTTGGGTTCCCACTTTGTTTTTTCTTTTTTTTTTTTTTTTTTTACAATTATTTTACATGGATTGCACTGAGCAAAAGCAGTGTTTTTTTTTTTTTTTTTTTTTGGAGCTGAGCAAAAACAATTTCTGTGCAACTAGTAAAACCAAACAGCATATTTCTCTTCTCGTTCTTGCCTGTGGGAAGCCTGGTTATATATTTTGCGTTCTGGAGCTTTAAATTCACTCTCTGTGTATGTTTGGGCAAATTACAAAAATTTTCTATAGAAATCTTAATGTTTTTAAAAAGCACAATTTCTTATTATTTCAGTGGTTATGGGAGAATAAGGTGAGATCTGAGTCTGTCAACTAACAAATTAGAGATTCTGTGATTTCTACATAATAAAGAATGTAACATTTTAATGTAATCCATGTCTCTCTGACAAAAAGTAGCTGGCCTTCATCCAACTGTGGGTTTAAATTAATAAAACTATTGTGAATATGTACAGAGCCAGTGTTTTGTTCATTTGGAAGGGAAATCATGACTAGAGTGGACTATAGTCAGTGTACTGTGCACCAGAAGGTTATTTTTATATATTGCATTAGTGTATCAGTTTGTCATTGTCAGCCTGAAACAAACTTCCATTTTTCTTGCTTTAACGTCCTGGGGCTTGGAAATTTCTTTGGTGGTGTTTTGTACGATTTGTCTCTTAAAAAAGCACAATGCTTTCCATTCAAGGAAATTTTAAATGGTTTACTTTACAATGTCTCTCAAACACACACACATACACACACACACACAGATATATTTTGTGCTAACTGCATTCATGCATATCTGAAGTCCTCTTATATCTTTGTCCATAAGTTCTTCATTTTTTTACAGCCAAATTTGGAAACTACAAGAGAAACAAATACATAATTAGTATGTAAATATACTTTTCATTTTTAATTAGATTTAATGTCATTTTAAATGATAAAAGATAAATGCAAGGACTGGTGTTAAGTGCAAATGAACAAAACCCTTCACCTCCCAGAATGCCTGGTCATCAAAGCACTTCCTGTCCTGCTGGGGTCTCCAGATACTCCACTTCAGGAAAAGTCCTGCAAATGTTAATTGTAGTTGTATGTTTAGTTTGCCTCATTGAACTAAAACACAAAAATAATTGGTCACACAAGCGTTTAAAAAAATAGTCAAATCAAATTGCCTGTCACAGAGCAAATACATATCAATATATGCACCAGAAAACAGTTAAAACCAGCCTATGCTGAATAAATGCCCTATGCCCTTTTTTTTTTGCAGTGTAAGATATTTTGCTGGTCTTTTGCTCATATATTCATAACACAATAAAAAGCAAAAGAAACATATCTATTCTACTGATCTTTAGTGTGACTGTATCAGTGGTGTTGTTGGACCTGTAGCTGTGCCCATCACCAGACTCATGCACACCGTTATGAGGAGAACACAGATATGATACACAGCGAACTGCACCACTCTGAGAACACAGATACAACACAGTCAACATTAAAGGGAAAGTTCACCCAAAACTGAACATTTGCTAACAAAATACTCATCCTCAGGCCTTTCAAGAAGAAGATGAGTTTGTTTCTTCATCAGAACACATTTGAAGAAATGTAGAATTACATCACTTCCTCTGTCATGAATGGGTGCCGTCAGAATGAGAGTCCAAACATGACTCCAGTCTATCAATTAATGTCTTGTGAAATGGAAAGTTGTGTGTTTGTAAGAAACAAATCCATCTTAAAGGTGTTTTAAGTTTCAACATTTGTTTCTTGTAAAAATACAAATCCACAATCCTTTATAAACCTTCTATGAATGAAAAAGTCCATCCTTTGTTGTCCTCTCACATCAAAATTCCTCTAGTATGGTTTTCAACTGTTTCCACTTGTATCTGTGCATATTTCTCTCTTGATTGAGAAGAGACAACTTTTTCACTGGAGAAAGCTAAATTATGGATTATGGATTTCGTATTTTAGCTGGAACCAACTGTTTTAATTTACAAAACGTCTTGATGGATTTGTTTCTTACAAACACACAGCTTTTCACATCACAAGACATTAACTGATGGGCTGGATTACTTGTGGATTATTGCGGTGTCTTTATCAGCTGTTTGGACTCTCATTCTGATGGCACCCATTCACTGCAGAGGATCCAAGAGATAGAATGCTAAATTTCTCCAAATCTGTTCCCATGAAGAAACAAACTCATCTACTGTACACCCTGGATGGCCCGAGGGTGAGCAAATTTTCTTTTTTAGAGGTAAAGTTTTCCTTTAATGACATTTTATGGATACATGTCACAGGTTTGAATAAAAGTGAAAACATTTTACACTGTGCTTTCGTCACTGGCCAGCCGTAGAAATAAAAGTGCAAACCATCCCAGAATTCCCGGAACGGCATGCACGTTGAGTACGCTGCAGGTGTCATGACACTCAAAAGCAAGTAGCATGTGGTTCTGGAAGAAAGTAAAAACAGAAAATCATTCCTGACGGTTAATGTAATATCCAGTTTACACATCCAAAAGTGCGAGAACAGTTATGATTTAAATCTTTTAACTAAAGCATAAAACATTATTATTGTCAGCTCAAGTGTTCCAGTCATTTAAGCAATATGGGTTTACTTTCTCTTGTTTGGTTCTTTTTGAAATGAGCTTACTGATGGGGTTTGAGCTAATTAGTCCAATCAGGTGATATGCATTACTCAGAGTCTTTAAAAAGCTCTCCGTTTTTAAGCTTTTATTGGAAATATTGGTGAAAATATTGTGTGACAGCATGATTGTGATAATTGAATGAGTCCCGAAATTGAGAAGCTATACTTTAACAGTGTGGTTTATTTTTATTGGAGACAGAGGGAGAAAGGCTTTTTCCTTTGGCCTCTTGGGTTTTGATTTTCTCTTGAAATCCTAGCTAGCCAGGTGTATTGGTAAAGAAAGACCCTCTGCTAGAGGCATTTTAAGTGTTGTGGCTTTTCCTTTAAGCCTGGTCTTTATAGAGGTTTCATTATGAAACACTAATTTTTTATGTTTTTCAAAACATTTAAACTTGCCATGTGGATCCACCAGAAAATCTTGACACCCAAACAAGTGTTTGATATAGACCTTATGCACCCAAGAAACAAGCACACAGTCATCTTTAGAATGATGTCTTTGAACTGTTTTGCAGTAGCTCTAAATATTTGGCATCACTGTCAAAGAGTAATTAGCTGCTGAATTGGATTTACTTGTAGAGTTAACAAAAGTTATCATGTGCACTAATGTTTGAAGGGCATGTCATAAATGTCAGTAGACTGGGATGATTTTAAAACAAGCAGATCATTCATTATTTATTTATTTTTATTTTTTTTTATATTTTCTGGTTTTGCTTTAATTTTAAGTTTTAGCAGTTTTGTTGTATGCTTTAGTCATTTTAGTTTTAGTTTTGTTTAACTGTCTATATAGTTTTTAAGTTACTTTTATTTGCATTTTTATATGTAATTTTAGTTTATATTTATTATTTTAGTTCATTAAACCACAACTTAAAAATTATAAATGTTACACTTGCGATTAGCTGGAATTTTTATTCTAGAAATTCTATTTCAATCATTTTATATTATTGCTTTTCAAGTATTGAAAAGATATTTCTGCTAAGGATTTTTTTTTTCTGTTTTAAGTATAGGTTAACGTTAATAACCCTGACTCAAACAAGATAAACATTACACTTTCTTGCTCCTCCTTCATCACATATTACAACTATTACTTGTTCTCAGTTTGACTGCACAGTAAAAAAATAAATAAATTGAATAAGACTTTTGTGACTGATATGACTTTACCTTCATGTAGCGGAATCCCAAAGCTGATAAGAGAGCGGCACAGAAGCCGATCGTCATGGCAATCCACGGCATGTGGACTGCTGTCATGGCAACTCCAATGGCAACGCCACCGGACAGGGCGGAGCTCTGGACGTGAACCTGTGTAGAGGAAGTGCAGCAAACACCAGTCAGACATGTTACTCATATCATCATTTACAATGAATTATCGATAAATCTGGTCAGCATTCCTGGATCCCAACTAAGTGAACATGAAATGCTGTTGACAACCCATTTTACTTTTATGATGTGAAACATTTCGTGATACAATATTATAATTGTTTTCTACTGGGAGCTAGCTGCTCACCATGTTCATCTTTCCTTTGGCGCTAGTGAGCATAGAGACAGACATTGCCATGACAACACTGACAGCCAGCGACAGATACGTCCCATAGATGACAGTAAGCTTCAGTTTGAGATCTCTCACCAGTGCTGAGTTAAAACTGGGCCAGAACATCCACAGGAACAGCGTTCCTTTGAGGAAGAAAGAAAGGGAGGATGTGCATAATTGAATTACAATATAGACATCAAATAATTACACTTTAGTTCTCGATCTGATTGGGTTCAAGAGAACTGAATCAATTCAAGAGTGATGATATCACTGTTTGTTCCACACAGGGATTTGTTCAGGTAATTTTCTGCAGATTACAACTATACTCTAGTAGGAAGCGATCAATGACTGTGTTTTTGAGTAATTCACTCAATCATTGAACCAGTTTGTTAAAAACGCTAATTCATTTAGCAACTAAACAAGAAAACAACCAATCAAGATACTGTAACTGAATTGGTGAAAGAAGCGGATTCATTCAGGAACAAAAATATCAGTCAGTCTTTATAACAGAATCACTGTTCACAATCGTTTCTAAAACTGATTAAGTAAAAAACATGAGAAGTTACTGTATTTATGAGTGAATAATTGAATCTTTCATTCAAATGATTGGTGTAAAACGCTTATTTATTCAGAAATGAGTGCCCTAGTCAATTAATTATTTCTTTAAGCATTCAAAACATTGATTCATTAAGTAATGTGCTCACATTTACTGTAACAGTTATGAAACTCAATCATTATAAGCACAAACATTAAATAATCTGTAATTAATAATCTCTAGGAATTTTTTAGCTGTATAGTAAGTGAGTTAAACCAGTAAATAACGTATATTATAAATGTATAAAATAACGTGCTATTAAACATTCAACTATGTTTAAAGCTCACTGGAATTTGTTCTCTGTAAATTATCTGATGTGCCATTATGGCTATGGACTGAAACCAAGAAACTGGTTTAGAGTATAGAGGTTATTTTCTGAGTTTGATAGATAGTTAACTGGTGACTGTACTCACCAAACATTGCCAGTAAGCCAGTCTTACGGTCAGTTTTCTCTTTCTCGTGCACCGGTTCGATCCCCTCTCTGTGCAGCACCCATGACACCATCACACCAAACAGAGCCCCGAAGACATGCAGCAGCATGATGCTGTACACTGGATCTGCCTGACACATGAGCTCTGCTTCAGTACAGTATGAAAATACAGTCTGTCTGAATAAAACAGCATGCACAATCCTAGGTGGAATGGCTTGTAAGTATTCAGATTATTGTAAGTATTATTTAATTCAACTATTTTTGTCAATTATATTTTCAAAAGTTTCACATTATAATTATAAATTTTTCAGTGTTTCGCAATTTAAAAAAAAAATTCAAAGACTGGAAAGCTGTTTGTCCAGAAATGTTTCTACCATCTGAATTTGCCCGTCTAAATATATCAGTTTTTATTTTAAACTTTTTTACCGAAATTGGCTTGCAATGTACCTTGAGATGAAGATATGGGAAATTAATTTTTTTTTTATATCTGAGTATTTTTATCATTTTCTTGCACAAAAGAAAAAAATAAAATTTTTTTAATTTTTTTATAACAATTATATGTATATATATATATATATATATATATATATATATATATATATATATATATATAAGGATAGCAATTATAATTTTTATCTGGGAAAGTAATACTTCTCTTACAAGGAACAGAGTTCGCAGGATCCACTGATTGACCACGAATCCTGTGACCTCGACCAGAGCCATTAGTAAGAGCTGGACAGGATTGGTCTTCCCATGGACTGCTCCCATGGCAACCAGAGCAGACGCTGCACAAAGCTCCGCCTCAATCACGCTGCAAGAGGAGCACAGACAGCATTTGATCAAGTCTGAGGCTGTAAAACATCTCAAAGTAATTGTTCACAAAAAATTTCAATTAGGCAAATTTGCACTTAACCTCAGGCCATCTTAAATTAATTTCTTCATGGGAACATATTTGGAGAAATTTAGCATTCCATCACTTGATCACCAATGGATCCTATCATCTGCTAAGAGCTGTAATGTATGCACCTCTTCATACTGATGTGGATCTCCTTTCTGTGGTGTCGTTGTGGCAGCAGAAAGCCATTCATCAAGACGGCCCACTGGATGGCCATGGCTGCCAACAGCATGTTAAACCCTGATCCACTGAAACCATATCGTAAAAGGAACGTGGCCAGAAATCCAAACCCCATGAATATCATCACATGAGTATCTTGGAATTCTGTTGAAAGCAATGCATTTCCATTATTGCCAATGTATACGTTTCTAAAATATATATATATATATAAACTTTAAACATTTGGCTAAATGGTAGTCAGAATTTAATACTGCTTGTGGTAGAGAAATACTTCTTATCATCCAAAACCAGAGATGTTGTGGCTCCACACCCCAACGGCAACATGGCCCACATTTACAAACAAACGAAGGTCAAATTATTATTTATTTTGGGTATGACTCCTTTATATATGGATTTTTTTTTTCTGGCCAAAATATATTTTAAATAGGTCCTAGACAGTGAAGCTCAATTAAATAAATTTTTGAAATGTATAATATATTTAGTTTCAATATACATACAAGCAAAATATATTTCAAAATGCAATTCCAATCTTACGGTAGCCTACTTTTAAGGTAAATGCATGTGGATGCGATTGCCTACTAGATTTATAATTACTTTTTTTTTTTTTTTGTGTAATTGTAATTGTTTTTGTGGTTTTTTAAGTATGTTCCTTGCTGATTTTATGTGATATGTTCACACGTGCAATAGACAACTTCTTCAAATGAAATATAATAATAAATGTAAATGTATATTACATACATTAAACCTATGGAGGCTTTTTTTTAAATAAAAATTTATATTTTTTAAATATATTTTAAAATATAATTGTATATTGGTAGAAAATATACTTAAGCAAATGCATTTTAAAACATATTTTAGGAAATATACAGTTTTGACATATCAGCTGAACATAGCAGGTTAACAAAAGGTAATGTGATTTAATGCTGTTCATAAATAACCACAAGTTTAAAAGTGAATGCAAGCCTGAACCCTTCAAAAATTCATAACACAGCCTTAATGTAAATCAGACTTACTAACCTGCATATGAACTGATGAAAAGCTTACTGTCAGACTCTCTGTCAATCAGCTCATGCTGCTCTATTTTTACAAAAAAGACAAACAGTAGGATAAAGATTGTTTCCAGCAGGAAGGCCACAAGAGGAAGCCTTGAGCGGAGGCTGGGGGCGTACTGAGGAGCCATTATTAGGTGACAAACTGAGTGAATGTCTGTAATCTACACCCACCAGAGATGAGTAATATGTAAGATCACGTGCATGTAAGAGGCATGGAGGAGGTGTCTCCCAAAAATGAAGCCACCTTCATGTGCAATTAATTATTATGATGTCTCTGTATAATATTCGACAGAGTTTGTTGTATAATAAGACCATTGTCAAAAGAAAATGATGCAAGAAGTATTTAAAGTTTGTTATTCCCGTCCTACAGCACCTTCTGAGATCTTTACTGTTTTAGTTTTTTTGTTTTTCAGAGTAAAGTAACCTTAGGGATCTTGCAGTCTATTCAGAAATGTTGGTGGGGGCAGGGGCGGATCACCCTAAAAGAAAGCCTTGCCACCCCTGCTGCCACCCCAGTTGGCAGCAATTTGAAAATTTACAAGCGCAAATCTTTCCTGATTCGCGATCCCGCTCCGAACTCCCGAACTGATTCAAATGATTTGCGATCCCCAAACTGACTCAAATGATTCGCGAACCCGCTCCGAACTCCCAAACTGACTCAAATGATTCGCGATCCCTCTCCGAACTCCCAAACTGACTCAAATGATTCGCGATCCCTCTCCGAACTCTCAAACTGACTCAAATGATTCGCGATCCCTCTCCGAACTCCCAAACTGACTCAAATGATTCGCGATCCCGCTCCAAACTCCCGAACTGACTCAAATGATTCGCGAACCCGCTTTGAACTCCCGAACTGACTCAAATGATTCCCGAACCCGCTCCGAACTCCCGAACTGAATCAAATGATTTGCGATCCCCAAACTGACTCAAATGATTCGCGAACCCGCGCCCAACCATAGACAGTAAAAGAAGCGCCGAACTCCCGAACTGACTCAAATGATTCGCGATCCCGCTCCGAACTCCCGAACTGACTCAAATGATCTGCGAAGCCGCTCCGAACACTCACATTTTGAAACAGTGGTTTATTTTTCCATGTATGTTAACAGCACAAAAAAATCTCAAAGTATAATTATGTTTATCACAGACCAGAATATGAGATGGTCCCCTCAAAAAACTTTATAGCCTAATAATCAAAATTAATAATCATTATAACAGCATCACAATGAGTTTATCATGATATTGCAGCTGGACTCACTATGAGTTCCTGTGTTTTTCATTTCTAGGCTATTTACATCATGTAGTTTTTGTGTAAAGACACACGCAGTACATTATCAGCATTAAACAGCCTGTGCAAAGCTTTTTAATTGCAGTCTATAGTATTAGAATATGAGCTGGGTCATTCTGTCGATTCATTCAGGGCTGCTATGGGTTTAGTACAAACACAACATTAGTCTTGGGAGGTATAGTCTTGTCTCTTGGAAATGCAGAGAACAGCTTTCCTCAGCTTTCCTTAAGGCTGTCCTTGTACTGTTTGCAAATGGCTAAAAGGGAAGAAAAAAGAATACATAGAATCAGTTCACAGTTTTATGAAAAGCAATGAACTCCTTATAATCAAGTGATGATAAACTTAATCGGTAACACTTTTGAATAACGGTCCATTAGTTAATATTAGTTAACTACTTTAGTTAATATGATCTAAGCAAGAACAATCCTTCTACAGCATTTATTAATCTTAGTTGATGTTAATTTCAACATTTACTAATGCATTATTTAAATAAAAAGTTGTGCTTGTTAACATTAGTTAATGCACTCTGAATTGTATTTTGAAACTGTATTTTCATTAACTAACATGAACAAAGATGAATAAATACAGTAATAAATGTAATAAATGTATTGTTCATTGTTTGTTCATGTTCGTTAATGAATATTAACTGAAATACTAGTATTCTAAAGTGTTACCACTTCATCTTTGCAAATAAGTAACGGTAGTGAAATGAAAGAGAAGATTTAGCTCCATCATTAATCTAGACAGTCAAAGGGCTCACTCTGTATATTTTGCTCATAACACCATTTAGTTTATTATATAAATTAAACTAAAATATATAATGTTAAAAATGACCAAAAAACATCGAGAAACAACCGCTGAGTCTTACCTATGAAAGATAACACCCCGAGATCTGTTTTTATTATCGTGTGACGCTTTGTAGGTGTCCAATCTGTCGATGAGTCAGGTACGTTTCCTGATGTGAGAGTTATGAGAGATTGAGAGTTGCCCGCTCCAATATGGCGGCGACGTTGACGTGCAGTCGAGCGGCCGCATCTAGGTATTGCTATGTCTATACCATAGACAGTGAAATACGCATCTCTCATAAATCATACGCAAAAATCGTACGAAGAGTCCCGCCTGAATCAATCCTATTGGTCAGGGAGCACTACCTGATTTGTCCACAAAGACAGCGATTGGTGGGGTGAGGAAAACCTGTCAGCAGCACCATTTCCCTTTCTTTGGTACCGCAACAAAAGAGGCCGCTGCTTATTGGCTGTTTGTCTTGCCATTCAAATTGACAGCCCACAGATGCGATTCCTATTTGCTCAGCGGCCTGTCAGTCAAACCTGTCTGGGCCCGTATCTGTGCGTCTGCGCCGAGAGAAGGAGGAGGGTCTTCCACTCAGTCTTTTTATTTATTTCTTTGTTTCCAGGAGAAAAAAACAACAACCACGGCGGTATATTCCTTTGCTGGAGCGCCAATGTTTCCCGTCCGAATAAGAGAGAACCCTGGACCATACTGCTGTACGTATTAAAAAGCCCGATTTAAGGGGGCGAGGATGAAGCGGCGCAATGCGGACTGCAGCAAGCTCCGACGGCCCTTAAAACGGAACCGAATCACCGAGGGGATCTACAGCAGGTACAATCCAGACCTCCGGAGCGAACCGTTATCATTCAGGATAGACCCAGATTTCGTTTTTATTATGATATAAGATATCACAGAGAGACTGTAAATCGCCTAACCGAGCTGAGCTGTCGTCAACAGAGCTTGGCTGGAGGTAGACAGTCGTCTCCGCAGAAATGAATAAGCTGCCGTAGGCCTCATTACAGCGATACGCTTTAAAAGAAAGAAACCCGCGAAGCCCACCGCCGTGGGCTCGAGACCCGACGGTTAGAGTCACTAACTGTCAGTCATCAGAATCAGTCATCGAGACAGTTGATCGATTTTGATATCCTCTCACAAGACCGCAAGGAGAATAACCTTAATTTAATTAGCAAATCTCATATGTAAATTAGGGGAGTTTATTCAAAGAAAGGTTTCTAAGAGACTGCTGGAAGGTTTTTAAATGCCCGAGAAGCCAAATAACTGAAGTTGGCTCAGTCTTTCCTCAGAAGTTTGGGAGACCGGAGGCAGTTACGAATTTGTTTACGTTTTCCTTGGGAACTCACGAACTACTACACATTTTGTATTTAAAATATATATATGTGGAAAAAACTAACAGTATATCTATGGTAAGTTAGTATTTTTTATTGCCAGGAATAATGTTTAAATTAATGTTATTGTTTGAAATATTATCCAAATCTGACTTTTTGTCTGTGAAACACAAAAGATGTTTCTAACTTCACTCACCATTCACTTTACTTTAATTTTACATAAAATTATAAAGCAAATGCCTGAATGATGAATGTCGTTCTGAGTGACTGACATTTCCTTTTGTGTTCCACACAAGAAAGAAAATTATCCTTTTGTAAGGGTAATTAATTTAATTAAGGCTAACTTAGTTGCACACATTTCATGTGAGGGATAATTTTTTGCAGTTCAGTCTTTCATTGAGAGCCTAAGTTTGTTAGTCTGAGTGTTTTTGTTTTCGTAAGCTTTGTCATGGAGCATCTGACCTGTCAATCAAAAGTGATGTTGTGAAGTGGTTTTATGCAGCAGTATTGCATATTTCATATCTTAGCACTTAGCAGTTGGTATAACCTCTCATATAATAACTTTAATCTCTATGTATGGGGTGCCGGTCATATTGCTGACCCAGTGCCAGTGTTTGGGTCTGTTCAGTGTTTGGTATATAGTATATTTGCTGGTGGTCATATAAGGGGGGGGTGAAATGCTCGTTTTCACTCAATATCCTGTTAATGTTGAATACCTATAGAATAATACTGCATCCTTCATAACTCCAAAAAGTCTTTAGTTTTATTATATTCATAAGAGAAAGATAGTGTGTACCGATTTTTCCCGGAAAAACACGACCGGCTGGAGGCGTGACGTGTGGGCGGAGCTAAAGAATCACGAGCGTGAGTAAGCTTTTGCGTTGAGAGCATTTGGAAGCTGTGACATTACTGTGAGGGAAAAAAAACATCATCTAAAACAAACCATGGCTAACAGTCAGATTCAGCCGTTTATTTATTATCCAGAATCAGATCCCGAGGCTGAAACTGAACGAGAGCAGCAGCAGCAACGACTCTCTCCGAACGGGGCTCGAACCCGGGTCTCCGGCAGGGGAGGCGGACGCACTAATAAGGAGGCACAGGTATTTTAAGCAGTTTTACTCACCGCCTGCGGTTCCAACACGCGATCGTGACCCTTTTTCGTTGGGACTGCATTATCCTTAAGAAATAAACGATACGCAAATCCGGCGTCAAACTGGGCCTTGTGAACAAGCATCTTCGTAATGCAGGGAACAAAACACAAACACTTGCACAACTCGGTTGATGCTCTGTAAAAATAAACTCCATCCACTGGTCCCTTAATGCTGTTTCTCTTTTGGTAATCTGTGCAGGGTTGTCTTGCCCTGGCAACCAAAAACACACTTCTTTTGTGACATTTCGCTCTCTCGCTCTGATCAGTGAATGTCTGTGCTCTCAGTGCTGTGCTATACGGGAGCGCGCGCTCTTCCGGCAGACGTGCCTCAGGACCCATATAAGGAAATTCCTCTCCATCTAACGTCACACAGACCCATACTCGAAAAAAACTTTCCGAAACTTGTGACAAACCGGAAGGAGTATCTTTGGAACAGAAATACTCCATCAAACGTACAACTTAATTTTTGAAACTTTGTCCATGTTTAGCATGGGAATCCAACTCTTTAACAGTGTAAAAAACTCAGTATGCATGAAATAGCATTTCACCCCCATTTAATTTCAAATGTTTAAAGCAAGATGTCAGTGAAGTGTACTATACCAAATTCACACTGCAGAAGTGCTCATTTTCACATTGTTTCTGAAGGTTTTTTCATAAATTGTTTTTTAAACTGTTCAAAAGTTTCTTGAATAACAGATATACAGTGTGAGAAGGCCAGTGCATTAAAACCATTCAGTTTAATCACCGCTCAATTTTAATGTGCTGCTTTAATTGATACGTGCACACACACATACACACCACAGTCACACACAGAGATCTGAGATCGTGCTGTGCAAAAAGTAACATTCTGAAGCTCATAAACATCATTTCAGCGCTGCCATGCAACTTTTACTAATTCATAATGAATCGCTACATTATATTTCTCAGCAACAAAGGGGGTAAAATCGTAGTTTTTTAAGTAATTATACTCCGCTTCATTGTTTAAGAGACATACGCAGACAATTTCGACATCTCTCTGTCTCTCTCTTAAAATAAAGTAATAAAAAGTAGTTTGAATCATTGGATAAATCTGTCGGTCATTTAAAGGTGATGTATGTAAGTTTTTGACTCTACTACAGTTTATCTGAAAAACAATATTACAGTCAGTTACTCTTCTTTGAAAATGTTAAATCCTGGCTGGAATGTCCATTTCTGTTTTGGTTTGTTAAACCTGCCCACTGCCAGTTTACCCAATTGTGTTTCGGCACCCATTTCATTTTCATTTGGCACCCAGCGCATTTCATTTCATTCATCAAGTGTTCATCGTTCCTGTTGTTGTCGTCAATCTGGTAAACATGTGCATCAAGTCTGAGGAGCAGGTGAAAAAAAACCCTCTCCAATACCCTTTACAAACACAATTCTACATACATCACCTTTAACATTTCTATCGTAAAACGTACCGTTAAAAGTTGACTAATAAATGGTTTGCAGCTTCACCTTACATTGCTCTCTTTAATGTTAAACTGATGCTTCCTGCTCTGCTTCTGTGAACAGTAAATCCTGCCTACTTTGATTTGATTGACCATCAGTCATTTTGACATTGAAGAGTGATGTTAGACAGCTGATGGTTTGATCTGAAGTGCCTAGTATGTGCAATGGTCGCGCATGCATCCGTAGACTAGTGCAAATTAATTCTCACACTTTAATAGTATTTATAGCTCCCAAAAGGGTGTGTGACTATGAGAAGTTGTTACCTCAAAATGTATGTTATTATGCAGCTTTGCAACTACTTTTTCTCATGTGTAATATGTGTTGCATATGCAGATGCATTGGCTGTCAACTTTGATGACGTGCAGATGCATCTGTAACACGTGTTATCATCAGATGTGTGTTATTGCTTTTCTCAGTGAGGTGGAATTGAGCAAATATGTAATCAGCCCAGATCTACCAGTCCAGTGACTTTTTTTTTTTTTTTTTTACTTCTGTTGACACAATAATTTCTGTCATCTCAACACTATTAAATAGCATCTTCAGCACCTGTATGAGCAGCGGAGAAATATGTAGATGCTATGCTATTAAATTAATCATACTTTTTAAAGACAGAAAAGCTGTAGTATTCCCACTCATTTAAATGAATCACCAACACCAGCACTTTTTTGTTAAGATTAATGTTAAGATTATGCATGACATTTATGCATGTTTAAACACTTTAAGCTGTGTTTAATGCATGTTAATCGTTTTTGAAATTATTTATTTTTAGCTATCTAAATGCTTCGATTTTTGTGAAACAAAGAATGATTACAAAATTGGTCTGGTGACAAAGTCTTTGGGGCCATTTAATGGGCAAAAAACACATTTAATAAATCAAGATTCGCAATGAATCACATTGACATTTATTCAATATGTCGCTGAGGCGTAATTATAGTCTAAATAAAGAATATCTGGTTGATTTAGTACAACGGATCTGCATTGCTACATCTGGAGATAGATCTTGGCATCCTACTCTTGGCTTCTTCTCATTTCTATATAAAACATAATCTGCTTCATTCACTACACGCTGAATTGGAGAAAGCCAAACAGTGATTACATCCTCCCCCACCTACCCATGCTTCATTGGGTTGGATTTACTACTGGAGCTCACGATGGAATTGCTTGTACGTGTCGCTAAATGTTCTTTGGCTCAAGACCACATGTGGGGTCTTATTCAAAGAGATGAGATCTTGAATGAATGATTGAATGGTTTGGTAATAATATCCCTTCTTTTTTGTTTCAGTACGTTCCTGTACCTGAAGTTTCTGGTGGTCTGGGCGCTGGTGCTGCTGGCAGACTTTGTCCTGGACTTCCGCTTCGAGTACCTTTGGCCTTTCTGGCTCTTCATTCGCAGTGTTTACGACTCCTTCAGATACCAGGGCCTGGTGAGTACGTGAGACAAGCGCTTCATCTAGATAAAAGGACTAAATAATTAAAGGCATCGATTGGTCATGCTCATGTTGGTCCAATACAAAATCAAATGTTTAGCAAAATGTCTGAGCTCCTGTTTACCATACATGGTGATTTATACTGCTTATAAATCTTATAAGATTGTTTTTTTTGACTGGCAGAAATGTAATTTTTAGCACACACACACATATATATCTTTATCTTTATACATTGTATGTATTTTTTATATATATATATATATATATATATATATATATATATATTATATATCGTAAATGCTCTATGAAATGGCTGCTGGAAATTAGCTTTGCCATCAAAGGAGTGAATGACATTTTAAAATATGTTCAAATAGAAAACATAGTTTAAATAGTTTTTTTTAAATTGCAATAATAATTTGTAATATAACTGTTTTTAGTCAAATAAATGCAGCCTTGGTGCGCATTAGAGACTTCTTAGAAGAACATAAAAAAATATCTTATTTGTTATACTGTTTGAAGACTTTATGCATCTGTTTATGAATTTGAGATTATCAATAATCCTTTGAGGGACATAAACTAGTTTATACTCTTATTTAGTCTTCTCTGAGATTAAGATATTTATACATTTTCAGAAGTTCAGTCATCAGTATTGTGATTTGTGTATTGTATTGTGACAGCACTTTACATGCATCCACTACTATAAACGTATGTTATTGTTCCTCTTATGTCTCTTAAATAATAATGAAAACGGCATAAACACAAAATGCTGTATGGTTGTTTTATATGATGTTTTGCATGTCTCGCAGCAGGATGGTGAAATGACATTTTATTGAGGCCTGTGAAATGACATTTCACGCTAGTTGCACATGTGATGATCTGATGCATCTCTCTCTCTGTGTTGCAGGCTTTCTCAGTGTTTTTTGTGTGTGTGGCATTCACATCAGATATTATATGTCTGCTGTTCATCCCAGTGCAGTGGCTGTTCTTTGCAGCCAGCACATATGTGTGGGTACAGTACGTCTGGCACACAGGTAAGAGCCGCACACCTGTTCATATTGTATTACATGATCACCCTGCCATCGTTGATCTGGTATGTTTTGTGGTACTGCTACTGAAGTCTAACCTCAAGCTTACAGCTGATTGGTCAGTGGTTTGTGAACCTTCATGACTTGCACCTTTGACTTCCTCTATAGACAACCTCAAACTGACATGTCTGTCATTCAGAGTGTCAGTCTGGTATGGTGTAGACACACTTTTGACTCCATCTCTGGTTTCTTGTATCCTCTTTATAAAGATGGATTAAAATACATTTAACAAATGTGTGGACTCCAGCTTGAGAGGATCATTCCCATGCTGTTGTGAGCTTTTGTTGTCATAACATGATTTATTCTGGCTTTATAACATGCGCACACACGCACTGTGACCTTGCAGCTGTAAGCTTGGTTATTTCTGAGCAGCTCTGGATCTTGACGTCAACAAAAGGATTTGCTTCAAATGACTCCCTCGAACTGTTTAGAGCTGATCCTTGATTCAGATTCACCCATAGAGTGTGTGCTTGAATGGTTGTGGGTTTGTTTAGAGTAATTCTGGCTGTTAATGTTGAGATTATTACACTCATTCACTGTTGTCAACTGAAGTATTTTAAAGACATGTTGAATTGACCATTCTCCTCTCACACACTCCATCTCTCCACAGAACGAGGGGTCTGCCTCCCCACTGTATCGCTATGGATACTTTTTGTTTATATTGAGGCAGCTATCAGATTTAAAGATTTGAAACACTTCCACGTGGACTTGTGTCGTCCGTTTGCAGCACACTGGTATGCCAATTCTCTTAGTCCTTACTTGCATTGATGAGTCAAACATTGGCACTGATTGTGAGCAAGTTTCAGCTTTATCTGTCTGCTTTCCTCTATATTCAGTCATATAGCAGTGCACAGTAATAATTCCACGACATTTGAAGTGGTGCAGAAAACAATGGCCCAAGTTTTTCCCCATTAAAATGTGTAGAACAAGTTACTCAGACCAAAGCATGGAGTTACGGTTCTTACTTGTGTCTTCAGGGTTTTTTGGGATGTTTTTTTCCCCAACAATGCTAATCATATGATGTCCAATTTCTGTGTTCACAGTATCGGGTACCCGGTGGTGACGCTGGGCTTTGGTTTTAAGAGTTATGTAAGTTATAAGATGCGTCTGCGGAAACAGAAGGAGGTGCAAAAAGAAAACGAATTTTACATGCAGCTGCTGCAGCAGGCGTTACCTCCAGAACAACAGCTCATACAGAGACAAGAGAGAGAAGCAGAGGAGGGTAAGGACTTTGCACAGTGTCTCCTGACGGCAGTAGTTTGGAGACATGTTGCACAGTTTCTGCAAAGCTCTATATTGGCCATGGCTGTCAAGCTCTAAAAAGGAGCGAAAAACAACCTACATTGAAGCCTTTTCCTCACTTTCATAAATCACATGACATGGAACATGCCAGAGCTAGATGGACTTCTTCAAATGCATTTTTAAAGTGTTTGTTAAATTTTAAAGTGTTTTAAACTGATATGAACAGACTTTGTTTAAAGAAACTTCAAAAATTGTTCATAGCAGATGTGACATGAGTAAATATTTTTCTCTCTTTCTCATTTATAAGCAGCAGCAGCAGCAGCATCTAAAGGCGTTCATGATGTAGATTCTCCAGCTGTGGCACAGAACGGCTCGGCGGGCGGTAAAAAACCATCATCCAACACCTTACCAGAGCTGGAATACAGAGAAAAAGAACGAGGCAAGAACGAGTCCAAAAAGCAACACAACCAGAACCATCACAGCAGCACCAGCAGCATCTTACCATCAGTGGACAGTAAAGCTCAGGAGATGGAGTACATGGAGAACCACGTGAACAGTAAGAGACTGAGCAGCTCAGATCTGCTGGGCAGCACTGAGAACCTGCTGAAAGATGAACACTCTTCATCGTCCTCCTCTTCCTCCTCCTCCAACTCCAACAAAAATTACAAAAATGCCAACGGAGGAGGAGGGGGAGGGAGCTCCTCGCCCCGGGGGCACGGAACAGCCAATGGCAGTGTGCCATCTTCCTCTGGGCCTTCGTCGTCCGCGTCTTCCTCAAGTAAGGGAGACCGGAAACAGAAGTGTGGAGGAGGGAAAAACAGAGACCCTGTGGAAAACTGCATTCCCAACAATCAGCTGAGTAAACCCGAAGCACTCGTCAGGTTAGACTCGCACACAACATCTGTATCAAAATCAGGGCTTCACATTAAAACAGCAGCTCTAATGTTCAGCAGGGTGTGTGAGAACACTGCACACTAGTAAACAATAATGCTTTGTTATTTGTTTTTTTTTAATCTGATAGAAAGCATTAATAAACAAGACTTTTTTTCAGTTTTCCCAAAACTGAACTGAGGGCAAAAAGAGTCGAGTTCACATTCTTCGATTTTTTCCTTTTTATCACATTTGTGATAAATTGTGGTCCTTTTGCTGTTTTCTGCAAATGTTTGTATTTGAGAGTCATTTCAGTAGGAATACATGCAATTTGAAATTTCGGTTAAGGGTGAAAGCTTTCCCCACACAGATTTCGAAACCGGTTCAAGTTGTCACATGAATTTGCTGCATTGACCAACAGAAAGCTGTTTGGTTTGTAATTGATGATGCAAAATGAACCTTTTTTTCCATGTATAATTTTGCTAAAGTGATCATACATTTTAATCAGTAATCCGCTGCATGTGAAATTTCGTAGCGTTGCCAGAATAGGTAATACATTTTATGACGGAATTAAAAAGGTATGGGTGTATGTGCGTGTTTTGAATGCATTCTAGACTTACCTGCATGGTTCTAAACTACAAAAACTTGGAAATAGTAGGTGATCTAGGTACTACTGTAGTATTTGGACAGACTATTCTTATGGCATACCATATCTCACATACTATTTCATAGGGAATTTAGTCCTTTTCTTTGCTACCTATACACTGAATTATATTATAAAAATATGGTGGTTCTAAAAACATTCTTGGTTGCAGACAATTTAGTAGTAAAACAGACCACAAAACACCTCAAATCTGGGAGAAACCTCCAATTTCCTCAAAACAGTTAGTTTTATATCATCTACTTACCTGCTTAGCATTTTTGTGCATCATTGGGATTTATATCATGCTTTGAGCAAGTTTGGATGCCCAGAAATGCTGTCTATTTAGGTACCCTCTTAGGTTTCAGGAAGCTCAGTCCTTTTCTCTAAATTCACTTTTAGGCTGGAGCAGGATGTTAAGAAGCTGAAGGCAGACCTGCAGGCTAGCAGACAGACCGAACAGGATCTGCGCAGTCAGCTGGGCTCTCTAGGCAGCTCTGAACGCAGCATACGCTCTGAGCTCGGACAGCTGCGACAGGAGAACGAACTACTGCAAAACAAGTGAGACATCCCATCTTCAGTTTGCTCCTTAAGAGAGCACAGAGCAGATGTTAATGCAAACTCTTCTTTTGTGTGTTCAGACTTCATAACGCCGTGCAGGCGAAGCAGAAGGACAAGCAGACAGTGGGGCAGCTGGAGAAGCGTCTGAAGGCAGAACAGGAGGCTCGTGCTGCAGCAGAGAAACTGTTAGCAGAGGAAAAGAAACGCAAGAAGCTGGAGGAGGCCACAGCGGCCCGTGCAGTCGCTCTCGCTGCAGCAACCAGGTGCTAATGACACACCTTTGCCTCATTCCATTGCATTTCATTTCCTAACATTCATTCTGTTATATATATTGTGCATTTCATTCTCTTCCTTTCCATTTCAAAAGTTTGGGATCAGTAAGATTTTTCAATGTTTTTGAAAGAAGTCTGTCTCTTATGCTCACCAAGGGTGCATTAAAAAAAATTAAACTGTAAAGTAAAATTGTGAAATATTATTACAATTTAAAATAACTGTTTTCTTTTGTTTTATATTTTAAAATGTCATTTACTCCTGTGATGCAAAGCTGACATTTTTAGCCGACATTACTCCAGTCTTTGATGATAAAGTTCAGAAGAACAGCATTTATTTGAAATAGAAATCCTTTATAACTTTATAAATGTCTTTGTCGCTTTTCATTAATGTGATTTTTCCTTTCTAAATAAAAGTAATTGCTTAGAAAAAAGTTATCTTACTGACCCAAAATAGATAACGTATGCCATACACATTTTTTTCTGCCTCTCCATTCTTTTTTTATTTTTTACTGCCTGATTTTTTTTTTATAGCTTTGCCTTCATCCATTCTGTCTGTTTCTCACACGATTCTCTCTTTTCCTTCGTTAGTTATGTCTTCCCTTTCATGAGATCTGTTTCTGTTTTCTTTCCATAAAACTCCAGGATATTTCACTTTTTCTTCTTCTTTTTTTTTATGTGAACTAATGTGCGTCTATTTGTGTCTATCAGAGGTGAGTGCACAGAGTCTCTGAGGAGGAGGATTTCTGAGCTGGAGACGGAGTATAAGAAACTCACGCTTGACATCAAGGTGAAAGAAGAACAAATCAGAGAGCTGGAGCTCAAAGTTCAAGTGAGGAAATGTTCAAATGCCATATTCGCTATTAATGTTTCAAAATCTTCTGTCAATGGAGACGTGGTATAAAAATACACTACTACTCCTCCTCTTTCTAGGAGCTACATAAATATAAGGAAAATGAGAAGGACACAGAGGTTCTGATGTCAGCGCTGTCAGCGATGCAGGATAAAACCCAGCACCTGGAGAACAGCCTCAGCGCTGAGACCCGCATCAAGCTGGACCTCTTCTCCGCCCTCGGAGATGCTAAGAGACAGCTGGAGATTGCACAAGGTCTTCCATCACACACTTTTGTCCAGATTACCCACCAGGAGATCAGCATTTAAATTTGAAAACTACTTAATAATTTATTCCTGTCTGGATTTGTGTTCTTTTAGGTCAAATTCTGCAGAAAGACCAGGAGATTAAAGACCTGAAGCAGAAGATAGCAGAGGTCATGGCCGTCATGCCCAGTGTGGTGTATTCCGCAGATACAGGCAGCATGACCCCAGTCACGCCCCATTACTCCTCCAAATTCATGGACACCGGTCCATCAGGACTGGACCCCAATGCGTCTGTTTACCAGCCCCTGAAAAAATGAATGCTTGTCACCCACCACAGCAGACCTACACTCATTCTCACATACACAGACACACATATACATGCAAACACAGTCTTCTCTGGTTGTTGTTTTTTTTTCTCAATAGGCCCAGATTCTGATTCATCTTTGGCATGTCTGTGGCTCAGATTGCTTTTTTTGGTTTAGTTTTTTTCGTCTTCTATTACTCCAGCTTCTTGCCTGGTGCGAAGGATGTTGTATTGTGTGACTGTATCTGTTGTAGTAAAAAAACAAAAGACAAAAAAAGAGGACTTTTAAGGGACATCACACGTTGAGTAGGAAACTGCCGTTTCTTTTCTCTTGTATATGTCTAGAAACCTCACAGAAGTTGGTGAGTTATCTTCCCTCAGTCCATTCAGAGACCGCTCGCATCCATTTGTTTTCCTCTTTGGATTTCAGCCTTGATGTTAGGTTTTTTTTCTCTCTCTCGGGGGGAGTGATGCAAAGCAGGGCAAGTGTGAGATCCGTTGTCCCAGGTGCTTTACCCCATATCAGAAGAAAATTTTTACTCAAGAATGTCACCATCTAATATGAGAAGAATGTAACGCAATGTTCAAAAACCAAAACGTCCCAGAAACAATGCAACAAAATGATCTCACTTCTCAGTATGTCAGGATCGGATGAATCCCGGTCTTTAAGGACCCGATTGACGGACCGAAGCTTCATCTGTGGATTGCTTTTCTTCCTCCTGGTACAAAAAGACAAACTGCATCACAATCGCAGTCCAGCAGCGTAATTCACCAGTTACAGATAATTAGTGCCTTCATATGGGACCTCATTGGTGGAACCGAAAGATCTCTTCCCTCCCTCTGCCACGTCATGCCTCAAACACATCCTTTTTAGTCACGTACAGCAAACGGACTCCACGCTTGTGAATTCGGTCATTTGTTTACATTATAATTTATTTATCCAACGTTGCACTATTGCACTGTTGACGAGCTCGTAAGGGAATATCATAAGTATGAAAATGCGGGATACTTTCCCCTCCTTGTTTTCTTTATTGTATTGACCATCTTTCAGTTTCAGACGGAAGCTAGTGTAGTCCAGTGCCAACTAAGACTGTAATTTTGTTGAAAAAGAAGTGTTTTAGATCCATCAGGTTAATGGCTGGTCCCACGAACAGATGCTAGAGGAGAGTATTATTGCTATTATTATATGGTTTGTGTCTGGTTTTCAGAGAAATACTTGGTTGTGCCGCTTGATGGCGCCGTTGCGTTCAGAAAAGTGTTGCTGCTTTAAATCCATGAGACTGAAAAGGTGTTCGTCGGACCATCATCACACTTGATGTGCAAATAAATTCAGATCCAGATGTCTGCTAAACATGAAGTATTACCGGGTAAAAGGGAGAACGTCCTGAGCCAACCCACCTTTTGGAAAAACCCTCAGATTTGTGTTAAAGCGAATAGATTTTGCCAACCAGATGAAGTCAGTTCCTTCAAACGAGTTCTGTTGCGAGTAGTTTCAGAAGGGGAGAAGGGTTACTGTGTGAGTATTCTATCAGTGAATGATGGGCGGGAGGGGGGCGGGGTTTAGACAGAGTCAGTCCTATAAATGTGGTAGAGTCGTGCTCTGAGATGGTTGTTGTTTTTGGTGTCTGTGTTTTTTTAAAACTATGATGTGATGGAGGAAGTGGGAATGTTTGCAGAGTCCAAGTGGTTTAAATGAAAGAGTTGTTTTGTTTTCTTTTGCCCACTGTCACTTCTCTCTTTCTGTCTGTTTTTTTTTTTTTTCGGCCAGACCTCGGCTGCACTCTCTGTGAGGTCTCTGTGAGGTTTCAAGTAATAAAACATTTTTTTCTGGCATATGTCATTCTTTTGTGGGTTGTCCATTGATTGTTGTGGTTTTTAAATGCTTGCATGCAAAATAATATGTGGGGCACAATATATAAAGTGTTTTGACAGCAAGGAAAAACATTGCTGAATGCAATTGATAAAACAGAGCTAACCTTATTATTATGGCTTATTTTGGGCTGAGCAAAGGGTTAATGCATGAGGAAGAATGACAATGAAACCATTACAATGTTCTGAATGCCACGATTTTATCTACATAAATTGAATTAAATTTAAAATGTTTTCCTCTAAGAGTAGGTAAATATTTGTTTATCTGATTTCTTGGGACAGATTTTCATTGACAAATGGGAACACATCAGTGATATAAATACAAAAATTAAAAATCTATAGAAAAACATTCATATTACACTGTTTCAAAGTTGCAATCTTGTTGTTACTTTTATATGTTATTTCCAACTGTTTAATGTTCATTTTAAGTTGTTCAAACAGCCATTTTTGGTTAAATTTGACTTTTGATGAATTTGATGAATATAACTGGCAATTATGCTAGATTTTAATCATGATCTAATCAGAAACACCTTAACAATCAGCTCAATCCTATCTTCTTTTTTTGTTGTTTATATATAAATATTTGCAGGTAACAGTTGCTTGTTTGTTAACTATTGCAGCATCTCATGCTGACAGATTCTCCGAGTTCTAAATGTGAGGCCTTTATCCCCTCATTCATATTACGTGTATGAATAAATAACCAGAGCATTCATATTAAACACATCTCTTTTTATAACCATGCAGACATGCACAGTTCCACACTTGATCTTTCTTCAGTGCATCACTGGCATGATGTGTGCATGTAAAAACTCTGGTTCAGAGAAATGACACAAGTCACATTCAGAGGCTCTACTTTTCAGCTTTTATTTAAAGATGTCACATCCACATTATTTTGCAATGCACATAAGCTCTTTTATGTGAATGTGCATTATCTGCTATAACTAGATAAATAACTAGAAGAATAACAAAGAATAGTAGAACAAATTGTGCTACAAAGCTGTGTGTCATTGCAAATAAAAAAAGTGAAAGCAACACTTGCACATTCAAGTTAAAATGTCCACGCTCAATCTTGTGTTCAAAATAAGGTGGATAGTGATAGTTCACTCTTACACCATTCCCGACCTGTATGTACTGTATATATCTATCTATTCACCAGTTAAAGCGGTTATATTCTCAGATGAACTGCAGACTGATGACTGGTCTTAATCACCTGAACTGAGTGATCACCTGTTGTTCTGCTGGGAGACCCTGGTTAACTGTAATTATTGTGCATCTTCACATGAAACTTAACAGGTTTTGGTGAATCACAGTAGGGGTCAGAAGAACCTGATGCCCAGGTCTCTATTTGCTCTTTGAACCATACATGCAGGTTGTGAGACGCCATTCTAAACTGACAAAAGGCCCAATGACAAGCAAAATGACCATTTCTCAGAGGAACACTCTTGAATGTCTTTTTTTTCTTTATTTCCATTTTTCCATCTCTTTCCCCATGTGGTGATGGACTGTCAGTGTAGAAGCACTCATGTGGATGAGTTAAGACACGGATGAGTGGAGAGAATGACAACTACACTCTCAAAGAAAAGGTTCACTTCTATCTCATCCGTTCTGTATTTCTTCATTGCCAATAAATAGTATATATATACAAAAACCATGCTGACATTTATTGTTAGATTCACTTTTCATGCTTTTATGCTTTTTATAAATTTGTTTTACATATACTATTATATTTATAAATTATTATCTATTCAAATAATAATAATAATAATAATAACAATAAAAATAAGGTTAATACATCAAAACTGGATCTTATAACTGCAATATTCTCTGTTAGTATTAGTATTTTTCTCTGTTTATGTTTTTCATTTGTTTATTCAATCATTTCTTTATTATTAACCTTTTCCATTATCCATAATATTATAAACCGTAATATTATGTGTGGTTTAAAGCGTCCAAATACTGTAAAATACATGTTTATCGTTTAATAGTATTGTTTGTTTTAATCACACAAGTCAAACGGCGTTCTGTTTATATATACACGCGAAGCCCCAATCACTGAAAAAACATTATCTGCCTAATTTACATACTAGAACCCCGCCTTCCGCCCACTCACGGCAGCGTCATGATGGAACACTATCCGGTCAATTTACATACTAAACCCCGCCCGCCGTGGCGAACATGTTCATACATCCACCCGGGACCATCCGCGGAAAAGGAAGAAAATTACTGGCTGTCAGAAAAGTTTTCCTGCTGGGAAAGGATCGGGCTCGTTCGGGCAGAGGACCGCCAGAGGATCGCGCTCTCAGGATTATTAATTGTCGCAATAAACATCATGGACGCGCTAAAATCAGCCGGACGCGCGATCATTCGTAGTCCCAGTCTGGCTAAGCAGTCTTGGACCTCTGGAAAACATAAAAGTGAGTTTTACAGCTGTCAGTCTGCATGCATTTACTTGGAAACGGTCGTTATAGTTCTTCACTGTATCTGTTGATATGAAGTTCAGAGTCAAAGTTGCTTGCAACCTGTGTGTTAAAGCAGGGATTTACTCGTGTTTACATTACATTGCATCACAAATCTTGAATTGTTGAAATCTTCCGAATTGTTGAATGGGTCCGCTGTTTGTTAGTCAATTATATTTTAGTGCAATTTGAATGCGGTCTTTTTCAGAAACGGTTCAAGTTTTAAATACAAAATCCAATGCCTCTGTGTTCGGTTTTTGACAGCCTGCCCTGCAATGATATTCACTGAATCTACAGCACGATCAGTGTTAGTTCGATTCCCGAACGAACGATTCTTCTGAACTAGTTTCTTACAGTGAATCAAAACCAAACAGCAGAATCGGAGTACCCTTATTTCCCGAAATGACTTTCATGATCCGGCTCTTTTTTTTTTCTTTTTATGTGAGCTGAACACATAGCTACTGCGAAATCGGTGCCGTTCGATTCCCAAACGACTGATTCTTATGAACCTGTTCTTTAAAGTGAATCAAAAATTAACGGCGCCATCGTTTTTTTTAATTGAATAAAAAATGTACTCCAATTCGCAAACGAATGATTCTTACGAGTCGGTTACAGCGAGATCACTGTCGCCCGATTCACGATCAGATTATTCTAACGAGCCGATTCTTTTCTTTTTCTTTTTTTTTTTACGTGAGCTGCGAAATCAATGTCGTTCGATTCCCAAACAACTGATTCTTATGAACCTGTTCTTTAAAGTGAATCAAAAACAAACAGCGCGATCGATACAACGATTCGCGAACGAATGATTCCTATGAGTCGGTTTTTTTCTGGTGGAGCTGCAAACATACAACGCGAGCAATTCGATTTCCCGAACAAACGATTCATCGGAACCGTTTCATTATAGTGAATCAAAACCAAATGGCACGTTCTGTACCCTGATTTCCCGAACAAATTACTTATGATCCGGCCATTTAAAGTGAATCAAACCAAAAAAGAAAAAGAAGGGGTTGTGCAGTGGTTTGAGGAACACAACTTGATGTTGAATGTCAAAAAAACTAAATAAATGATCTTTGACCCGAGGTTGGTGGATGATCATAGTCCAATTTTAGTTAATGAGGAGGAAATCAAGCTGGTAACATCATATTAGTATTTTGGTATCTACTTTGATTTTCAGCTGCAATGGAGTCATCATGTGGGCTATGTTTGTACACAAGCTAGTCACCGCTATTTTTTGAGAAGGCTCAGGGTCTATGGGGTGGATAAAACTATTATGTTACTGTTTTACAGATCAGCTATTGAATTTATAATATGCTGTGGTCTTACAATATGGTTTGGCAATTTGACTGTTAAACTTAAGTCACAACATCAAAATGTGGTTAGAAGAGCTGGAAAAATAATTGGTATCTCCACTTTCTCTTCAGGAAATTTTTGAGAGGTCTGTTAAGAAGCAGAGTCTTAAAATTATTAGTGACCCAAGTCATATTCTCCATAAGGAGTATGAGGTAATGCCCTTGGGCAGGAGAGTTCCAATCAGTAAACTGAATAGATTTTCTCTAATTCCGTTATCTGTCAAATTATTGAATAAGTGATTGAAATTGTTTATGTGAGTGAGGGTAATGTGATGGGTAACATGTAATGTTAGTGTATTATTAGGATTGTGTGGGAATTATGTTTTGGAATGGTTTATTATTATTAATGTGTATATATGTGCATGTGTATATATGTAAAGTGGATGTTTGTAGTGGATGTTTTTTTGTTTTTTTTGATCTGCTCTCCCAGTTGCCTATGACAATTTCTCCTAAGGGAGACAATAAAAGAGAACTAACTAACTAACTAACTAACAGACAGAGTGAATCAGGCATGAGGTAGATGTTTCTAAACTCAAACAATAGCTTTGTGTGCTTTACAGATGAACTTGAAGTCTTTATTCATTCGAGATAATAGATCAATAATAGATCAATAATAGATCATCTTTGGCTCGGTAATACAAGTTCATGATCGTTAGCCCCACGTCCCGTGTTTTCCAGTCCGATGGGCTATCGTGAATAGTGATGTAAAATTCTCGTAGTTGATCGTTTGCACTTGTTTCTAAATATTGCTGATTCAAGCGTTTTAAACAATTTGTGCGCGTTCGGAGCTTGCGCTCACTCATTGAACGCACGCGCTGCGAGCAGCATTTCAGACAATACGCGTAAAGAGAATGAATTCATCTTTGGCACATCGTAACTTCTGAATGAACACATACACACACAATTATATCAAAATAAATGTCTCTGCATGTATTCTCGTAAACACAATCTGTAATGTTTTAAGTAAACGTATAAAGTGGCCTGCTGCTCAGAGAAATTCCCTGTACCGGATAAATCTGTCTCTCTCTCTCTGTTATTTAGACGACGTGAAAGGGGGCGTGTTTCAAGATACGCAATGGAGTAGACCAAACTAAACAGGGAGGGAGGGAAAAACACTTATCCAAACAAATCCTTCATTAAATTGGTGGTATTGCCGACACTTGTGTTGTGTGACTGTGGGTATCTTCAGAAATCCTTGAATCAGAAATTTGGCACCGAAAGATAAATAATTTTTCGATACTCAGTTTCGATACTTTTTCGTTCGATACCTTAAAGGCATCGAAGTTCGGTACACAGCCCTAGTCCAATGAGTATTTGAGAAAAATCTTTATTTCATAATGATATTTTCCTCCCATTTTAATTTCTTATTATCCAATGAAAGGATATATTTTTGTGAATTTTACAAATAAAAGATCAAAAGGATTAACAATGCAGTTTAATTTTCACAGACTTCTTTGATCATATTTACCAAGGGTGCCGATATTTTTGGCCATGACTGTAGATACACTGTTGTTTGTAAATGCTATGGCTTCTGTTAGCTTTTAATATACGGTTTTATTCTGATTAAAGCTTTGATACACCACATGAACCATACGCTTGTATCACATGTATAACATTTCTCATTGTTATGTGAAAATGAGAGTATAAATGGAACAGTTTGTTGGAGCTGATCTGATGATCTGAATGAGAGAAAGAGAGTGAGAGAGCGAGAGAGAGAGATGGAGAGCAGGGGGACGTGAGGAACTGGATTGAGAACCGCTGCTTTAGAACGCAATTCATATATAAACAGATTTTTAAATGCATCCCTAGTTTTCTCCTCCTCTTCTCTTAAGCAACACAGCATGGTCTCGCCCCATTTGTTGTGTGTTCCCGGGGGCGGGGTTTATCTGGGTTTGTGAGGTAACTGACCTGGGAAGAAGCTCATTTCAAGATATTCTTCAAAAATAAAATTTTTGGTTCCTGTGCAGAGAGGCAGTTATACAGTTCAGTACAATACAAGGATGAGTCAATGAATTGCTTTTTGTCTTTTGGGTTAAGTATTTCTTTAAATCTCTGTGCACGCGCACTGGTATCAGCTGTTGGTGTTCCACTGGATCCAGAGGCGTCTTTGATCTCTGATGTTGTGTGTAAGTCCCACAGACAGCACAGTTCAGTCCATCTGCTGCACGGTGGCGGTCCACAAAAACAAGCTTAACTGCCTGGTGACCCTTTGCTTTCACATGGGGAAGCTGTCAGACTGATGTCAGCACACTGTCATGTTTGGGTTTTGGAATGCATGATATATTGGTGACCATGCTAATATTGGCTAGGGATGTGCATTTTAAGCAAAAGTAATATTCAATAATAGTTGGGTATTATTCGATTAGTAGTCGAAAATCGCACCCCTCCCGCGCATGCACCCACGCACCCACACACACATAAACACACACCCATAAAAAGAGAGAGAGGGAGAGAGACTATTCAGGCTTTCAATTTCTATGATAACAAACTAACCCTAACTAACTCTTCTAACCCAAGCCAACTGATAGTTGAATGATTGCTGAAACATATTAATATAACATAACAGAATGACGGCACTTATTAACATAACAGTCAGTCTATTATCAACTTCTGACAAGGCTGTAGGAGCCTAGGACATTTCTATTTTAAAAATGAGCATGAACATTAATAGCATTTTTTTTTATTATTACATATTCATTAAGATTAGAACAGATTAATTGAGCCATGAAAATTAGGCTTAAAACACATTAGGCTACGCGCTAAAATATATTGTGAACAGCCTGAATGACAGCACTTATGTGAACATTAATTTCACAAATTTTCACAGCGCAGTCTGTTCATAATTAGTTCCCAAAAAAACATAAAAATAAATTAGATTAGCATCATTTAGGAATAAAGTAAAAATTACGATAAGAAAATCATGTTCCATTGAGTGAAGTAAAAGTGAATATATTACACCTGTATACTCCGCCAAAAAAATTATAAAAAAAAGGCATGTGGCACCTGTCATTTTCCACATTTAACACAAAAAACAGCATTAGTCTTACTGACGATTTTTTAAACTCAAATTGGTTTATTTCACAAGACACTCATTTGTATTAAATTTATCAGTTTTTTTTTCAACATGCACTCAAATATCTATTAGTTTTTTTTCGTGCTTCAAATATTAAACAGGAACATATAATTGAGTCACATGCCGCTTGAAAGTAGGCGAATATCTCCCTACAAATTAAAGAGATTAAAAATCTTAAAGAGCTTAAACAGTCAATGTTTATGGTTATCAACCAGTGGAATATTACATTTTATTCTTTTAACAAATAACACATTATTTTAATGCAGCTAGCTCGTAATCACGACTTAATACATGGGAAACAGGAAGTTTCTCGCTCAGCACAGTGGAGTGCATCGTTTTGTTAACTTTGTGGTTTATTATTTTGAGCTGTTTGGGATGCGGTGACACAAAAGACCCTCTCACAACATATTGCTTTATAAATCTGTTGCGTCTGACACTCAGAAATGTTCACGTAATCATGCTGCACGTATGAGTAGTTCCCTGCTCCGTTGCGGTTAGCGCTCAAACTGCATGTGTACTGCACCCTAATTAAACTGAACCATGCTCTGGCCCACTTCTTACAACCAACCGCGTCCGAGTGTGGCATGGAGTGATCACAGTCAACCGAACCGGACTTTGGGGGTCAGAAGTGCTTGGGCACAGTTCACAATCACATCCTCAGAAAATAATCGTACAGCCTAAATCGATATTCTGAATATTAAATCGGCTAATCGTATATTTGAAAAATCGTGACCCATCCCTAGTATTGACAATACTTCGTTACTGCCCTGGAGAAATAAAATGCATCCACTGTTCCCATAAGGGTGGGTTCTATGTGAAGATAAACAAGGTTATCTTTCCCTCACAACCAAAGTCACACTTCTTAGAAGAGATTCTTCTGTGCGTGCACTCTTCCAGGAGAAGTGTCCATATAAGGAATTCAGCCCTTTATGACGTCATATAGAGCCATACTCGAAAATAACTTTCTGAAACTTATGTGAACCCTGAAGGAGTGTATTTGCCACAGAATTACTCAATTGTACATTCAACTCGTGTTTTGAAACTTCATGTTTAGCATGATAATCCAACTCTTTAACTTTCTAAATAAGTCAGAATGCATGATATAGCATTAGACCTCTTCTATAAAGTAAATGTAAAAGCAATGTATAGATGCACAAAAGTTATTCATTCTGGTTCTCATGAGAGCACCTGGATGTTTGGTTTGGTGCTCAAACTGCACATATAAAACAATAAAATAATAAACAAAATAATAAAGTCGCAAATACTAGTGGTTGAATGATATATGGGCCGATTTTTGGTATTTTTCAAATATCGGCATTGGCCATATTTTGACGCCGCTGAGAGAGCAGTGTCTAAGTGCACAGTGCTCACACTCTCTCTCTCTTGATTGTTGTCGTCATTAACAGTTCTGTCTAATATAAATAGAAGTCTGTCTAATAATCAGATAGAACTGTTAAACAAAGGAATTAATCTATACAGAAAGTATTATAATTATTTGTTTTATATTAGGCCTATTAGTAATAGAAAGGCAAACATTATAATATCGGCATTGCCATCGGCTGTCAAAAAACACATATCCTTCGACCACTAGCTAATACTCTTATATTGAAAAATAAAAAGTATAAAATAAAAATGCAATTATTTTACAATACACTATTTTTTTTATTTTTTTCCAAACTTAAAATCAAGAAGGTTTTATTTTGGTAGGTTGGTGTCAAGTGAATTGTGTAAGTGAAGCGTGAAAAACTTAGTATTGCAGTTAGTTGATCTAAAATGGTGATGGCTGTCAATCATGTCTGTATTTACACATAGCACACTTTTTATTTTGGGCGCTTCTGCGCCATTTGTTGCCACCCCTGAATTTAATAATACAGTCATATAAAATATGTCCAGTCTTCCTATATATATTTATATATTTTTCAGTGCTTATCTCGTGATCATTCCAACATGAACTGAATGCGGCATCATTCCCAAGACTGATTTTCTTTCTATATCCATGGTGACTTTTTTAGTGGACTGGGTCAGGGTTTGTACTAATGGTCCGTGTCCTCATCCTGCACAAGACTGACACATTTTTCTATACACGGAGTTCCAGCTCACCTGCTCTGAGGACATTTACTGGTATCAGCTGTGAGAGTCTCTGCAGTAAGAGTGCAGCAGACAGTGGCTGTTATTTCTGAGCTTGTCTTAACAGGAAATGTTTCTCACCGCAGCAGATTCACAGCATGAAGCCTGAAAACCACAGTCAGTTGTGCCCTGAGCCCGCCCAATCATGGTGCATTCCTAGATAGCAGCAGTGGACTGTAGATTGGTACTGTATCATGAGATTATGTGGCCACTTTTGCTGCCCAGATCTTGAATTTAGGATTTCTAATCAAAGGTTCTAGAATATATTTTGTGAAACTAATGGTTCTGATTCTGAGTTCTGATTAGATGAGTCTTGTACAAAGTAACTGAAAGCTAATGAACTATATTACTTAGCAGAAGACTGTTTGTTCTGATTTTTATGATAATGGTTTAATAACCATTTTATCACATACACGTAGTATTTATTGGTATAGAATATCGACTGTTTGTTTGGTAAAAAAAAAATATATATTTTTGGTTACACTTTATTTTTTATAGTCCACTTTAGACATTCTACTGACTGTAAGTAACTTTGTAACTACATGTCGACTACATATCAACTTAATCTCAGAAATTTGCAACTACATGTCAACTAACTCTCAGAGTAGACTGTAGGGTAGGTTTAGGGTTAGTGTTAGGGCTAGGTTTAGGCTTAGTATTAGTTGACAATAAGTTGACAAAGAAAGTGTTAGAATATATTAAGCAGACAGGCTACTAATACTCTACTAACTGCTAGTTGACATGTAGTTGCAAAGTTACTTACTGCTAGTAGAATGTCTAAAGTGGACTATCAAAATAAAGTGTTACCATATTTTTTTTTGATTCAGGTAGCTGATCATAGTTTTTATTTTTGTTTAAGTGTTGGTGAAGAACTGATTTATTTTAAGGCTCAAAAACATTTTAAATGTTATATGCATTGATTAAAACAAACCAACAAAAAATAATTTTTTGCTCTGCATTTTAACCAATCCAAGTGCACACACACAGCAGTGAGTAGTGAATTGAATTCATAAATTAATTTTGGAGCTTGATAATAAATATGAATTTTTATGGCTATAAAATATCAACCTTTTTTTATTGGTCACAAAAAATATACAATCGTAGAAGATTATTCCATAAGTGTGGATTAAGTGATATGTAAAACTTAAATATTTAATTAAAGCATTATATGCATTGTTATATTATATTCATTGTTATTAATTTTATTTAGAATTTTGGAGCTTGATAGCTGTAATATTTATGGTTATTCAGTATTAAGTTTTTTTTATGTTTAGGTGTGGATTAAGTGATATGCAGAACTGATTTATTATGACTTTTTAAACAGTTTCAAAATCATATGCATTAATGTATCAATTATAATGTTCAATTGTTGTTTTGTGACCTTTATTCTCATCTTTGTTTTGGGTTGTCCCTCTTTGTTAAACTACACATTTCTCCTTTTGAGAAATGACAGGCTGTTTATTTAAAAGTTAAGTAATATATGAAACAACTTTCTTTTATCTGATGTCAGATTGAAACGGCATGAGGCTAAGTAAATGATGACAGAATTTAATTTGTGGCTCAAGTATATGTTTAATGAAAGCTGCTTATTTTGACAAGTGGAATGAGGAATGAATGTAGTGGCCTTTTAGAAATCAGAGTCTATAGAGTCAAAACGGTTATTTAAATTGCATTATAATCATCATTTGAGCAGAGCTTCTGATTTTGCCTGCTGGAACTGTCATGTCAAATAAACCATTATGTTTTGAAGGCCTGATTTAATAGCTCTTGAAGGCTGTGGTGTTTTCATGTCTGTGGACAGGGTCTCTATGGGCTAGTGGCAGTTGGTTTCAGTAATCATGTGCAAGCTTATCGTTGGGTGAATGAAAAGCTCTGTCATTTCCAGAGCCGTGAAGTATGTCTTTTAAGTATATAGAGGGCATTAGTTCCCATCCACTTTTTCAGTTGTGTTGGTTGCGGAGATATTTTTCCATTCATTTTTTCCATAAGGATTTTAGGCAAGGAGGTGAATCACAACATTACAAACTTTTATTTAAAGCAAAAACTTATTTGAAAATTAGTCAAAAAAGGTAGGCTACTAGACCATGATGTTTAGCGATGAAAATAACTGCATTCCCATGAAACATTCCAAATGATATAACTGAATTAAAAATGATGGTGAAATAGAAAAAAAAATATTTAAGTATTTTGAGAGCGTTTGGAGATGTTTTATAAAAGTGGATGTTTACTGCAAGCTAGTTTGGCATGCTTTACTGGCCCCGACTTTCTGATTGGTGGGATTTTCTGCACAGCATCATGGGTAATGTAGTTGTTCCTCACAAATTCAGCTGTTAAACATGATTATTTAAAAAATAAGTTGAAATAATGCAAACAGTTGGCTTCAAAAAGCTTACACCATTGATTGACAACCTTGGACCTTGGTCTATAAGTCAGCGTTAAAAATATGAATCAAGTTTTTACTTATAGAACCTGATTGTTGCACTCTATTCCTGAAGTAATAAGCCACCTAGTTAATTTTCCACTGGTACATCACTGGCGCTTTATGGGAAATTTTGATGATACCATTGTTTAGGGGTGCACGATAAATATTGTCCGATAATTAATGCGCATCTCGTCAGTAAAGCCGGTTCTCTAATCGGCGGGAAATTCCATCAGGTGTGTAATTTCACATAAAGCAGCTGTTATTACACACAGCTGTTGTTAACTGACTAGCTGCGCAAATAAACGCTGATAATGAACGTGGAGATGCGCAGCTAGTCAGTTAACAACGGTTCCGTGAAGTAACAGCTGCTCTATGAGAAATCACACAGGTATTATATTTCAACATAAAGCTGGTTGTAAGCAGGAATGGAAATTGCAGGGAATTTAATTATCCATCCATCCATCCATCATCTTCCGCTTATCCGGGGCCGGGTCGCGGGGGCAACAGTCTAAGCAGAGACGCCCAGACTTCCCTCTCCCTAGCCACTTCCTCCAGCTCTTCCGGGGGGACCCCGAGGCGTTCCCAGGCCAGCCGGGAGACATAGTCCCTCCAGCGTGTCCTAGGTCTTCCCCGGGGCCTCCTCCCGGTGAGACGTGCCTGGAACACCTCCCTGGGAAGGCGTCCAGGAGGCATCCGAAATAGATGCCCGAGCCACCTCAGCTGGCTCCTCTCGATGTGGAGGACTAAGAACAGACTAAGAACAGTTCATAAAACCCCTTATGGCAAAATTAAAATCAAGGACCGTGACGTCGCCCGGCATGGCGCAGCCGGGGCCCCACCCTGGAGCCAGGCCCGGGGTTGGGGCTCGTATGCGAGCGCCTGGTGGCCGGGCCTTCCCCCATGGGGTCCGGCCGGGCTTAGCCCGAAGGAGTGACGTGGGGCCGCCCTCCTGTGGGCTCACCACCTGCAGGAGGGAGCGTAAGGGGCCGGTGCATAGAGGATCGGGCAACAGTCGAAGGCGAGACCCCCGACGACCCGATCTCTGGAATTTAATTTTTTTTTTAAATTTTTTAAATATATTCGAGTTCATTAATGATTCTTTTTATATGTCTGTAGAAGCCCATAAGTTGTCAGTTCACTTTAAAATGGACATAATAAAAGTAATTGTGAGTAATTCATGAAAATACTTCATCCAATGCTGTTAGTAACTGATTGATTCTAATATTGTTCATTTTTCACCCCAAAATCAACAGAATCAATTGCGACATTTGAAAGAAAAGCCTACTTGTAGGACATTTTATTTCATTTATTTATTGTTTTATAGCATATTTTCCCTCAAATTCTGATTGATTTAATTCTTTTTATTTAAAATTTGTTTAATTTCATACTCAACAGTCATTTTCTGTATTGTAGAACAGCACTTTTTTACTTTTTATGTGTAAATACTTAATATTTTTACATAATGATTAGTGTTGTCAAAAGTAATTCGGTACCAAGTCGGTACTAATAAAATGAAGATGTGATGGTACCAGGTTTCTTTAAGTACCGGTGGCACCGAGGATCTGGTCAACCCAGTTTTTGACGGATACAGCGCTATGATTTCCGCGAAGGAGAAAATACGGATGGAATCTCAAAATCCAGTCATGAAAATGAAACTTACATTTTAAAATGGACAGTCATGGATTTTGTCAAAGTTAGCACAAATAAATCAAATCTCCATATGGACCAGTATCTGTAAATAAAAAAAGTTGGTTGAAATCTGAATCCTGCATGTTCTGCGCATCTCTGTGTGAATGAAAAAAAGGTTTGTTTACTACAGAGACTGAAGTGTGACGCTTGCAGTAATTTCAGCATCTGCCGTCTCAGTGAGGACATAAATACATCAACAACATCACCAGTGTTAAAGTTAAAGGTATTCATGGTAGCCTGTCAAAATAAAAGTTCCTTTTTACATAAAGGCATTGTGCTAGAAATATTACTATTATTTAGTAGAATGTATGTAATACTGCTACTACTGTTGACAAAATGTATAAAACCTTTTAAAGAAATAAATCACACAATATTTTTTCCATGTTTTAATTTTAATATAAAATCCCTTTTATGTACCAAAAAATTAAATGTGTTTAAATTTCATTATTTAAAAGTGTGTTTTTTTTAAATTAGCATATTTTTGAGTTTTGCTTTGGTACCGAAATTGGTACAGAGAACTGTGGATTTTCACTGGTATCGGTACTGAATACTGAAATTTTGGTACCGTGACAACACTAATAATGATATTATTACTATTATTCTTTTTTTGTATTTAATATGAGTAGTATACTTATATTAAAGCATTTTCAACAGTTTGTTTTGGCAACAAAATTATTGGATGTTTAATATTACAACTGTGGAATATTCAATTAAATCAGTTGACTGGAAATCTCTTACTGATTAATATCAGAATATTTATAACATTTGGTTTGATGTTAACCGGGAGCTCAGCAGGTTTCAAATACCTGAACTCCCTTCCTGAGATAAATCTGATTATGTTGACTCAAAGCAAAAATATTGTGTCTGTAATTCCCATCTTTCCGGCGGTGAGGGTTTGGAGCTCCCGCTGGGATGCCGGGAGTGAAATGTGTCATGCAGAAGATCTGAGCGCCGCTGTCAATGTGTAATGGAGACTTTGTCCATCAAAGCTCTCTTTACAAACCAGATTTACCACCTTAGACATCCTCAGTATTTCAGCACTCATATACACACAAACACACTCATATTCCTGCTTGTGTGGCCGGAGATTGGAAGCAGATCAGGGTCAGTAAGAGATTAAGAAAGTGATTTTGTAAAGAAGCAGTGAAATTGATTGGTTATTTAACTTCTCATGTTTAAGTGCTGTTATGGGAGGCCTGTGTGTATGGTAGCGTGACTTGCCCACCGTGGCACCGACCCCCACCATCGTTTTGATATTTTGTAGTAATAAAATAATTTAGTTCAGTAAAAGAACAGACACTACAATTTAAAACTGAACACGGCTGCTCAATGCAGCGTCCCGAATGACAGTCGCAGCACAGATAAGATTACATTTATCAAGTGAGGAGAGTGAGTCGAGCTGACTGACGAGAAGAGTGAGGAGAGACAGACAAGATGATGGCGGATGATTTAGTTTAGAAACTAAATGCAAAAGCAAATGTTTGGCAATATTTTGGATTTTGAAAAGTCTGTCGCCTTTTGCCGTTTATGTAAGGTGATTTTGGAAATGTTTCTTATTTAATTGATTCCACATTGTTTGCTGATTTTTACTTAATTTAAACTGTCATATATGTTTTATATATAGGCTAAAGTGAGTTTGACATTTAACTGCTGCTAATTTGGCACTTTTAAGCTATTTAAAAGTGAAGGAAATTGAGGAAAACAGGGTAAATTCAGACAAACTACTGTAAGTACAAACAATTGCTTTATGCCGAATTGCCGTTATTTGAAAGTGAAAGTAAAATGCGCATGCCACTTTTACAAGCTATTTAAAGGGAAGGAATACCACGGTGATACTGGTATTACTGGTGTTATCACACGTTGATTAACCTGTGGGAAAGTTTACTTAACATTGCAACCTTAGTATATGGCTGGGTGATGTATTGACCATTAATGATATTTAGGGTAGAAGGTGCAAAGGCACCTTTTGCATCCGCTTTTTCTTCTTCTTCTTTTTTTCCGCTCTTGAGTTTGTGGCAGCCCATATAATGGCATGTGTGAAAGCAGTGATGGAGTACTCGAGTCCTGGACTCGGACTCGAGTCAGACTCGAGTCACTATTCTTTGGACTCGAGTCTGACTCGAGACTCCATTCTCTGGACTCGTGACTCGACTTGGACTCGTGGACTGATGACTCGTACTTGGACTCGGACTCGAGGATATATAAAATCGGACTTGAGCATTCATCACGTTGTTTTTGACTAGAAATGTTATAAAAAAAATGTTTCGTGCCCAAGACCGGTCGCGATCTATTCTTTTCCCTCACAGACACTGCTACCGCTCGCTCTCTTTGCTTGACAACACACTCACTGACGTCACTCACTTTACTTTCACTTTACTTTTTTTCCAAAGCGCTCGGGCACTTGCGGGAAAGGATGAAGCTGGTTGGTTAGTTCCTATCACATTACCCACGGTGCGCTCGCGGAATTCTGAAAAGTTGAGATGTTTTTAACTTGATGCGGTGCGGACGCGCCTGGATGCTGCCGTTATGAGCGCGCATACGCTTCGATTATGAGCGTGCATACCGTGCGCCTACAGTACATTGGAAATAACGAACTTTAGCGTGAAAAAGACGCAATATTTGAACGGCCCTTATCGTTACACGTTGCTTTATGACCAGGCGCATGCTATCACACACACACACATTCACTTGAACACATACAAACGCACTCACGCTAAATCACTCAGTCACTCACACACAAACGCTCTCTCTCTCACACACACACACACACTCACTCTCTCTCTCTCTCTCTCTCTCTCTCTCTCTCTCTCTCTCACACACACACACACACACAAACTCATTGTAATATGCACATTTCTTTTTTTCGCCGAGTGTATTTCTATATACAGTGTTAAAGGATTAGTTCACACAAAAAAGAAAATTTTCTAACCATTTACTCCTCCCAATGCCATCCAGGATATCCATGGCGTTTTTTCTTAAACTATGTATTTTAAGGAAAACATTTCAGGATGTTTTCTTCATATAATGGACTTCAGTGTCTACCAACTCAGTTGGTTGCTATTGTTTCCTCAAAAAACAAACAAAAAAATTCCAATAAGGGACTCGAGACTCGACTCGGACTCGAACTCTGGTAATGGGGACTCGACTTGGACTCGACTCGGACTCCTCTTTGGTGACTCGGACTTGGACTCGGACTCGAACACTGAGACTTGAGACTCGACTCGGACTCGACAGTTGGTGAATCGACTACAACACTGTGTGAAAGTTGTGAAATCTGGCACAGAGATAGAGGACGGTCTCAACATTAACCACCCTTTCAATACCACTACTGAGGTGAGACTCTTGAGCAAGGCACCGATCCCCCAACTGCTCCATGGGCATGTTCACAATGTGTGTGTGTGTGTGTGTTCATGTGTTTTGAAAGAGGCCAGGATTCCAGAAAAAAATTGCATATATCATGGTTTCCACAAAAATTTGAAGCAGCACAACTGTTTTCAACATTTATAATAATAATAAATGTTTCTTGAGCAGAAAATCAGCATAACAGAATGATTTCTGAAGGATCATCATGACACTGAAGACTGGAGTAACTATGCTGAAAATCCAGATTTGCATCACAGAAATGAATTACATTTTAAAATAAATGTAGAAAGAAAAGAACTATTTAAAATTGTTGAAATATTTTACTTTATTATTGTTTTTAGTATATATTTTTAAATCAAATAAATAAAGCTTTGGAGAGCATAAGAGACTTCAGAAACATGAAAAAATCTCAGAGGCCCCAAATGTCTGAAAATTTTGATAAATATCAATAAATATTTTATAAATATATAATAAACAAAAATAATTTTTTCATAGTGTTCGTAGTAAGAACCAGTGTAGAAAACCTGCAGCTCATTATTTTTAACATTGATCATTTGGTAAAAATGATTGTTTATTTGATGGGAAATAATGGCCTTTTTCAGAGAAATACATAAATATTGAGATTGAATATTGTCAAATGGCTGAAATAATATTTTTAGCTATATTTTTTAGTCATCTCTGTGAGACATGATTCATCAGCATGTTTTAATTTGCCAATCTGTAAAATGAAGATGCAGCAGGTCTTTCACACTTTCAGAGAGCCTATTGATTGTGTCTTTTTGCAACCTGTAGATATGTTTGTGTGTGTGTGTGTGTGTGTGTGTAACCTGGGGCTAAATACAGCAGTGACACAACTCTTCAAATCTCTTTAAATCATCATGTTATTTATGGGGTCTCACGACACACACACATCTCATCTCCGCTGATCCTCTTGGCTTCATCCTCATCAAGGTTACTTTTAAAGTAGAATTTGCATATAAATATTCAAAGACATTATTATGGTTTCAAGGAAAGTTTTTCAACATAAATAACTAAGTGTGTGTGTGTGTGTGTATCAGGCAGTGTCAGGCTGAGATCTCTTTCCTCCTCCTCTGCAGCTCTGTCATCTCTTGTTTTATCTCCTGACTGAACAATGCTCCTATTCTGCTATTCCCATCTTTCTCTGCGACGGCATGATCTGTGTTACTTGAGTTCACACAGATCTGTCCCAACAGCCTCTGTGTTTCATAGCAGAACGTAAAGTTCTAGTCCCATTAATTTTCAATATGGAGAAATGGATTTTAACAATAACTACCCGAGGTCATGTGCACGATACTGTAGAAGCCACAAGTCTGTGTGTTTTTTTGTGAATATGTCAATGTATTTTGTTGTATTGTTGTTAGTGTTGTTCAGTAATAGCAGTATCTTCTTGAGTTGTGCATTTCCACAGAAATCTCTCACGGCTGTTTTGCTGATAAATGCAGTGGTCATGTGATGGGTTCTGTAGATAGTGTTCTTGTGGCTCAGTGGTAGAGCATAGTGTTAGCAACGCAAAAGGTCATGGGTTCAGTTCCCAGAGATCCACATACTGCTAAAAAAAATGTTTAGCCTGAATGTACTGCAATTCGCTTTGGATAAAAGTGTCTGCTAAATGCATAAATGTAAATGTAGTCTGGACTGAGTCAGCAGTGACCAGCACTACTGTGAATCTAATACTGCCTCAGTGCGTGTCAGAGGGTGATCATCTTCAAGAAAATGTCCGACTTATATTTTAGCCTCAAATCAACTGAAGAAATTAAGAAATTAGAATGTGAGGCTTTTTAATTGGACTTTTAAAATTAAGCACGTTTTCTCAATTTTGAATGATTTTTTCCCTAAAAAACCCAAGGCCTGCCCCAGCAAATTGGTATGTTTTAACACAACATAATGGATTGATTCAATCAGTATCATATTCTGTATCATTTGAATACATGAAGGCCATACATATTGCATATTTAAACTTGTTTAACAAACATTAGAAATAAAAAATAAAGCATTAAAATAAGTGATTCACTTGTAATCGACCAGTCTCTGTCATCCTGTTTCCACCAAGAATTTGTTTCTCTTTGTTTATTTACTTATTTTTAAAGAATATAAGGGGCAAAATAATTTACCATGCTAATCAACATTATGCCACAGATTAAGCTTTTGAACTTGTATTGAACCCCAAAATATTCCTTTTATTTTCATAAATTGTTCTTATACTGGAAAAAAGGGTGTAGCAGTTACATTGGAAACATTTTTACTCCGAAATAATTCAATTTCACAAATAATGAAATACTGAAGAGTATTCATATTGTGAAACTGCAAGTAACACATAGAATTAAATATGAAAAAAAGTGAAACAAGACTAAAATAATAGTCTTGGCTTTTATTTCCAACTTCATCATTTTTATTATTTTAGTAGTTGGCATATGATTTCTGCACCTCCAGTGTCACAGTGAAAATATAATAACTGATGAAATTTCACACAGGTTTTCTCAAACACTCCTTGAGGGCATATAAATCTCTTTTTACAGTCTGGAGCGGATCTCCATCTAAGTGCTATTTTCAGCTGTGGTTCAGGAGACGGCGGATCCGTGTTTGGAAAAGCTGAGCTCACGCAGTGAGAGCTGTAATCAGAGCACACCTCAGACAGTCAGCGTGTTGATTCAGCAGCTCTGTGACTGACATTGAGGCCGTATCCTCAAGAAGCTGCTGGTGGTGCTTTATGGATGGGTCTGTGCAGACCGTAGGGAACATGATTACATGTCAGTGATTACAGTGTCATCGGAGATGCTCACAGGAAACTGATTCAGAGCTTTATGTAAACAGCAGCCTTGAATGCATTTGAGAAACGAACGACCTGACCCTGGAAATGGGATCCAGGAAATTGGGTCGGAATTTAATGTTTAGAGTGTGGAAGCGGGTCTGTTTCAAAACCTAGGGAGCATTTTAAGGCATCATAGATGAAGGTTGTTTCTTCTGAGATTACTTCTTCTGGCCAAATTGTAAATAATGAATAATGAAAATCATTGTAAAAGTGGTACATAAGACTCACAAAGTTCTTCACAACCACCACCCATCAAAAAATAAATTAAAATAAAATGAAATAAAAACTTGCAAAAATTGATTCAAATGTATTACTAATGTATAGTAGAAGGTACTTTGCAAAGTAATATTAATTTTAATAAATTAATAAAAAGTTATGATGATAAAATTAATAATAATAGTGTTATATTTTTAATAGTTGTTCTTCCATGTTTTGATTTTAACAGTAAGCCTCTGTTGTGCAGGTGTTTGTTTGTCCAGTTACATTGTCATTTAATTACATTTTAAAAGATTAATTAAATTGATATTGTTTTATGTCCTCATTTGCTTACTAACATTTTGATAATACATTTGTATGAAATCAAAACTATTAAAAATATTTTTGTTTAATTGACAAAGCTGAAATAAAATAAAATACATTATATTAAAAACGTATTATTACTTTTTTTTTACTTTATTTATCTGAAGTACAGTGGGGTTTAGCTTGAAGTATTATTTTACTAAAATAATATAGTAATAAATGAAAATAAAGCCAAATAGAATAAATGTAATAAAATGTAATGTAAAAAAAAAAGTAAAAATGACAAAAGTACATAACAAAATGCATGACAAAATTACTAAAACTTAAACTAAAAATAAATGAATAAATAAATAAAGGTTAATTTAAAATGAATAAATATTATAAAAGTATAAAAAAGTGATACTAAAATGATGCTGCTAAAATCTTAAGCTTAAAATGCTTTTGGGAAACACAGCCCTCAATAATTTGTTCATGAATCAGACATTCTCAGTGCAACCTGATTTGAGTTGTCTATTGGGTGTCCCGACTGAGCCTGAGTCGCTCCTGCTAACAACATCTCCCAACAGCCCCCTCATTTAGAGGCCCAATCCCGTCCAATCTAGTGAACGGGACACAAGGAGTTTTCCTAAAGAGATGTGGAATAGCTCCGGGGTCTCTGTGACTGACAGCTGGGGGAAAAGACTGATCACTGGGCTTTCTGCTGGTTTCATCAGTAGGTTCCTGCTGAATGTGATGTACCTGCACATGCTTCATTCTGTCAGCTAGAAAACCTACTGAAAAGGGCTAGTACAAACATATTTCAGATGGGATTTATGAAGCCTTCTGGCTTCTTTGGCAAATAATAATATAATGGACAGGTGCAGACAAAGCAGATGCATTCTGTTGACTTCCAGTTAAGCAACACAGCTCTTCATGCCAAGAGTGTAAGAGAAGCATTCATATTGCGTTGATTATTTGATAGCACTAATTTAACACCAGAGATAGCTGCCAACTGGATCGGAGTTTAATGGCCTTCCAGAAAATGACTGATAAATTGGGAGGCTGTAATTAGAAATGTTAGGACACTTCCAGAAAGTGTGTCAGCGAAGCAGGCTTTTTTCCACATTGATCCCTGGCTTTCGTTTGGATGGGGAAGACTATGAACATTAGTATCTTAAATTGCTGAAATCTTTGCTTCGTTCCTGTGCGTCATCCTACCTAAATCCGGGATATCTGTTCCTAAATCTTTCTCGCTCAGGTGTTCTGGAATTAGACTATATTGTTTTTCCTTTTAAAAAGTGTTTTGATATTGTTTGTTCACGACCTCTGAAACAGAGTTATTATCAAAACTAAAACCATAAAAAAAACATGTTCATCAGTATTAAAAATAAAAATAAAAAGATAATAATAATAAACCTACACTTGTTTTATTTCAGCTAGTTGTCAAGGCAGTATTTCTCATTTTTTTAAAGTGCTAAAATAAATTAAAACTAACTAATAACTAAACCAAAAAAACTACCAAAAACTGTCCAAAGGGTTGAAAAAGTTTTTTTTCATCACACTTATTACTAATTACAAATTTTGAATGGTAGTGTATCACAGTTTTTTTTTTAAAAATATTTAGAATGATATCTAAAGGATCATGGGATACTGAAGACAGGAGTAATGATGCTGAAAATTCAGCTGCGCATCACAGCAATAAATTTAATTCTAATATATATATTACTATAGAAAACAGTAACTTTAGCAATAATATTTCACAATATTACTTTTTTTTTGTGTGTATTTTTGATAAAATAAATGCAGCCTTAAACTTTTTTTTTAAAGTAAAAATCTTAGAATTGATTTGAAAACAGAAAATCTACCAATAAACTGTAATTCAGAACAATAAAAGTATATAAACTCTACTTTGATATGGGTTTTTATTCAGAGGTTTGTGTGTATTTTGATAATGAGCGGCTGATATGAAGTAACTGGAGTACTGTCAGTGTTTCAGTGTTTAACATGAGCTGCTGGTTTGAGGATGGGAGTGAAATTCTGGTGTAGATGTTATCTAGTACTGACTGACCCACATTTCCAGCACTGTTTACACCCTGCACAGATACTGTAACCTCATCTGACACAAACCATAGCGCTCCAGGCTACAGACTGCATAATTTACAGTAGTTAAACTACAGTCACGCTGAGCTTTTGAAAAAGTAGTCGTTCACTAAACTGTAAGTTACTAAAAGAAATAGCTTGCAGCGAAACAGGGGATATGTTTATTTATTTATTTAAAAATATAAACGGTACCTATTTATTTTTTAAGTAATTATTTGAAAATGACAAAGTATATTTCATTTATTTTTAAAAAGTACTTTTTTAAAATACTAAAAAGCGTCTATTTAAAAAAACTCTCAAATTTTATTTATTTATATGCTTATGTGTTTAATTATTTACATTTTCTGAGAAAACATAAGGTGTTGTAAATGGTTGCTTACTTGCTTTGGCTTTTTTTTTTGGTTTTCCATCCTGTTTTCCCTCCAATTCTTTTCAATTTTTTCCACTAAATTCTTCCATTATTCTGTGCACTAATATATAAATAATACAAATTATTGAACGGCAATTTTTACTTTGATAGATTTTAGTAAAACATCTAAATATATGAAGAAGGCACACAAAGACCTCTTTGAGTATTGAATATTCTGTGAGATTGTCGAACTAGTTTGGAATCAGTTCAAATTTGAGTTTCGATTTATTCACTGAAATGGATGGTTGTAACAAAAATGAAAAGCTTATGACATCTAACAAATGTTTTTTTTTACTGATAAATGATAAAATGCGAAACCATACTAATGACACGCTTTTTAGGAATCTTAAAAGGCCAAATGAAAAGTGCATTTAAATCATGATGTAAACATTACCCAAGATACCCCTGCTCTAGTGTGAAACGCTTCTCTCTCATTCCTCTGATGTGTTTGCGTTTTATCCGACTGCTGTGTATCAATGAACGTGTTAGGGATGAGTCAATATATGAGATGATGCTTTATGAAATATTACTCAGTTACTTTAGCAGATCTTGGGCTGATATTCCCTTTGATGTTTGTTTATGAGTGGAGCCGTAAACATGCAGATGTGATTTCTTTAATCTCACTTCTGTTTCCTCTCTACTCCACCCGTCAGATCTCTCTCTTTCTCTCTCCACTCCATCTCTCGTTCCTCGCTCTCCTCTACCTCTCCTCTTTCCTATCAACAGTTTGAGGGTTTCTGTCCTGTTCATTTCCTTTAATTATGATGCATTTATGCATTTTATCCAAAGCGACTTTAAAGTGCATTAAGGCTATACATTTTTTACCAATCATGTGTTCCCGGGGAATCTAACCCCCAACCTTGCGCTTGATAAAGCAATGCTCTACCAATTGAGCTACAGGAACACTGCTGTATCACTGCTGTCCTGTCCCTATTTGGATATCACAGCACTGGTTAGTTTTATTTAGAGCACTGTCAGCCTGTTGATTTAATGATAAATAAGGAAAAAAAATAAATTGGGTATAAATAATATGTAATTATTTAATCTTAATTAGTGACACTATAAAATGTGTGTGTGTGTATTTATTTATATATATATAAATATATAAATATATATATATATATATATATATATATATATATATATATATATATATATATATATATATATATATATATATATATATATATATATATATATATGTGTGTGTGTGTGTGTATGCTAAAATCATGCTAAAAATGCCATTATGTGTAAATGATACATAATAAAAAATTGAAATAATATGTAATAGTTCATAGCTCATTGTAATTTAATAAAATGTGTGCGTATATAATTTAATAATAATAAATATATGAATGTGTATTTATTTTTAAATATAATTATATTTTATACATATATATTGTTTAAAAAAAATTCAATAGTGCAACCATTAGTGCAATACCATAGCTTAAGTTTTTTTTTTATGTAAAATATAGTTTTGACTTTTGAATGTGTTTGTGACAGGTTCAGTGAGAATGCAATCTCCTTTTGTTTGGATGCTGTTCTTGAAGCTTGTTTATTGATCCTGCATTGTTCCAGAAGACTGCAGGGTTTGTGGATCTGGTCAATGGGAATCATGTATGCTTGTCTCTGGTCTGTATTAATGCCTCTAGCAGCTCTGTGTTGTCACACACACTCGCAGTTTGTCATCTCTGGTACTGCTGGGTGTGTATGTATTTGTGTGTGTGTGTGATGTGCTCTGATTCCTTACACGCTTTGAAGTTCATTGGAGCAGGACGACCCTCACCAATCCCAGCATGCTACAGGCCACAATACTTTACACACAGGGCTGATGGATCGCTATTGACTGTGTGTGTGTGTGTGTGTGTGTGTGTGTGTGTGATGCAGAATAATTCAACTATCCAGTTAGTCTGTTTTTTGCTCAACTAAATCAAACATTAGCTTGAGTCAGTTCAGTGTTGATTTCATTCAGTTAAATAGGAGCCAGTGGACCCTTTTCACATTATTATTACCAGTGTTGGGTATAGTTACTTTGGAAAGTAGTTAGTTAGGTTACAACGTTACCATCAATTAAAAGTAATCAGTTATGATACAGCGTTACCTATTCAGAAAAGTAACGCGTTAGAGTACTCATGCGTTACCAAAAATTAAAAGCCGTTTGCAGCGGCTTACACATGACAGACACAGCCCCCGGCCCCTTTAAATGCACCTAGAAGTCTGACTCCCGACAATGAATAACGTCAGTCATCCGACTAAATTAACACTGCAGGATAACAATAACAGGAAAGACAGTCAGCAATCGGCTATTCCACATGGCGTTTTATTTATTTATTATCACAGAACATATTATTAATCAAAATTCGCACCTAACGTTACCCAGCCCGGGTAGCCTAGGCTACTGTATATTATGAGCACCACAAGATAACTCCTGATTTTTCTTTAACTTTAAATAGGCTAATGCAGTTATCAAAGTACAAGTAAGCTTACTTGTAAACACAACCTTAAACAGGCTTGCAGATTTAAATCCATTTAGAAATGATGAACAACCAGCCAGCCAATGATCTAACAGAAATTAACAGCTGCTTGTCAAACAAAAATGATAACAAACCGAATTAAATCCTTCACTGCCACACAGGCAAATGACAAATCGCTTAATAGCCGAACTAATTATTATTAAAGTGTCACTCACAGTCACAAGCCTAAATTCGCTTTAACACAGTCCTCTTACATTTACTCTTCAAAGCAGTGATTAAAACGTAGCGTTAAATTTGAGGTAGAATTTTTGGCGGTCGACGGAAGCTTTTCACCAAAGCAGAGTGTGCATTTTACCGTTATGTTCTTTTCTTTGTCGTTGACAAATTGAAAATAATGTGCGTACTTCCATAAACCAAACGCTGTCCTCTCTGCTATCTTGCCGGGAGTTCGGAAAAAACAAAACAAAAAAAAGCCCACACACACACAGGGTCAGGCGCAGGGCACAGACGCATCACAGCCATTGACTTTACGATCACAGAGCTTCGGCTCCGCTGATACTGTACATCCGCAGGTGGCACAGTAGACCTAGGCCTACTGTCTGACAAAAGCAGGCTGCAGTCGGGATTTTCCTTTCCTTAAAATAACGGATTACTTTTAAAAAAAAAAATAACGAAGTTACTGATTACTTACGCACGAAACTAACGCGTTAAGTTACAAATTTCAGGAAAAAAGTAATTAGAGTACTCTAACGTTACCCACAACACTGATTATTACTACTACTTTTTTACTTTTTTTATAGTTGGGTCAACTTATATAGTGGTGAGCAGAAACTACAATATCTAATAATAATAAATTATAATAAACTATATTAATAAAACAAATATTAATATGAAAAATATAGAACATAAATTATTTGTTGTCTGAATTTTTGTTTATCTAAAAGTGGCTCAACTAAATCAAATATAAATCAAAAACAAAGCAGAATTACCTTGAAGCATCTTTCACTAAGAAATGGCTAGTAAAGTTCACAAATAATAAGAGCAATGGCAAATAATATATTGAATTAAATATTAAATACTAATACTGACATACTATTTTCTTGTAAAACTTATTTAGATTATCTGTTTTATTTACATCCTCTTTATTTATTTATTTTTTACATTATATGCCCATGAAAATTTATGGAAAGTTTGTTAAAAAAAACCGAATCACTTCAAAACAAAACTCTTAAATATCTTTCTAAGATTTTATGCCACTAACCCCACCAATACTGACAAATCCAGTGATTATGTCAGCCATTCAGACTGTGTGATGATTTTAGCCGGTGCTTTTTTGTGTACAAATGACTTTGTGTCAGTGAACGGACCGAGGGCTGACACTGGTAAGAAAATTAACCCATTCAGATCACAGTGAGGCATGAAATACTGTTAACTCTATGAATGTCCTTCAGTTATGTTAAATAATGAAGCTTAATTGAGGGTTAAATTAACGTCTGTCACACCGTGAGAGTGTCAGTCTGTGTCTGTGATGGAGACGGATGGCACTTATGCTTGCACAGACACTCTTAATGAGCTTCATCAGGGGCGTCGATTTCCAAAGCCCACTTTACCCCATGAACACCGTAGTGTTTTGATGTGAATATATTTCATGTCATTGATCTGTCGCAGTGGGGAAGAGTGAATGTGAAGGTCTTGGGGAGTGAAATTAACTTCTGTAGGCAGAACGATGTGGTGACGTTGTCATTTGATCTCTGACGGGGGTTTCGGAGACCACCTGTCAAAGACCCATGAATAATTAATGAAATCAACAATAATCAATATCCATTTTAATTACATGCAAACTTAAACGTTTGACTGACATATATAACATAGTTCAAACCAGAATGTTACAAAAGTAGAATTTCAGAAAAATTTTGTATTTTCACACAGAATTAAATGAACACATATCACAGACACATTGCGTTCTCTTTCATTTGTGCAGTTCATTCGAAATGGCACTGGTACGTTAAAAAAACCCAATCGATAACTAACCCTACTAAATGGTGACTTAAAATAGGGTGGAGGTTTCGGAGGAAAATCCTCTTGAAGCTGGTTTCCTCCGCTATCCCATGTGCGAGCTCTGAAGTAAGCTTGTCAAAGTCTGTGGTAGTAAGCATGGGGAGTTTAATGCCATTCAGTTAAGGTCTTTGAGTGTCACTCAATGTGCCATTTCAGAGTTTGCCTGAATTGAACCTTTCCCTTCTGCAAAATTTACTTGAGTCCATGCACAGTCTGTAGGACTGTTTCAGTTCTTTCTGGACCATGTCAAGCTCCCCTTTAATGTTGCAGAATTGCTGAGTCAGGGTTAGGACTTCAGCTCTGGCTGCGTGCAGATGGCCTTCTGAGGCCTTTGCTGTAGTGTCTCTCTCATTGAGTTCCACATACGCTGTTTTTAACAGTGATTTTATGTGTAACAGTTCTCTTTCCAAGTCCTGTCTGGTGGCTTTTTCAAACTGCTCTCAGTGTCTAGCAGTTGTAAGAGCCTCCTGAAGACTGGTGATTTCCTTCTGTTGCGTGTGTCTAGTCTTCTGTGGTCTTCTATGGCCTATAGCATAAAGAATGGTAACTGTACCTTATATAGTAGGCCTCGTGCTGAGAAGTATGGGTATAGCAGAGACAGGAATTAGGGCTAACCTGTAAGGCTCATTAAGGATACAACAGCTGCTAGAGCTGCTATAATCCTATACCAAGAGGGAAGATGGTGATGGTCAAACAACTAAAATAAGGTAAGAGTAAAATTAAAAGGTCCTAATGGCTGTAGGAAACTAAAAGGTAAATAAATAAATTGATTTGATTAAATCTCAGATTGAGAACTAAACAATGGTACATTAATGAAAATAAAATCACAGGGAGGCAGGATAAAGTAAAAAATAACACAAATAAAACCAAAGTGTGAAGGGAGGGACCGACTTAATTAAATCCAAAGAGAAGATGATAGCACAAACAGGAAGTGAAACTAGGAGTGAGAAAGAGAGAGAGGAGTGGTTCAAACGTTACACTTTACACTCACAGTTAGTCAGATGCTAACAGCTTACAGTTGAGATAAAGATCTGTGAGGTGTGTGCTGTGATCAGATTGAACCGGAAAAGGCTGCTCTCCAGCCCCGGGGTCAGACACTGTTAAGAGACTGATGCAAGCTTACAACACGCACAAGTGGAGCAGAACTTACGCTCCTGTAAACATGCATGGGAACTCATGCGCAGTCATGTTTATTGGGTGAGGGGGTCTGTGACTTTGTCAATCTAATGAATAATTGATTTGTTAAATCTAATGAAACATGGTGTGTCTGATTAGTCCAGACTCAACGTTGTTCCTTTAATGATTTTTTTCTTTCTTGCTTGCTTTCACAAAAAAATGCCTGCACTCTTTTCTTTCTGGCTGGCTCTCTGTCATGCTGAGATGGATTAAGCAAGGTTGTGATATAATGGAGATGCAGTGGATAAATGCCTTTTTCATGTGCGTCCTTGACCGCTGACCTTGACCTTTGACACAGACCAGCGCTGATGTCGGGTTAAACACACATTCATTCTTTTCTTTGTCTGAGATCAGGGCAGTATGGGGGTTGGTGTGTGTGTGTGTGTGTGTTCAGTGACATATACACCAATATTCTGATTATTGTGAATGACAGCATTGAGTGAAATGTTACAATGTGTTCTCTTCAGTCCCATTTACATGCTATTTGCCATTTTCTTGATTATTCGTACAGAAGGTCTGTTCATTTCTGCTGTTTTTTTTTTTTTTTTTTTTGTCCTACAACCTGTTTTCACTTTGTCAGAAATGTCTACAACATCTAGTTTCTGGTGTTTATGATCAATCTGAAACAATAAAACAAGTTTTATGATCAATAAATCATGATCATAAAGCTGTAAGCATCAACTCCAAAAGTTCTGCCATGTTTTGAAACTCATGCATGCAACACTACACTCTAAAAAAGGTGCTAAATAGCAATAAAAGTGGTTCCCCTCAATCATCCTAAAGAACCACTGAAGAACCAATTTTTGTGTGTAGCACATGACCTCTGTAGTCCGAGTGAAGATATGGCTACTGTTATTATGTACATAAACACAGTTTTGTGTTCCAACTTAATCACAGTAAATGCCATAGTATTACAAGGCTGCGTGTAAATGTGGACGTGAGTTCCTGTCCTGTGCAGGTGTGGATCAAAAGAGCAGTGGATGAAAGACCTGATTGAAGATTGTGTGTTTTAATGAAGGATTGTGTGATGTTTTTCATATGTAGATGTTTTCATCTGTTATTCATTGAGTTGCTTTAGTATTTGACGTGTTTATTTATTCAGATAATGAGCATTTTCAGTGTTTCGGTGCTCTTTTGCATATATGAGTTGATATATTTTACACAAATATATCAACTCATGTTATATATATATATATATGTAGTGCAATATGTTAATTATTTAATTTGGTGTGTTTTTATATTATTATTAACACACACACACACACACACACTCAAATAAACCTGCCAAAATACAATCTCTCATGATTTTTAATTCGTTTTATTTAGGAGTTATTTTTATAAGATTTTATTTCTCGTGTTTTCATGAGATTCACGCATTTTGAGGAGCGTGTTTGTGTTGGTAGCATGTATTGGCATGTTTTTGGCCATCGTTGCATCATGCCTACATTTTAATCCCATGTGTGTTTTTCCAGAGCTGCCAGAGAACTGGACAGACACGCGGGAGACGCTGCTGGAGGGAATGGTCTTTCAGCTGAAGTATCTGGGCATGACGCTGGTGGAGGAACCCAAAGGAGAAGAGCTCTCAGCCGCTGCTGTCAAGAGAATCGTTGCCACAGTAAGACAAACCTACACCATCACCACCAGCCAATCAGAGACTGAAATGAATGACAGGGCAAAGGTCATGTGCCTTTTTAAAATGTAGTTATTCTATTTTCTTCTGAGATGTAAAATGTGCTTTATTGATCCAGGAGTTACAGTTTCTGTCATCTTAACCAGACTACCATACACTCAAAGATGCCATTGAAGAGCCATTTGAGTTTCCTTTCAGTGAACAGCTCTTAAACCGTTTTTCTTTGTGTGAAGAACATTTTAATCCTGTATAGAACCTTTTTCCACTATAAAAACCATGTTGTGCAAGTGGAAGGCTCCATGGCTTTGAAAGGTTCTTCATGGAAACTTTATTCTTAAGATTGTAAGAGAAAAATGCAAAAAAAAAAAAAAAAAGTATATTGAGTTTGACACCTTTAAGTAACATGCACTGCTCTGTTGTGTCTCCTATGCTTTGCAAGAGGAGTTAGTATGTGTGTGTGTGTGTGTGTTTGTCAGGGTTTCTGGGTGTGGTTCTTTGTGGTTAAACAAGCTAGATCCTGTCATGATATAATGTTGTTTTGAGTTTATTTAACACTCCAGATTGTTGCAATTCAGCAGTAGAAATCAATTGCATGATGAACTATGTCAGCCTGTGTGTGACACATTTCAAGTGTGTTTAAGAGCCACTCAAAGCCAGATGTGGAATTTTCCTACTTGATAACTCTCAGTTTTGTTTGCGCTTTTATAATATTTAATATTTATATTTTGCTTTAACATTTTAAGATTAGAAATGTTGAAACATTTCTAATAATTAACTGATGTTTTTTTCCATCTAATATTTATATTTATTTATTTTTATTAAATAAAAATAAGCCATTTTAATATATTTTGTTTTATATTTATTTTAGATATATTAAAGCATGCTGCTTATTGCAGAAGATGCTGAAAAAAAACAATAAGCTCTTTGGTTGGCTCTGATGGCTTCAGTAGGAGCTGCTTGATGAAGCCATTCTCTCTCTCTCTCTCTCTCTCTCTCTCCCTCTCTCTCCCTCTCTCTCTCTCTCTCAGGCTAAAGCTGGTGGGAAGAAGCTTCAGAAGGTGACGCTGAAGGTTTCTCCTCGAGGAATTGTTCTCTATGACAGTGTATCAAACCAGCTAATAGAGAATGTGTCCATATACAGGTGAGTCACTTGGCGGTTATATGTTAATATATTTAAAACATTTTATCAATGCAATTTGTAATTTATATTATATATTAGTATGTTTATTTCAATTTAAATGTGAACAAATGGATATTTTCAAGCAACAACTGTCCAGTTGCAGCCAGTTACAGTATTGTCTTAAAAGCAGATCTAGTTCTCAGTAAGAACTGGTTTTCGATAGTTTACCCCATCTCTCTTCCAACAAAAAAGAAAGTAGTTCTTGTTAGCCCAAAAATCCTGCCATCCATCATTTAACGCGGTGCGACCTGAAGATTGCTGTGTTCATACAGACAGAGGGAGAGCGAGGTGTTTGTCAGGATCCTCTATCGATCTGTTGTAGTGTCTCTGAGGCTCAGACAGACACTCTCTGACCCTCACCTATTATTGGAAGCTCGCACACGCTCAGTGCGCTCCGACGCTGTCTGTGGTGTGTGTAATGAATAAACATGAGCGAAGGGTCGTCCCCGGCCGGTCTCTCCACACCAATTACACCAGCAGGCTAGTTCTAATGAAAACATGTTCAGGTTTCAATTCACCATAAAATCAAAAAGAAAAAGTATGAAAATATATTCCGAAAATGAAAATGAAGAAGCCATAAAATGTAGATCAATGAAAAAAAAATTGCACTGTGATATTATTTAATGACAAATAAGCAAAATTACTCTCAAATTCTAATGTAATGTTTGCAGACAAAATTAAATACAATTCTATGTTAATGTAATAATCTCATGTAATAACCAATCAGTATATTATAATGATTTCTGAAGATCATGTGACACTGAAGACTGGAGTAATGATGCTTGAATGAAAATTCAGCCTTGATCAGAGAAATATATTACAGTTTAAAAGATATATTCAAATGGAAAACAGTTATATAAAATTCTAATAATAATTCACAATATTACTGTTTTACTATATTTTCAATAAAGCAAATACAGCCTTTTTCACATGTAAATTTTTTTTTATACAAAATCTTAATTATTCCAAACTTTTGACCAGCAGTGTATTATAGAGTATTTTTTTTCAGATTAGGATAAACTACTCTTGTCCTCATCAGACAGAAGTGTGTGTGAGGCAGTGAAAGCTTTCATAAGTGTGTGTAAGAACAGTATGTGTGTGAATTTTTAGATGCGAGACAGGACAGATGGCGGTCATCCATCATTAGTCCCGCCCCTGCTGCTGTGGGGCCTCTGACTGGCTGAGCCAGCTGTCACTCAGGGCTGAGGGGAGAGATCAGCACTGGAGGAGTTCATGAGTTTACTGCACATTACAGTGATGTCAACAGGATGCCAGATAGACCAGCTCTCACATGCGTCTCTCTGTGTGTGTGTGTGTGTGTGTGTGTGTGTGTTATGGTTTGGTGGGTCATATTCCTGTCAAAGTGTTCAACATGGAGGAGTCTCCACTGCTTGTACACGTTTTGTTTTTATAAATCTCAGAGGAGGTGATGTGATGGTCTGTTATATTGGAGTGTGTATGGAAGTGATTTAGCTCTGGATAATGGACAGTGGGTGTGTTTAGCTGGATTGAGACCAATCTAAGACCATCTGGGATTATTTCCCCATTTAATTTAAACTGGGAGATGAACAGAAAGTTTTAGGATTTAGGTCACTGACCAAATGGAAGGAGAAATGTGTTATTGATAATGTGAACTGCTTCACTTCCAGTTCATGCTTTGATGAAGCTTAAGGTGCTCTTTGAAACATCTCAGATCATGCTGAAGAACATGATCAGGAGGTGTTTTTCAAGTGCTACTGTCATTACAGCAAAAAAAAAAAAAAAAAAAAATATATATATATATATATTTTCACTGATTATGTTGATAATTAACAATTGTATTTTCACTAGCGGTCTCAGATATTTGAAACCAACTAAGGTATCGTAAAAAGGTTTAAAAGTTCATTATCATGTTTTGGGACAGAAATCTTTTTTTGTGTGTGTGTATTTCTCACCAAGTTTGCATTTATTTGACCAAAATATGGTAAAAGCAATAATATTGTGAAATAATATTAACTTTTTAAAATAACTGTTTTCTGTTTTAATATTATATTTTATTTTAAAATTGTTTTCTGTGTTGAAAATTTATTATTTTAATATATTTAAAAATGTAATTTATTCCTGTGATGCAAAGCTAATTTTCAGCATCATTACTCCAGTATTTATTTTATTGACTTGAGTTTTAGAGTACAAAAGAATAACTGCACAGGAACTATTAATTGTACTTTTACGTAGGTTGTCTTTAGATTGATTTTGTTTATATGTTGTTTGTTGTCTGTAGGATATCATACTGCACAGCTGATAAGATGCATGATAAAGTGTTTGCCTACATCGCTCAGAGTCAATGCAATGAAACGCTGGAGTGTCACGCGTACCTCTGCACCAAGAGGAAAGTGGTGAGTGCGTGTTCATGTGTCTGTGTGTCAGAAACACTCCCTGTCTTTCCTTCAGTCTATAAATACCATTATACGTTAAGACCACACTTTCTCTGAGAAAGAGAGAGAGAGGATACCAATGTGCTGCTTTTCTATCCATGACAAGAAATGTCTCTTCCCTCTCTTCCCTTTTCCCATCTGTCTCAGGCTCAGGCGGTGACGTTGACGGTGGCTCAGGCTTTCCGTGTGGCATTTGAGATTTGGCAGGCTGCTAAAGAAGGTACGATGCACAACTTCAGGCATCCCAGTACAACTCTTGTTTATCTTTCTTTCTGACTCTTTTTCTCTTTGTTAGGGGCTGTGAAGCAAAAATTCACGTGTCTTGCTTGAAGCTGAAGTGTAATTTCCACACCACTAGCGACATAAAAAAAGTAAAAAAATAAAATAAAAAAATTAAATAATGACTGTTTCCAAACAGGTTTCACAAACACTTCCATTGGTCGTATTAACCAATAGCTCCACCCTCAAACTTACACTAATGGTCAATTTTGTTCATCTGTTTTGATCCTTCCTTTTTTAAATAATATTACATAATTTTTACTGTTTACTTTTTTGCATTATACATTTTAAATTTAATTGGCATCAAAAACACTCTTTTAAAGGCAATTTACAGCACATATTTTGGGAAATTTTGAATATTGCAAAAAGGCTGAAATATCAAAATATTAAAAAACTTTATCTACTGTATATCGCCCCAACCCTATGTATTTATGACTTTAAAAAGGCATTGTCTTGTAGAATAATATGATTTTAAGGGATTTTAATGGATTTATTGTTAGCCTGAATGCAATGTAAGTCGCTTTGGATAAAAACGTCTGCTAAATGCATAAATAAATAAATAATAAACAATAGTTCAGTGAAAATAGAGCAGGTCCAGTCATACAGTTCAGCAGAACACATATGTAATTTACTGCATGTGTGAATATCCATGTGTGTGTGTGTGTGTCCTGAGGCCTGTAAAGATTTACTAATTTCATCTCTCTGACCTGACAGATTGTTGCAGGAACTTATCATCTAGCAGAACTCAGACATTTCTCTCCGTCTCATTGTGTTTTACTACAGTGTCTGAAAAATAAACAAATGACACCATTATATTTACATTGTGTTTTGATGGCTCTTCATGAGTGATACATACAGGTGATGAGAGCAAGGAAGGAAAGGCAGAACATGTTTTTATACGTTTTATAACTTCTGATGTTCCAAAGTGAATTCAAGGAATAGTTATACTCGGCTTCTGGCCATCCATGAGTTTGTTTTTTTCAGCAGAACAGATTTGGAGGAATTTAGTGTGACATCACTTGCTCAGCAATCGATCCTCTGCAGTGATTGGTTGCTGTCAGAATGAGAGTCTAAAAAGTTTATAAAACATCAGAATAATCTATAAGTAGAGGAAAAGAGAAGAACCAAAAACACCATTATGATACTGAGAACTTCACCACCCTCCTGACTTCCCTCTATAGTCATAGAGCGCTAGACAGTGTGTATACACTTCCTCATGAAGGAGGCTGTTTGAGCGTCCGGGACTTTGATAGTGTTTCCATTTCATTAAATCAGTCAGAGATCAAGGCCATGGCACAGTTTTATGCTACATCTGTTAAATATTCAAATGCACTTTTAGGGCTGGTTTCTCCTGGACCTGGTGCACATTTATACTCACTGACCTCAATCTTTATAATTTTTTTAATTTTTTTTTAAATCCATGAATGCATATTTAACAAACATTTAAATATGCATATATTTGATAGCATATGAATCGAAGTTTCAAGATGAAAATTTTCTGTGTCTTTCTTTTGTTTTTACAAAATTAATTATCTTTCATATAAGAAGAGTATTCCCACTTCAAACAGAAAGATTTAAAAAATGATTAGCTCAAATAAAGTGTTTGATGGAAGCAAATATACAACAATAGAAGCATGACATTTGTGCTTTTAAACCCATGTTTTCAGAGAAAGAGAAGCAGGTGAAGTGTGGATCAGATGGAGAGGTGGCCAGCAGCTCTCAGTCTGACAGTTCGGCCAGTCTGGGCAGCACGAGAGGAGGAGGTGATGTCTGGAGCTCACACACACACACACACACACACACACAGTTTTCTTACTAGTTGTCTAAATCTTCTATTTAAATATGATTTTTTAGCCTAACCAGCCATGAATGCAACTATCAGCAGGATAGTTTATCAGTCAGTTTCTGTGGGGTTGCGCTGTGTAGCTCCGCCCACAGTGTGATCTCATTGGTCCAATATCCCACTACACAGAAGTGTATGAATTAAATAAATTAAAACGGCCCTTATAGTATTTGATTGTGTTGTCACATGATATCTTGAAGTTTCAGTGTGGATAAATGAATAGTGGCTGGAAACATGATGAAAATACATTAGGTCAGTAGTTTTATTTTATTTTTTTAAGGAATTAAACTGAAGTAATGATGCTGAAAATTCAGCTTTGCATTACAAGAATAAATTACATTTAAAAATACATTTAATTAGAAAACACTTATTTAAAATCTTAATAATATATCAAAATTTTTACTGTATTTTTTGTGAATAAATACCTCCTTGGTTGGCATAAGAGAGCTTAAATCATTTAAAAGTCTTACCGACCCAAACTTTTCAATGATAGTGTATTGATGAAATTGGATGAACACAATAAATTGTCAATTTTAAGATTCTTTGTTGCTTTCCGGCACTGAATAATTATTATTGTTTTGGTCACAACATGCCAGTCTAATCTCCTTCGAACCCATGCAGCAAGGACGTCAATGATAATACTTTGTATTCGTCAAAGTACCTTACAGACCCACTAAAAGACCCCGGTATTATCATCTGATACCATCACTGGACCATGCTGCTTTTTGTAAGGGTGCCAGAGGACCCTGAATGGATCTCAGGTTACAGAAATGATCCTGGATGGAGAGTTAAGTGAGTGAATGAACCCTTGAGGACCAGTGATCCGTGTGCCGTGAGACAGACGTGTGTGTGCATGAATAAAGCTCTGTGTGTTCGTAAATCCCATCAGATATCAGAAATATGAGCCTTTTAGTCACACAGGCACACATCGGTTAATCTCCGCTCGTGAAATATGAGAGCAGGACAGAGATGGACACGTTTAACAGCTCAGGATCGGAGCAGAATGAAGGCAGGGAGGTGAAAACTACATAAGAGAAAGATGAGTTTGTGAAGCATGTCAGGGCTTGATGTTCAGAAGAGCATTGATTAATTCTCTAAATGTACAAATCTTTATGATCACTGCAGGTGTGGAGGGTTGATCTATGAACTATAACAATTGTGTCTGTGATCACAACTAGCTGTTTTATGGATTGTCAAATAAAATCACACCTTTTCCATCAAAAGAATGCAAATATAATTTGGACCAAGAAATATATGCCTGCTTTTGTGTTTGTTTATTTTTCATGTATTCTTATTTTTGCATGACTTATTAGTTTTTTTTACATATTCATTTTTTTTAAATGTATTCTTATTTTTGAGCATTTACTTTTATTTATTTTTACATATTTACTTGATTTCATTTATTTAAAAATTATTTTTTGCATTTAATTTTTTTACATTATTAATTTGTTACTTATTTTCTTACATATTTTTTCTTTTATGTTAAAAACAAGTATTCATCTATTTTAATAATTTATATATTTATAAATTTTTGTGTATCTTTTTTTTGTTTCTCGCTTTATTTATTTATTTTCACTATTTTGGTTTGTGTTTAGAGGTGGCCACTGGGGATCTGCTGGACTTTGAATGTGGAGTAAAAGCTCACTCAGGACAAGACGACACACACCCAGCACAGAACCTCAGCACAGAGAACAACAACACTGTATGGGTAGGAACACACACAATTCAGTCCACATGTTTTAAATTTGTATTTGTTAATTATTTTACATTAATATTTACCTTTTAATTAAAACAGCACATTTTATTTCATTTAACAGCACGTTTGTTTCTGCTGCAGCAATCAGAAACGTATGGTCTCCACATGAAGATCTTTATTTTAACTGTATTCTCTGCGCTGTCTTTTGCAGGAACTTGAGGATGGTCTAGATGAGGCTTTCTCGAGGTTAGTAAAATTTTATTTGAGTTATATCTGGCATATTTAAACCACAACACGCTGCACATTAAACTTTAACAGATCATGCAATAACTTCAGCACAGATGTGGAGTATAGGACATGACTATTCCTGGCGCTCCATTATGTGACCACAGCGGTATTTGGGATGGATGCATTCAGCTCTGAGAATAAATTCTTTGGTTGGTCTTACGTCATCCCGACTATTTTTACAGTCCACTTACAGTTTCTATGTTTCATAGAAAAGAAAAAGACATCTGGAGCAGACACTGATGTTCTAACAGACTGTCACTAGTTGATTTTATGTGCACTTGTGCTGAGGTTATGTGCAAGATGCTATATCAATCTTTATTTGACGTAGTGCTAATGCAGAATGAGATAGTGTTGTACCCTCTGCCTAATTCAGGGAGTCCTTTCTCAACCACATTCAAGTTGACATCAGTTTTGACAATTAATAGTCTCAAACTGTAAATTAATTCCAAAATAAGAACTTTTTTACTGTATCAATCTTAATTTATGGATCCTTAAAATTGAGATGTCATGTTGCACCCTCTGCGCAGTTAGAATAAGCCTTTCTCAGCCATATTCAACTTTGCATGACATTTGAAAATTAAGAATGATATACAGTTTATGACTGTAATGCAATCCAAAATGTTGATATTTTCTTAATTTACCAATGTTTATTTATGGACTCTTGAACTTGACATAGGGATCATGCAGAATGAGATATCATATTGCACTCTGTGCCCAATTTGTGGGAGCCTTCATTTGACAATTAACAGAGAGGAAAATGTATTTTTAAAATTTGAAAATTACACTCTTTAGCATTCAATTGAAACTATTGAGGAAAAATGGATCCCTCATAATTATTGGGATAATATGCATGTTCCTGCTTGCCTGTATACACAAATCAAACAATTGTGATGACAAATGATTAGGTCATGTTTGAAATGAATATTATTTGCATACTATGGGATCGTAAGGGCACTAATTAACAGTCTTTTTTTTTTTCTGCAAACCAAACAACAGCTGTTTAACAATTTGTACTGATGGTCATTATTCTTCCAGACACACAGAGTGCTGTTCCTGAGAGATTAGCAGACATGAGATGAGCTGTTTTACAGCAGCGGGGGTTCAGTCCATCTCTGATTCACGCTGATTATTTGTCGTGTGCAGTAATTAAAAGTGTTGGCTTTTAATCAAACGCAGCGCTTCGTTAATCTCCATTTAGCATGCTTTCAGCCTGTAAGTGTGAGAGACGCTCCAGATCTTTGACATGCAAGAACTTTTCCAATCAAGGATGAATTGGGAGTGAGTAAATCCCTGATTAATGACTATTGAAGTGCTTTCCATCAAAAACTGAGGCGGTTTCAGTGTTTCGAGGTGTTTTCTTCTCCAAAACACTGGGATGAGAGATGTTACAAATAGTACAAAAAAAATAAATAAATTTAAATTGCTTGCTGTACTGACCTTCAGTTTTGTCCAATAGAAGATCTAAATGTCAGATTGATCTCTTGACCCCAATATGAAGAAATAGATCCTTTAAATTGTGTATTATTTTCAGAGTATATAGTGCTTAATATTTTAACATTTTAAATGTGCTTTTATTTATTTATTTTGTATAAAAAAATGTCCTGCTACATGTTACTTTTTGTTGCATTGTGAGTAATTTTGTATCCTTAAAGTTTATTGTGACTGAAATTTTTGCTGCACAATTTAAAGGCAGGGTAGGTAAAACATGTATAAAAAACTTTTTTTCCAAATGTGTTTAAACTTTATTTATATATCAATACATAATTAAAATGTAAGTACTCTGAAAAAGAAAGTATAAAAATCGAGTGTCTGTAGACCTCTAACGACTGTTTTAAAGACAGCTCATTATTTCCATTCACACCACCCCCTCCCTTCTGGGCGCCTTCTAAAGCCACGCCCCCAAAACACATGAACGCGCGACTCCGACCACTGAGCTGGAAGACGCATTATTTACCTGAGACGAGCGGAGAGGAAGGAGCAGAGTGCATGTAGTGAAATCATGTCAGAATCACATGTAATAAAAATAACTTTATAATTATGAAGATAAACAAACAAGATGTATTTTAGTACTCACTATCAAGCTAGCATATTGATATTGGTAAAGTTTAAAATATATATTTTTTGATTCGCTAACGAGCTAGTTATCTATAAGGCAAAGCTAAAAACAGGTTGCATGATACACGTTTTTCCATTACCATCATTTACACTGTGATGAAGATGAATTTCGTGTAAGATTCATAACATATACGTTGTTCTGCATGTAAGAGTTTCCATGATGAAAGCATTGTTGACTCTGATGAGGACTAACGTTACACTCCAGAGACAAGTACCGCATCGTCAGCTCGAGGACAGGTCCGGGGTCGAGGGCGAAGCAGAGGAGGTCGTGCAAGAGGCCGTGCAACTAGGGTCCGAGGAAGTAGAGGCCGAGGACGGGGTGGTCGAAGTGCAGGGCAGGGCAAGGAGCACTTGAGTTCCCTCAGTTCCAGCCATCGCTGGAAAGGCACGCCGATATTAACTCGCGTTTTATTTCTTTGTTTATCCAAAGACTTTTTGTTCATTGCCTTTTCTTGTACTGTTACTGTCTTCCTTTTTTTGCCTGGTTTGCCTTCACTAACTGCATAGGCCGGTACAGTGAATTTTGCTTGCTGTTTCTCTGCCATTGTTTTGGTATTCCTAGGATCCGTGCCTCTTGAATTCCTCAAATCAAACGTGCGTGCGCAAGTGGGCAGGTCATGTGTGGCAAAAGGGTGGTTGCCATGGTTGTGAGAGAGTGACAGTCGCCTAAGCCAATCCTATGTTTCGTGCCGAAAGGAAATAATGAGCTGTGTTTAATACAGATTAAACGGTCTAGAGTCACTCGATTTTTATACTCTTTTTATCAGAGTACTTACAATTTAATTATGCATTGATATAAATAGAAAGTTTAAACAAATTTGGAAGAAAGTTGTTTATAAATTTCTTACCTACCCTGCCTTTAATGTCATTAATGTTCATAGCACAAATGATCAAATTATATGCAGTGTTATTTTAGTACTATTTTTATACTCTTTATTAATATTTTGAATTTGCTTTCATGTTTATATTTATAGTTATTTGATTTTAGTTTTTGTAACTTGGCACTTTTGTCTGTTTTTTTATTAAGCTTTAATTGTTTTGTTTTTTTTAGCTTAGTTTTAGTAATTTTGATACTTCATCACTGTAAAAATGTTCAAAATCAGCTTATTGCAGTAAATTTTCCAAGAAATACTATACAAGTCTTTCTACTTAAAATTTGAAGTTTAATTTAATGTAATTTGCCATTTCTTTGTAATTATCTGGAAAAATAACTTGTGATTTCTGAGTGAAAATTGTTTCAAAGTTAATACTACACCATTATTAAGTGGACTTAAACTTACTTATTTTAATTAGTTGTCAAGCCAACATTTATAATTCTAATATTTTCATTTCATTTTATTATTTTATTTTATATTTATTACTGATTTTTATTAAAATTTTTATTCATTTTAAGTTTCAGTTAACAATAACTACATTGTTAAAAGTTGTTCGGTTATACACTAATGTTTGATACTTGGGAGCAGTTTTGGGCAAGTTACTTTTAAAAAGTAATTAGTTACAGTTACTAGTTACTTCTTCCAAAAAGTAACTAAATTAGTTACTCAGTTACAAATTTTAAAAGTAACTAGTTACTTAAGAAAGTAACTATTGCGTTACTTTCAAGTAAAATTAAATTTTAAATGCTCAAATGTGACCCCACCTCTACCCCTCTTTAAAGGAACTTAAAATACATGTGCATGTTCAATTATTTATGATAAATCTGAAACATTGTACACACATCTAAAAAAAAAATGTTGCTGTGGGACAAAGTGAGACTAGCCTCCAATCAAATGTATGTAGATATTATGTTTATATAGTGGATCAATGCAAATAACATGATACATTTTTGGGAACTTTTGATATTTCCTTTTATTGTTTCTTTAATTTCTTGAAGGAAAAAGTAATGTATATACTTTCATTTAGAGAAGGCTACTTTTGGATTATTTGGGCTCGTTGCCATACCTGTCTCTCGTTGACTGACTGGCTTGTGTTGTTCCTTGTGTGTCCTGTCCTGTCCGACTATGCGTTATGATGGGTTGTTCGCAATTCATGAGCGTTAGTGATGATGGGTCGTTCGCGAATGAGCGTTAGTGATGATGGATCGACTCGTTCGCGAATGAGCTTTTGATGAGTCGTTCGTGATTCACGAATGAGCCGACTCTAAGAGCCGGCTCTTTTAGTTGAACTTCTGGAGCTGGCTCGCATATCTGAAGAGCCAACTCTATTTTTTTTTCAAATTTAGCCTATAGAAATTAAATAATTCTGTAATACAACTTGAAATATTATAGTCAAAGTCATTTAAAGAGCCGTTTGTGAGCCAAAGAGCCGGCTCTTTTCAGTGAGCTGAGTCAAAAGAGCCGAATTCCCATCACAACTATGCTTGCTTTCGAACACCCGCCCAACTCTACCTCTGATTGGCTTACAATGAAATTTTACTCTACCTCAGCCAATCGTCAGCATTTATGCGCTTGTCTCGTGCTCTGCCCACTAACCAAGGAAGAACAGTAAAAAAAAAGCATTTGCCTCTAGCTCAGAGATCTAGTTGGTCTGATGATAAAAAACAACAACAACTTCATCATCAGTTATAGTAACGCGCCGCATTTTTTGACATTAAGGGCAACGGCGTTATTAAGATGAGAAGAGTAATCAATTAGATTACTCGTTACTGGAAAAAGTAATGCCGTTAGTAACGCCGTTATTTATAACACCGTTATTCCCATCACTGCTTGGGAGTGTTGAAATCTTTAAAAATGCATTTAGTCTTACAAAGAAATGGTTCTTACAGCCGTTTAATCTTTATTGTCAAGAGATCTTCTCAGCTGATCTTGGCGAGTTGGCTGTAACTCTGGCCTCATTTTCTCAACATTAGCCCAGCGGTGACTTTTGACTTCATTGGCTACTCAATAAACTCCATCAGGACATTAAAAAAAAAGAAAAAAGGTTGATAAAAATATCACAAGGTGGAAGTTCTATAATGGCAACAGTGAACCGAGACATGCTGACTAAACATGCTGCCGTTTTCTGCTTCTGTTTTCTCACACTGATGTTGTTTACTTCCTTCAGCCGCAGTCTGGATAGTTTTGAGTCCAACACAGGTAAAGATGTCATTCACCTGAGCTGTAGTGAAAGGTGCCTGTCTCGTCCGTCATAGTCCACTCTTTCACAAAACCATGATCATTCACAACAGTGTATGACTGTAGTCCAGTTCTCCATCTGTAGCAGGTCACGCATGTTCCTTCTCACAGCTCAAAACCCTGTCCAGACACCCGTTCTTTAGGGTTCTTTGCCAAGAGTCATAGAAACATCATTTGAATTCATCTTCATATTTTCCTAGTTCATCTTGTGATCAGTCGTCAGTTTCCCGCCACTGCCTTGTCACAAACTCTGTTACTATGAACCTTATTCTGGATAGACACTGTATTTAAATGGATAGTTCATCCAAAGATGTCAATTCTGTCATACCCTCAAGTTGCTGCAAACCTGTATGAGTTTCTTTCTTCTATTGAGCACAAAAGAAAATATTTTGGAGAAAGTTGGGAACCAAACACTTAACAGTAGCCATTGACTTCCATAGTATGGAAAATAAATAAATAAATACAACTTACTGTCATTATTTATCACCTTCATGATTTTATTTGATCAGTGGAACACCTTTTTTACTTTTCCACAAATCAGACTGATCACTCTGCATGGGTTGCATTGCAAGACATATTGCCAATTTATTTGATTTGTTTTTATTTCAGTGCCCAGCCTTAATTTCTACAATCATATTAAACTGAACTATAATTAAAATTCACAAAAATAACCTCTTTGTGATTCCTAACCCTACACATGAAGTATTTCTGCAGACACCATCTGTATATTCTTTTACTATTATTTTTTATTGTAGTATTTCATAATGTTTTGAATTATTAGTTGAGGTATTAATATTAGCTTTTCAGTTTCTTTTTCTATTTAGTTGAAGCTAAGTAAGTTGTAAATGAGCTTTTTTCTTTTTTTATGTTTTATTAATGTATATATGTTATCTAGCCTACATATAATCATATATACATTTAGATATTAATACTAATACAACTAATAATACAACATTTTAACAACATATAACATTTTCCATCAGTTTTTGATGTATGTATGTATATAAAAAAATTATTCTGCTGAGCGCTGTCCATTCATACAAGTAATACACTTATTTTATCATGTCTTTAAAATGTAGTGAAGAACTCCAGTTCAGGGAGAAGTTTACCATGCATATTTAAAGTGTTGTTTTTCTGGTGTTTTGAACATGTATTCCCGGCTCTCTAACATGATCTGAACCGCTTCTGATGTTGTAGAGCTGTTTGCTGCCCTGTGTTTTTCGGTTTAACTCATTCTGTTTTTGGGTTTTTCTCCCAAGACTCGCTGAGTCTCGCACTAACCCCCAGATGCTGGACATTGGGGTAAATCCTCAGGACTACAACCCTGAAGAGTGCTTGTCACCTAGCAACGGGGACAAAGGCGATGCTGAGGTTGCAGACGGCGTGGACGCGTTCAGTTGGTGACATGAAGAGAATCGAGCTTGTCTGACCGTAGCTGATACCGGCTTTGAGTTGACATGGGGTTCGGCAAACCCTACAGATGACTTCAACAAAAGCACAGACAAAAGCAATACAGAATATATATATATATCTTTTTTTTTTTTTTTTTTATGACTAAGTATATTGACATTTAACATTTTCTGTTACATCCCATACGTTTTTTTCTTCTTTTTTTATTTTTTTTTGTAAATGTATATATGAATATAAAATATATGTGTATGACAATAACTATATATGTTTTTCTCATTTGTTATTATTATCATCATTTTAATTTTTTATGGATTTGGTTGCTGAGGCTAGCTTTCCTCTTCCTAATTTCCCGATGTTTGAGGTTTGTGTGGAGTTGGATTGTGTTTTTTAAGTGGTGATGGTTTTGTATAGACCAGTTGTTTGCCTTCAGATGTGTGAAAATGGATGGCAAACATTACAGCATACAATAATGAAAAAAAAAATGTCTATTTAAACGAGAATCTTATTTTTTCTATTAAAATGTATTTTTGTATTCCTCTCTGCGTCTCAGCGCCCATGGTTTCATTTCAAGTTCTTTCTGTTTATATAGTTCATTCTTCACCGGGCTATACCCATCCAATAAAGCACTGAGGAAGTAAGTCACAGTATTATAATTACTTTAAAGAAAACTGTGGTATTACTATCATGGTAGTGTCTAAAAAAAGCAAAAACATTGTATTACCGTGGATGTCTATGGTATGTTTTTATTGAAATACAGATCTATTTTGTGTAACATGTTTCCCTTTCCCCTAAAATATACTTGGAATTAATTTCGGGTTGAATAAGTGCAGAAATATATTATTTATATGTCCGCTTAACTTTTGTTGAAACATGATCATCATAAATAAGCAATGAACTGATATCTAACACTGGATTTGACTGAAAACAACGCGGGCAGTTCTTTTGTGGTTTACATTGACGCCCTATATTTAGGTTTCATTAGACTTCATAAGTAAAATTTATAGTAAGTCAGTGTTAGTTTCTGTTTTGCATTATTTCATGTTCATAAATGAAAACTAATGAAAATGTTGTGCTGATTACTGTTTTGCGTTGACATCACCTCCATCTAGTGGTGAAAATAATGTAGTGCAGTTATGACTGGACATTTTTGTCAGGAAATTAAGATTTATTTTGTGGTAAGTAATCCAAATATTATGTTTCATATTTAGATTTTCTTTTTGTGGTTTCATTTCAGTGGCTATGCAAGTCAGTATTAAAGTGTTAATGATTAGGCGGCGCTGGCACGTAGTTTTCAGAATCATTTATTAATATTCATGCCTCTTACTTTTTTTCTTTTACTGTCTATGCTTTTTAGTAACAAGTTACTTTTTCAGTACTTTTCAGTTTTTCGCTCGCTGGTCAGAATAGACCTACCACAGTCGTTTGAGGTTGCTGGAGAGGGTATAGTTTGTTATTTTATTTATTTATTTTTTTGCTAATTTTATTTTCTTTACTAATGTAATCGTCTCTGCACATAGGATAGTCCGCATTTTAACTTTTAACTTTAACTTTTAACACCTTGAGCCAATCACTGACAGATCCTCGCATTATGTAATTAATATTCATGAGGTACACGTTTTTAATAGTAGGATTCATAAATAACTATATTTTTATATCATAAGTTCGGTCATCTTCACTTGCGTAATTGTAAAATTATTTAAAAAAATGTGAATAAAATTCAGGTTCTATTTTTAAAAAATCACATGTTCTGGTTTCCAGCCAATCAGAAGACGAAGTGTGGTTGGCAAATTATGAATGTCAGGTGTAATCCGCAATCTGAAAGTCGAGGATGGAATCGATTAACTGAAGTTAGATTAATAGCACTTCGAAACTGAACATTTTATTGGTAAATTAACAGGTACATTTTCTAAGTTGTAATCTGCACTCAATTCTTCAATTATCATCTTAGAAAACAGTGTGTTCGAGGGTTTTTACAAACTCATTGCACGCATTTCACCAAAATCCGTTTTTATGTTGTTTGAAAAACGAAGATCAATTGTTTGCGAGTTACTTGGGCAAGTATTTATTTAAACCATTGTTTGTCCTGATGCATTTCTTTGTTTGCATAAAAAGGAAGTATTAAATATGCATCAAATTGGTTTTTGGGGTCATTAATTCAAACTGACCCCCCATCCAATCAAAATGGATATGTCTGATTTATTGATAAACAATCTTTCTCAGGTGCATGCCCTCTGGCCAAGACAGTTTTATGTCTCCTGCTTGGATATAGCTGACCAGACACTCCTTTTTCCCTCTTTCAATCCTGACTGACTCCAGTTAAAAAAAAAATATGTCTGATAATTCATCTTTACATTTAAAACCACTATCAGGATATTCACACATGGTGCTCTCCAAACAGCAGTACAATGCCATCAGCCCTTTTTACAACATACAGTTACACATTTCCCATAAAGGAGCCAGAGCACGTAAAAGACGGCTGGATGATTCCTATTTCGATGAGACCTGCGAGACCCCCCTGAAAAGAAAATTTTCCCTGGATCAGGGATGCTTTTCTGTGGACGTCCTAACTGGAGTCCAGGAATGGAGACCTATGCAGCCATTAAAATCAAAAGCCATCACACTGCCTCGGTCAAAGGTCAATCAGCCTGTGACCCCTGTCGTGTCAGTCCCTCTGTCCAAGTGCAAACAGAACTGGATAGATCAAGGTCGGGAGAGCCGGTCTCCCTCCCAGATTCTGGCTCTTAAATGGGACAGAGAGGTTCCTGTGGTTGAGATATCATTGCGTGCATCTCTAAATTTTGATATTTGCAGTTCGGTTTCTTTAGATGGCTCTCAGGGGCCTGTGAAAGATGAGGTCCAGGAGGTTTTGTGTGATCTTATTCCAGTCTGTGAATCAAAATCCCACATCGCACCCCCAGAAACTGTTGTCCCGGTGAAAGAGGAGGATGGAGTGTCTGTCAGTCAACAGGCAGAGCCCAAGGTGACTCTGGGAAATGAAGAAACCACCGCAGAGAGCTTTGAGAGTGCACAGGTCCAGGTTTGAGCTCCATCCTTTATGTACTTGTGATAGTTTTACTAGTTTCTCTTCATTATTTACTCTTCCTGGGGCCTGGACCATGGTAGTAGCTGAACACAATAAGAGTTAGAGGATTAGTTTTGAGTTGACACAACCAAACCTCTCCAGTCTGGCTTTGTTGGTACCATGATTCTGATCATCAACTTTCTTTGTCAGCTCAGGCTTTGATCCTGAGTTTGTGAAGCCTCTGCACATGAATGTGACATCACTGGCGAACAGCCAATCACGAGCCTTGCAACACAAAGTATAACCTACCCCAGAGCAGGTTAGCCATGGAGTGTAAGTTATGGCAATGAATACCGCTAAAAGGAAAAGACTCGCTTACGTGGCACCTAAAACCCTGGATTGGTGCAAACTAAAACTGAAATTTACCAGACCAGCTAATCCTTCATGATACAGGCCCCTGATGTTGTTTTAAACCAGTTTTTCTGTATTTTGTCTATACTGTAATACACAGAACATTTGAAGCTTTTTTTTTTGCAATGACCATTAAAATTTGCAACATCTACATTCTTATGAAGCCATATGAATTCTTCATGTGAGAAACAGACCAAATTTAAACCTGTAGAGTATTTTTGTAGCCAAACTAAACTCATCAGTCATCTGTACTCCCACTTTTCTGTGTCATTGTTTAACGGTCCCTTTGCCCTCTGAGCAGGTGAAGTCTGAGGTGATTGATCCAGACAACACAAAGACCACCAGCAAACCTCTGGTGTTTTATGAAGAGGAGTGGGAGAGACGGAAGAAGACATACGTTGACTCTGTAAAAAGACATATGAAAGAAAAAGGAGCAGCAAACGGTACCGCAATTATCAAAACACTATGATTTCTGTCTCGCTCAAGTTGTGTAATTTGTGTGTGCCAAACCTGTAAAAAGAACATTCCCCCTGTTGCTGTCCAGCTGGCAATGATGCTCCAATAATAGTGTTAATACCACTGACCACTTTTTTCACTTTAATGGAGTAATTTAATTAAAAATGAAAGTTTTCTGACAATTTACCATCATCATTATTAGACCATCTAAGGTGTTCTTGATTTTGTTTCTTAATGGGAATTGATTAAGAGAAATGTAGCATTACATCACTTGCTCAACAATGGATCCTCTGCAGTGAATGGGTGCCGTCAGAATGAGAGCCTAAACAGCTGATAAAAACAATAATCCACACCTATCCAGTCCATCAGTTAATGTCTTGTAAGAAGTCAAAAGCTGTGCGTTTAAGAACGAAATCCATCAACATGTGTTTTTAATTTTAAACCATTGCTTCTGGCTAAAATATGAACCTTCTATCAATAATATTGCTTGCTTTTGTGAAAAAGTCATCTCGTCTGAATCCGGAGAGAAATATGCAAGTTTACAAGAGAAAACCATCCAAAACAGTTCTAAACATATGTAACTGGATTTGACGTGAGAGGACATTTTCAATGGAAAAAGTTATTATGGATTATGGACTTGTATTTTCTTGTAAATTCATCTACATCTTAGATGGCCTAAGAGTAAGTTTTCAGCAAATTTGAATTTTTAGGGAAACATCATCATCATCTTTTTTTTTTTTTTTTTTTTTTTTTTACATATTACAGCAACATGTAACAGGAAATCTTTCTCAAATATTTAATTAATCTCCTGCTAATTTTGTAAGTTTTCTCTCTTATTAAAAAATGAAGAGTCTAATTTTTATGGTAGGTTTATTTTAACGTATAAAGACAGAATACCAATAAAAAAATCCAGAAAAATGCATTTTATTAAGGTTAGAAATGTATTTACAATTCAGTGAGTGAAATAAGTATTTGATCCCAAGCAAAACATGACTTAGTTCTTGGTGCAGAAACCCTTGTTGGAAAGCACAGAGACCAGATGTTTTTGCAGCTGGTCACCAGGTTTGCACTTATCTCAGGAGGGATTCTGATCCACTCCTCTTTTTAGATTCTCTCTAAATCCTTAAGGTTTCTTAGCCGTTGTTTGGCAAATCGAAGTTAGCACCAAGGCCAGAATAGCGCAGGGTTTCCACAGTGGAGCTTGAAGCACCGCTGCACGTCACTAAAACATGCCCTTTACACGCCTCTCAGAACAACGTCATGCAACCTCAAAATTTCACCAACAAAGAGAAGTTATCAGAAAACTAAGAAATAAGTCACTGGAACATGCGCGATCACAAAACGAAGATGATAAAAGCAGCCGTTTGTTTGCATGCTTTGTTATATATTCAAATTCAAAAGCATCGATATTTTACCTACTATAGAATAAGTGATGCATTGATCATATTGTTTTAATTTATCAGGACTCAAAATTATTCACACATTAATACAATTATTTCTATTTTATTTATTTATTTTTAACGCTCATGAAAATAGCCTGCTTATTCAGTCGAGTCTGTTTCTGTTTATTAGCCACAGTATAGCCGTCAAATTTAGAATGAATGAAAATATCTCTATTTTTATAAAAGCTCCCGAATAAAAAACATTATTAGGCTATATTCTTTTATGATAGGCAACGTGAGATAAACTCTCGAGACGAGGCTTGTGACAGACCATGTGTCCATTAAAATAAACCTCCCATATAAATGACAGACTCTTAATTTCTTTGTGAGTGGGCAAACTTACTAACTCAGCAGGGAATCAAATGTTTTCCCCACTGTAGGACACTGTTGATTGGTGGTGTGACGTCTGTGTTGGCAGGTGTCATCACTGAGCTCCATACTTTGATGAATACTGTTGCCAGTCACCAAACTGGAGGAAATGGACCACACTGGCAACACCCGTCAGACCTCACACAGAGGTAAATATATCAGGGTCACGTTTTACCCCCAAATCAAAAGTTTGTTTAGCTGCTTAATTAAATCTTATGTAAGATTGATCATAATTCTTATCATAAAGTCTGGCTTACTTACCACCATCAAACTTGCAAACTCATTGCTATTTATTGAAACAGGCAAATGTGATTTGTGCAAATCAAAAAGAAACACTTTTTTTTTTTTTTTTACTCTCATGACAAGTAATGTTTTTTGAGGGGCCAATCAGCTTATTAGTATGATTTCTGAAAGATCGTGTGACACTGCAGACTGGAGTAATGATGCTGAAAATGAACCTTTTCCATTACAATAATAAATTCAAATTTAAAATGTATTCAGTTAGAAAGCAGTTCTTTTAAATTGTAATAATATTTTACAATATTACTGCTTTTACTGTATTTTACTGCCTTGGTGAACATAGAAAACTTAATTAAACAATCTATTCCAAACTTTTGGCCAGTAGTGTACCTCAACTGACATGATTTGTTTGTGTCTATTAACAGAGCCCCTCCACTAGAGGGAGGCTACAGACTCTAAAATGCTAAATTTACAAAACCCTGAGATCCTATAAAGGATACCAGAGTCTGCTTTGTTTGAAAAGAGTGCCTTCTGTCGTCTAATGAATAGTTCATGCCTTTAAAGTTAAATTCATTTCAGTGTAATTGCAAAAATGTATTTTGCTGTGAAAAGTTTAATCATTTTTAAAGTAAACATCAATACTTTTATATTTTTTTGCAGTATTTTAACTTGAACATTTACTTTTGAAGTAATTTGGGTTTTCTTGATTTATATAATCTTTAGAAAAGTTATGTTAAAATGGTCAGAATCAAATGTGATCCATCAGGTTCTCAATCATCATTGGCTTGCATTGTTTTGCCTCCACAATAAAAACTACAGAGCTTTGCATCATAAAACCAAGCATGTACATCCTTATATGTATATGTATGTGTGTGTGTGTGTGTGTGTGTGTGTGTGTGTGTGTGTGTTTGTGTGTATGAAAATGTGTGTGTTTGACATGTCTTAAAATTTAGAAAATAAAACGAGCAACATCACATAACTTCACAATGGTTCATTGTTTATTTCAGTCTCAGATTTGTTCTGGAGGAATTCTATCTCATTTATTACGTTGCTTAGGTTTATTGAGGTTTATCGGCATTTGTTTAAGCCAAGCTTTCATCACAGCATTTCAGTCAGGAAGAGGTCTGGATTTTGACCACACTGTTGCAACCCCTTGAGGTGATTTATTTTTATTTATTTTGAGCCGTTCTGTTGTAGATTTTGCGGTGTGTTTGGGATAATTTGTCCTGTTCCATGACCCAATTTCAGCCCAACTTTTGCTCTCGGACAGATTACCTCAAATTTGACGCTAGTATAGGCATACAGAGGAGTTCATGTTAGATTCAGTGATTTAAAGACAAGCCCAAAATCATCAGCCCCTCCACCAGCATGTGTGACTTTTGGTATGAGGTGTTTGTGCAGATATGCTCTTTAAGTTTTCACCAAACATGGCTCTCTGCATTATGTATTGTATATACTTAACATCTCCCCTTTGGTCTCATCTTTTCAAAGTACATTGTTCTAGAAGTTTTATAGTTTGTTCAGATGCAACTTTGCAAACCTAAACTGTGCTGCCATGTTTCTTTAGAGAGGCAATTTGGTTCTTTCTCATTATTTGACATAATGGGAGCATATGCAGGCTAAACAAGAGCAGTGCAAGTATTGAGCATTGTGGGACTCCGCATGTCATGGACGTCCACCTAGACTTATGCTCTCCTAAGCCTTCCAAATGTGCCATATTTTTCTAATTGAAGTGTTGTGTTAACTGTGGCCTGTAGAGTCTGAGGTGTAGTACGGTCTGTTCTCGGGGTGAATTTCCTGGGATGTCCACTTCTGTCTTGAATGTCATACGCTTGTGAACAAACCTCCTCAATGTAGAATGATGGACTTCAAATTGTTTGGAAATGTTCACATTATTCTTCCCTGATTGATAGCAGCAACAGTTGCTTCTGTAAGCTCAATTCTGATGTCTTTCCTCTTTGACATTGTGTTAACACACACCTGAAGGCAACACACACCAGCAAACTGCCAAGACTTCTTTAATAGAGCTGCTCACACCAGGGGCGCCTGCAGGATATGCAAGGGTGGATACATGAGGTGTTGGATGAAAAGAGCATTGAATCATGGAATAAGTTGGATTAGAGCCCTGCACTTAGACCTACTTGAGTTCCAGCTATTAAAATAGTTAAGTTTCGTATGTAATGGAAATTTTTTTTTTTTTGAAAAGCTTTTTGTGCTCTTAAATGTAAGTTGTTGTCTTTTAATTACTCCCTTTAGTGAAAATCAAGGTTTTATGTTGTTTATTTGTCTGTGGTGTTTTTAACATGCCTTTACACAAACTATGTGCCTATCCATTAAAACTGTAGTTTCCCAATGGCAGTCCCAGAAGTGTGGTTTGAAACAGCCCACGGTTTGCAACGTCACAATCCAATGGCCAATCACGTCAAATAATAGATTAATTACTAGCATGAAAAAAATACCAGTACCAGCACAAAAAAGAAAAAAAAAAAGAGAGAAAAAGCTCATGAAGCTGTGGTTTAATGTGTATTTAGAACTGCTAATTTGCATTATAAGCCATGGCAATAGTAAAAGGCGCTTCACAAGTGTATACTCACTGGCGTGAATTAAGAATCACAATCCACTGCATTAGTCTTTAATCCATTTTAGGACACAACATCGTCAAGTTAGTAACTTTAACAAACACCACAGTATAGTTATCCACTATTAAAAACTGTTTTATCAGTCAATATCTGTGTATGCCATTGTTTGGCATTTACAACAGTTGGGTGGATTAGGAGGCACTGGCTGGTGTGACTGGGTGGAGTCAGGGCAAATTTGCATATTCATAGATCCACTTAGTAAATGAGGCAAGGGTGTAGAGTTTCATATAAAGCTACTTTATGGCATGAGAACATTTTCACAAGAAAAATAAAACAATTATGTCATTTTGATGATCTAAGATTTTAAGGGATACCATATTTGACCACAGGGGGATTTTAGGTAAATGACCCAGCGGCAGACAGTGAATTGATCACAGCCAATATGTCGGCGAGTCATTTTTTTCATCATCATAATAGATGCATGTCTAAAATAAAAAAATAGGGAAAATCCTAAAAAAGGCCAGATTATAATTAGCATTTTATTTTATAATTCTGTACAATTTAAAAAATATAACAAATTATAATGGCATATATGTAAAACTGCTTATATTTTCTGATTTTTATGTGCCTCTGTTCTTGAATACCTTAAAATTTAAAGGATTTGCTGCAAGGCATTTTTGTCTGATATGTAAATTGTTTATTAGCCTATTTATTATTTTATGTTTATTTTTATCCATGCAGCAAATGCTTTAAAAATTAATTTATTGCGTTCCAGACACAATTAAATTACTTTTCACTATAAATTTTACGGGTATCTTAAGTGTAAAACGTTGTTGTGAATTCTTGTATTCCAGTTTGTAAAATAGCCAACAAATTAAATGTTGTAGGCTAACCCGATCTCATGAAAGTGCATAATGCATGATTTTCTGCTTCTATTTGGCATATTTATATGCAGAAATTGACTTTGGCATGCAAAAGACTGATAAATTCACACAGGCTTATAATAACTGCTTAAATGTTTGCAAGCAAATCTCATGTCAGTCCACGAGCCACTGGCTCACACTTGCTGATGATCTGTTAATCAAAGGTATTTGATTAGCAGTGCCTGACCATTACTTACTCTAATAAAAAGGGTGTCTTAACTTTGTCACACATGGCTTCTTGGCTTTATTTTTGTTAAATAGACAATGAAACGGGGCAATGTGTCATGTTGTTGTTCATCTTGAGGTTTTATTTTCCTAAATGTAAAACCTGCCAAGGACTGGATATTTTTTTTATGATGACCTGATACTGAAAAACCATTTTTTTCACACACACACACACACACACACACACACACACACACACACACACACACACACACACACACACACACACACACATCATCAAGAGAATGCCAAGAGTGTGCAAAGCAGTAATCAAAGCAAAAGGTGGCTACTCTGAAGAACCTACAATATGACATATTTTCAGTTGTTTCACACCTTTTTGTTATGTATATAATTCCACATGTGTTAATTCATAGTTTTGATGCCTTCAGTGTAAATCTACAATTTTCATATATATATAATGTGTGTGTATAAGTGCATATATACAATATTATTTTTGCTGTTGTACTTTTGATGAAGTATATAGTTAGATCTCTATGGTGTGGAGTGAAACCTGTGATTTTTTTTTTCCTTTAGTCAATGTGTTGTTTTTTCTCTCTCTCTCTCTTCTCTTGTGTTTATAGGAATTATCTTCAATCCCGTTCCAGATGTCTGTTAGTCTCCCTTGACCAGTGGCAAAAAAGAAACCATCTTTCCCATCAATACTTTGCTAAAGTACCAGATATTTTCCACAGGAGCCCCGTGCTATGATTTATTTTTTATTTTTTTCACTATTCTATATATATTTGTTGTCTTAGCTTTTTCTCTCTATCATCGGTATAAAGTCGAGGATCATTGAGTCATGCTGCTGTTTAGTTTCTCACTGAGAGGTCGGATACATTTTTGTGTGTCTATTGTGATTTTTTACTTTTTCCATTGTACATTGTTGCATGGTAGTACTTAATTCAGTTTGCTTTATTGAGGGGGAACATTGCAGTGTTCCTTTAGCTATTTTATGAACTAATTACAGAGTTTTTTTTTGTTTTTGATTTTGCATTAAATGCATATAAAGGCATATACCGATTTTATATCGTGTGAGCAGGAAAATGTTCTGTTGAACATTGTTACTCTCAGGAAGAGGATGTACTGTATGTTGTGTCCTTTTGATTAGGTACAAATTAAACTGCTTGAAGTTTTTCAGGAAGGTCTAACAGTATCAGATACAAAATACTAAAACATTAAATATAGAATAATCGTCATTGAAGCAAAATAAGTTATTTGGTAAAGAGCAGATTTGAGCAGACAATTCAAGTTTATTTGTATAGTGCTTTTTACGTTACAAATCATTGTAAAGCAACTTTACAGTAAATTAAGTTTCTGCAATATTTAGTAGTAGCTTATAAATGGTGACTGTCAGTTAATGTGGATATGACAGAAACGTTCAGAAAAATTAATACAAGATGTAAACCAATGATGAACACTGTTAACAGCAATTATCATGTGATGCAATCACACTTGTAGCAATATTTGTTAGTTCTGTTTGATAATTCAGGGTAAGGATCATCTGAGGTTCTCTGAGGGGTTTTCTCAGGTGTTCTGGATCCAGACTGGAGCTTGTGTATATCCTAGTTACATCCCATGGCAAAACCGAGAAACAAATAGAGACATAAGTATATTTTTATTTTAGCATCGTCCAAATCCAGGATGTCTGTGTTTTTCTCTCACCACCCCCGTAAAAATCCCTGGCCCCAAATTGTCTACTGTTTTTTTTTGACACAAAATTTTTTTATTTTAATTGCCGTCTGAATCCACATGAGTTTACAAGAAGAAATAATTTCAAAATTCAATATTTAAACCATGGGCGAGGCTAGAAATGTTTAAGTGGGTGGACCTACATAAAACTGGAGCGGGGGGGCTGGGGGGCAAAGTGTAGCATATGAAAACTGCATATCAAATGGCCAACAAAAATACAGCACTAAGATTCAATACACAATACTACTAAAGACTTAACATTTAAATTGGGAAATCCAATATTTAATTTAAAAGTTTTTGTATCACTATTTTCAAGTTCAACTTTCAAATTTAACATAATTTTTTCAAACATGTGCATCTTCATGTTGTTAACATAATTTTGGGTGGGACTAACATAAACTGTCCAATCATTATTTTGACTTGCGTTAATTATGTAACATAGTGGGAGGGGCTATCAGACTCTGAATATCAATGACAAAATAACCTTTTACAATTCATTTACTACATGGTTGAGTACATAATACAAAATGCATAGTGTTTAGCGTGTCACCAGGACGCAGCTTTTGCCTTAATTGACCTATCATAAGCCCCTCCCCTCAAATGCAGATGTCCCAATGGCAGTCGAGTATTAGTTACATGGGGAGGGCAGAGCATCCTACATTTGTAGGTTTCAGTGCCATAGAGAAACACTGGAAGATCCAAAGCTTTCATCGGTTTGATGGTGTTTATGCTACGAAAAAAAAAAAAAACTATGTGCCAGTGGTACTTGAAACACTGAATCTAGATTTCCCAAGAGAATGGGCAATACATTTTATTTTATTAAATTTCCTAAACACAGACAAAACAGCAAAAATGTCCCTAAGCATTCAACCCCAATCCCAATGAAGACAACATTTTCTGGTTGTCATATTCTCATTAAGTTATAATTTTCGTCTGCTCAAGCAGAACATTAATATCATCTTGTGTTTCAGCAATGTATCTCTGGCTAAAACCAGCTAAAATTAAAGTTAGTGTGTCAATGCTTTTACAAACCTAAATAGTGGGCTGTTCCTCACATCATGTACAGTGCAAGTCAAAAACACAAACGAAGGTCTACATTTCAGTGCATCTCCATATTGAACGAGTTAAATGTGCATTAATTCTAATGTACCCTGAGGTACATGAATGGTGTTGATCCAGGATGTTGTCTTCCGTGATCGCGACGACTGTTCCCAGCTTGCATTGTGATCTGTAAACCCCTGCTTCAAAAAGGGTTCAAAAATGCACCATATTTATTTACAAATATTTTATCACTCCATGGGATATTTAAGTCCCACTTGAATGGTGGCCTTTTTGTGTCCTAAATTGTGCAAAAAACATTGTAAGAAAAGGTTTTCACACTGACAGCTCTCATTGTGACACATTGAGCAGCTCCATATGTTTTTCTGAGGAAGCAACAGTAACTGGGGGGGGGGGGGGGGGGGGGGACTCTGCCATATGTGCATGAGGATTTAATTAATTTCTCTTTAGCATTATCTTGTGTGAAAATTGATTAAAATAGTTTTTTTCTTTTTGATGCATGAACTGGCAAGGCTTAAAAACATGGGTGTGATTAATTTACTCAGAAATAAACCATTAAGTTGAAGTATGCATATATCATAAAGTGGGTGGGAACGCCCCCATCACTTGTGGTTTTTAGCATAAAAGTCTAATTTGGGGATCTGGAACATCTTGACTCGAGAAATTTCTTTGGAAAAGAGAGAAGACTGTATGAAGACTGCTAGCTGTGAATGAAATGAACACATGTTCTGCAGGCATTTTGCCTTTGTTGTAATGAAGTTTAAAGTCTAATTTTGGTGTCTGGAACTTGCTAAGAAATTTCCTTGGAAAACATAGAAGGCGTCACAACAATGTGTGTGACAAAATATGTCTTTTCAGTGACCATAATTTTAAACAACTGTTTAAAGTGCAGTTCATATTTTAATTTAGAAAATATAAATGAATGCACTTTTAAAAGATTAGACAATACTCAAATCTGTTAACACTGCACACGTGTTATAAAGATAAAATATAAATCAAATCTATGAATAAAATGCATTTACTGATTCCCTCTGACAATCATCTGTAATTTGAATGTTTATAATTTGACCTGATCAGGGGGCCCATGCCATGATGGTAGTTGAACAAATTCAGAGTTACAGGATTACTTTAAAGTTGACAAAAACAAACCACTCCATTCTGGCTTTGTTAGTATGCTGAACATCAACTGTCTTTGTCAGCTCAGGCTTTGATCCTGAGTTTGTGGAGTGTGTGCGCATGAATGTGTTACATAAAGGCAATCACAAGCTTTGCAACAGAGTGAGGAAGATTTACTTTTTGCGAGAGAACGACTGAGATTCAAAACTCTTTAATTAAATGTCAAGAGATTGAAGTATATAAGGAATTTAAATGCATTCACAATAAAGAAAGTACTAGTCCAGGAAAGATGGCAAATAAAACAAATATCTTTCTCTATCAGTGCAGTCACAGATGAAGCTTAAGTTAGTTCAAGGATATAAAGGATTTATTGTCATATGTCCAGTGAGGAAAAGAAGTTTCCCAGAGCAATGAAATTCTTTCTTGGCTCTCCACAACACGAAAGCCCATACAACTGCAAAACTATACAAACATACATACACAACTATACAGACATACATGCATACGTAATAAAAATAATAATAAAAGCTTTGTTGCAGAAGTAGGAATATAGACTATGTATATGCGAGTATAGAGTAGATATATAGACTATGAAAAAATAGAAATAGACTGAAAGTTGAATAAATATGCTTTCCATTGATGTATGGATTATTAGGATATTTGGCTGAGATGCAACTATTTTAAAATCTGGAATCTTCCAAAAAAGTATCAAAATGCTAAATGTTTGCGAGGAGGTAAAGTCATAGTGGTAGCTAAAAACCCAAAACAGCTAGACCAAATCATTAAATGAAGGAAAAATAATGATGAAAAGATAGAGAAACGCAATGAGGAGTAATCTCAGGGCTGTCGACATCAGCAACAAATGAAGAAACTAAAGCAAACTTGAAAGGTGGAATGGCACAAGATGTCAAACAGCTAATATCAAGTAGAGACAATAAAAAACAGGAAAGGTTCAGTGTAATGATACATTTCAGTATTACAATTCCTAATCGGGTTGTACTGGGCATGATGAGTTATCGAGTAAAATAATATATACCTTCTCCTCTGAGATGCAACAAAAGTCAAAGGATAGGATATGTAGCAGCAGTCTGCAGATAAAAAACAAAGATGTGTAAAATGCGGGATGAGCACGAATACGAACAATGTAATGCAACAACTAGGAAATGCTCCAACTGTGGAGGAGACCACAGTGCAGCATACAGAGGCTGTGAAATAAAAAAAAAAAACCAAAGAAATTGAGAGATACAAAATAGATAATAAATACATGCAGACACCGTAAAAAAGTAAAAGAAAAAAAGGAGAGATAAAGAACCAAGTAACATAGCCGAATAAATACCAAGAAAACTATATACAGATGCAGTAAACGAAAACATCAAGCAACCAACAAAATGTTCACATGCATGTGGTGTCAGACAAGATAATGTTAGTGGAAAAGGAAAAGTTCCTGTACCCTCATTTCATATGCATAGAAAAGGTTCTATATTTAGTCCTACAAATAAAATTTAGAATGTGCCTAAGTACAAGGAAATCCGAATTTATCAAACGTGCGCACGCAATATTTACCCACATGAGTAAGCAATCATTGTTGATAAATTCCACATGCGCATAAGTACCATGCTCGTTCACATTCATTTGCACTCGGGAACACCTCGAATGAACCATATATGTTCCTTTTTTTGGTGTCACTTTCATTAACATTGAAAAAGAAACATTAAAAACCTTTTTAAAAAAAAGGAAAAAAGTGCCTAATACTTGGCCTATAAACAATTTACATTATGGAGAAGGGTACAGGCAAGCAACACGCAAACTGTGCAAGGGATATGCTGGAGAACATCAGTAGAGAAAGTGAAAGTAAAAAAAAGAAAACAAACTGACAGCTTTCTAACCCTGCCTTAATGGCTGATATTCTATGAGACAATGAGACGAAAGACGAAATTACTTCAACACATTATATCATGAATTATTTTCTTAATATTTATCTTGTGGCCATATAGTGAAAACATGAGAAGATACATATTGTTAAACAGGTTGTTTTTGACAATAGGTGCACGAAATAAAACTGCTCTTAATTTTTATTGATGACTGCAGTGTTAATATTTTTTTATTATTATTACAGGCTTGTAATTTATTGCATAAATTAATAGACCTTAAAGAAAAATCAACTTTTTCAGTGAGGAGTAAGCTAAAAGACTAAGCTTTAATTATCCTCACAGCACATCATGCAGTGGTAAGCTATGAAATAATTTTGAGGCAATAATTTCATGAAATTTATTAATAAAAGTAACCTACTAGTAATAATAAAAGGCCTAATAATAAGAAGTATGTAACAGGCCTACAATATTTGGAGATACTAAATCCTCTTAATATTGCCTATTTTTGATGCTTTGACAATATCTCTGGCTATCGTCCATGCATGATACGACGCATCTCAGCCAGGGACGGACTGGGAGTTAAAAAAAGCCCTGGATTTTCTCTCAAATAGGCCAAAACTGTCGCTACTATCCCACAATATTACAGCAATTCTGTCGCGTTTATGGCAAATAACATCACAAAACCAATGGTGACCCTGCTGACAAAAAACCATCACAGAAATTCAAATGATTTCCACTAAAAATTATAGATCCTTCAGGATGACTTAGAAGGGTGAAGTTTCTAAGTCACAACAACTTGTTACTGGGGTTCCTCAAGGCTCAGTACTTGGTCCACTTCTCCATCTACATGACATCATTAGGATCTTTCATTCAGAAGCATGGCTTTTCTTATGACTGCTACGCTGATGACACTCAACTCTACTTCTCATTCCAACCAGATGATTTGACATTAGTTTCTGGCATTTCAGCCTGTCTGAGTGACATTTCTAGCTGGATGAATGACCATCACCTTCAGGTCAACCTTACTAAGGCAGAACTGCTGGTGGTTCCATTTTACCCATCCGTTTATCACAACTTCTTTATACAGCTGGGTTCATCAAACATGACTCCTTCCAAGACAGCCAGAAACCTGATTGATCTGGCTTGTGATTGAAAGTTGAGATGGATCATCAGTTAAGCTTCACAGACCATATCGCTACAACAACCCTGTCCTGCAGATTTGCCTTATTCAACATTAGGAAAATTAGACCCTTCCTTTCAGAGCAAGCCACCCAACGTCTTGTCCAAGCTCTTGTTTTCTCTAGACTGGACTATTGTAATGCTCTCCTGGCAGGCATTCCTGCATGTACTATCAAACCTCTGCAACTGATCCAGAATGCAGCAGGTATGTATGTCTTCAATGAGCCAAAAAAAGCTCACGTTACTCCTCTCCTCATCAGGTTACACTGGCTACCAGTAGCCGCTCACATCAAATTCAAGGTACTGATGCTTGCCTACAAGACGACCACTGGCACGGCACCAACATACCTAAACTCACTAGTTCAATCTTATGTGCCCTCCAGAAGTTTACACTCTGCAAGTGAACGACGCCTTGTGGTGGCATCCCAAAAAGTTTTAAAATCACTCTAATGGACCTTTTTCTGGACTGTGCCCAGCTGGTGGAATGACCTCCCAATCTCAATTCGAACTGCCGAGTCTTTAATCATTTAAAACAAAAAATGATTAAAGACTCGCCAGCACTTAACCAACTAATAGTAGCACTTAACCTTTCTTTTCATGTCTATCATATTTATAAAAAAGAAAAAAAAAAAGGAACAACAACCTGGCTACGTGTTCTGTACTAGGCTAACTGAGACTTGTCATGGCACTTGTATACTGTTGTTGCTCTCTTGTTATTCTGATTGCTTTTATATTTCTCATTTGTAAGTCGCATTGGATAAAAAAGTAGCACACAAAAAAAGCTTCTAAGTTACAATTACGCAGGTATAAGTAATCCATTAATTTCCACCTCTGTTTAATTCCCACTTGAATGGTTGCCCTTCTGTGTCCAAAATTGTGCAAAAACATTGTGAGACAAGGTTTTCACACTGACAGCTCTCATTGTGACACATTGAGCAGCTCCATTTGTTTGTCCGAGGGTGCAACAGTAACTAAAGTGGGGGGGCTTACTGATGGGTCATTTGTGTGCTGTGGACGCTGCCCCTCATTTTGCATGCACGGAAAACAGTGCATGAATACTTAATTGATTTCTCTTTAGCATATTCTTGCATGAAAATGGATTAAATAATGTTTCAAACTATTTGGATGCATTAATTGGCAAGGCTTTTGCATCCGAAACTTGATTTTCGTGACAAGTCAAAAAATAAAGCATTAAGTTGAAGGGGGAATTGAAGGGGTGTAAACATCCTCCATCTCTTTTGGTATTGAGCATGAAAGTCTAATTTTGGCATCTGGAACATCTTGACTGAAGAAAATCCTTTAGAAAATAGAAAAGACTGTATGAAGACTGTTAGCTGTGAATGAGATGAACACATGTTCTGCAGGCATTTTGCCTTTGTCTCATTTTGGTGTATGGAACTTGCTGAGCAATTTCCATGGAAAAGAGAGAAGGCTTCACAACATATGTTTTTTTAGTGACCATAATTTTAAACAACTGTTTAAACTGCAATTCATACTTTGAGTTCTAAAATATAAATGAATGCACTTTTAAAAGACTAAACACTACTCAAATCTGTTAACACTGCACACGTGTGCTATAAAGATAAAATATAAATCACATTTATAAATAAATGCAAGCTGAACATCAACTTTCTTTGTCAGCTCAGGGTTTCATCCTGAGATTGTGGAGCGTGTGTCCATGAATGGCTTTGCAACAGAGCGAGGAAGATTCACTTCTCAGGAGAGTATGGCCCTGTATGACATCATGAAAGTCAGAGTTGCTTATATGGACACTTCTCCTGGAAGAGCGTGCAAACAAAGCAAAGAGAGCGAGAGGGCACCCATCAACATGCTTCATTCAGGTTTAGGGATGAGTATCGTTTACAATTTATTGATACAGATAATGCGTATCGATACTGGTACTTATTTATATTGTTATCAATACTATTTGGTCAAAAAAGATATGAGGTGAAAATTGTTGAAAATTTCAAGTTATTTTATCACTACTGAACTTTAGCAACTGTATCAAAGTTCTTCAATCAAGAGCAGTGAGTTATCTCTTTGTGTTTATTTTATTAAGACGATCCATTTTAGTTTCACTTTCATTTTCGAGATTCACGATCGCACTTATTCATGGAGCGGCAGTACTTACCACACAGTTTACATTATTAGATGTTTGTCAGTGGTGCTGAGGAATTGCAAATCATTAACCATCATCCTCAGTCAGGTCAGTAAGCAGGTTTATGTTTGCTAATCAGCTTAGCTACAGCCATAGTGGGATGCCTTTGTCCATAGGGATTTCCTGGCGTCAAAAGTTACTTCTATCATATGAGTCCGATCTGGAACAAACCAGAAACAGCCTTGCTGGCTTCGAGTATGAATGAACAACACAGCGCACTAGTTTACAGCGCTCTTTGATGTTCACATCGTTTTGGATGAGAATAAGGTGTCCAAAAAGTTTTATTCAAATTGGCCCTTGAAAACCTCTATGTGAACACACTTTCCTGAGAAAAAGTGCATGGGAAAGTGTTTAGGTTTTATAAAAAATCGGGTGGACTCCTCCCGCGTGTATTGTACACCACAGCGAGCCACCATAGAGGGAGGAAAGAGCCGTGGGTTGCCAACCCCTGGCATAGACTAATAAGAATAAAGTGCAACCTCTTGTGCACTTGTTTACTGTGTTTGTTTTAATCTAGAGCTCCAAAAACGATTAAATATTTGCATACATACAGAGAATCACTTAAAACACTTTGCTGTAGACCCATTCCACATAATAATATTCATTAAAACTGTATGTTAACTTGTAGGAGCTTGCTGCATGAATCCGTGAGAAGGCTACAGTTTACAAATCCATGGGAATGGATTGCGCAAGTGTGCGCGCAGATTATGAATTTGTGGGTACAGATTCAAAAACCGAGGGTACGGTTTACAAAATCTCAGCGCACGGATTAGAAATTCGTGGGGCTAAAATGGGACATTCAAACCAGAAAGACAGCTTAAATTTGACTAAAAGGTTTTTGTTTTTATGCTCAACTAAAGTGAAATAATGAGCATATTTCCACTTTGAGAAACTTGTGTTGCTCTCGCCTTGACTCGCCATGACTGCCGCACAAGTCCGGGGAAGTCGTGGCCTAATGGTTAGAGGGTTGGACTCCCAATCGAAGGGTTGTGGGTTCTAGTCTCGGGCCGGACGGAATTGTGGGTGGGGGTAGTGCATGAACAGCTCTCTCTCCACCTTCAATACCACGACTTAGGTGCCCTTGAGCAAGGCATCGAACCCCCAACTGCTCCCCGGGCGCCGCAGCATAAATGGCTGCCACTTCAATGAATGTCACTTCACTTCACTTCACTAAGATAATGAATAAACGGAAACATGTGCGTCTTCGTGTTTACAGTGGATGTTTACAATGCGTCGCTGCTGCAAACAGGTTAGGCTGCACTTCAGTCAAAATTAATCAATTTAAAAAAAAGTAACAGACAATGCACCATATGGTAATGGTAACAGAGTTAATTTATTTAAAAAGTAATGCATTACAGTATTGGTTACTGTCAAAAGTAACTGCGTTACACTTACAGTTACTGCCCAACACTGGATAACACTCTTAGAAAAAAGGTTTCATTGGAGTTCTATATAGAACTCCTTAGGGTTTGCAAACCCACTTTGAACCCCCGAACTGACTCAAATGATTCGCGAACCCGCTATGAACTCCCGAAGTGATTCAAATGAATCGCGATCCCGCTCCGAACTCCCGAACTGACTCAAATGATTCACGAACCAGCTCCGAACTATCAAACTGATTCAAATGATCCGCGAAGCCGCTCCGAACTCCCGAATTGACTCAAATGATTCGCGAACCCGCTACAAACTCTCGAACTGACTAAAAAGATTCGCAAACCCGCTTTGAACTCCCGAACTGACTCAAATGATTCGCGAACCCGCTCCGAACTCTCAACCTGATTCAATTGATTCGCGATTCCCAAACTGACTCAAATGATTCGCGAACCAACTCCGAAATCCCGAACTGACTCAAATGATTCACGCTCCGAAATCCCGAACTGACTCAAATGATTCACGCTCCGAACTCCCAAACTGACTCAAATGATTCGCAAACCCACTTTGAACTCCCAAACTGACTCAAATGATTCGCGAACCCGCTCCGAACTCCCGAACTGATTCAAATGATTCGCGAACCCCAAACTGACTCAAATGATTTGTGAACCCGCTCTGAAATCCTGAACCGACTCATGATTCGCGATCCTGCTCCGAACTCCCGAACTGACTCAAATGAAAAATGACCAAAATTAGAGTTAATAAATAAATAAACAAGAACCATGGCAGAGGAAAAAGTTACATAAGAAAGGCAGTGGCTATTTCCAAATGCAAATAGCTATATATTCTATTTACACTGTTAAAATAGCAGAATTTTCTGCTATTTATACTTCTAATTGCAAATAGTGGCAATTATCTGCAGCTCAGTACTGTAGTACATCATAAAACAGTATGTAAATTATAATTTTAATTCAAATTGTTAAATGGATGCTACCTTATTGGGACAATAAAGCCCTTATTTCCTTATTTTTGATTGAAAATAAATTATTTCCTGGTGTGATTTGAGATTTGAAAAGGGAGAAAAAACAGTCAAAAAGCAGATTCAAAGCTGGGTCGTTCCCATCAAATTGTGAACCATACGTTTTACCATCTACACCACTAGAGCCGATAACTGTTCTTTATATGTTGTAATGATGACTAGCTTAATAAGAAATATATGAAGTGCCATTAAAGTGTAATATTACAGCATACACAGTGAAGTAAAGTGCAACAGAATGTTAATATATTGTAAATTGTAAACTCCATATAATTTTACATCAGATGAAACATGGTTAAAATTTTCCCTTCTTTTTTTCCATCTTAATGTTCTTTATTACTTTAACATTTTATTAGTTTATTAGAGTACTTTAACGACGTGTGACGTCATGCACGACGCAAACAACTAACGTCATCGTGCAATGCAAATTACAAATGCATGTGCAGTCACCATGTGTAGGCACCATGTGTTATAGACATACCTTATGTCACTTTTCGCATTCACGGTAAACACATACCTGACATAGGTATGTGACGTCAGTGCACTACAGGCTGCAGCAAGTGGTGAAACTTTGCAGGTGATTTGAGTTGATAAGCTGATTGCCATGTCAACCTATTCTAAGTTGTTCAGATATTGAATTTTTTTTTTTTTTTTTTTGTTAATGTGAGCCAAAATCATCACAATTAAAAGAACCAAAACTTGTATGCATTGAATTTATTTAATACACGAGTTTCACAATTTGAGTTGAATTACTGAAATAAATTAACTTTTTCACAACATTCTAATTTAATGAGATACACCTGTATCTGTGTTTACTGAGAAAACCCAATGCCCTGTTAATCCATTGATGATCTCTTCTTATTACACATTAAAAACCAGCACTGGAACTAACCATCAACTTGCACCACTCATGTTCTGCAGCTGAGCAGTAAAGTCTAATTCTGGCATCTGGAATACATTGACTCTAAACTTCTTTGGAAAAGAGAAAAGACTGAAGGACATATGATCAGCAGGCATCTCAGCTTTGTTGAACTGAGGAAATCAGTCTCATTTAGTCTGAAACTTCCAGAGAAATTTCTTCAGAACTTCTCAGTGACCATAATTTTAAACATATGTTGTTTTTGGGGGGGTATATGGGATTCCTCCGCTGCCAATTTACCCAAAAGTATTTTCAAAACCCCAGGTTGCCAGTTGGTGGGAAGCCATGGAATACAGCAAACAATCTGGGACATAGATTTGCAAATTCTACATGACCTAAAAAGCTTTGGCATCCATCTAAATGGTTTCACGACCAGTTTCAAAACAAATTACAGTCGTAAGTCTTGTCACCTTTCATTGTCAATTGTGCTTATTCCTGTTACCTGTTTTCAATCTAGGAACACATGTGAGCATCTGAGGAAGAGCTGGCGGGAGAAACAACTCTCTCCATTATTTAGAATTTCAAATACAGTATGCATTTTATCCATTAGCTAGAAGGCCTTCTTTATTTTACTAGAAAGCATGACAGCTGACAGCCTCACAATACGACGACACTTAAACTTGTATGTGAGAAACTTTTGTGATGAGACAAAATAAAGCATTAGGTTGAAAGTAAATATCCAAAATGTGGGGGAGTATGTCCCACAGGGAGCTGCACCAATTAAATAGTACAAGAATGTTAGCTTTAATTGTTAAAAAAAAATATATTGGCCACTGGACCATCCTAACTCGATAAATTTGTGATTTCTTTGGACAAGAGAGTAGAGAGTTTAACAGCTGTAAGCTATTAGTAGCTCAGTTTGAGTGCCTGGAACTTCCTGAGAAATTTCTTTGGAAAAGAGCAACACAATACTGTATGTGTGAACGGGCAAAAGAGGTGAAATTGGACTACCATACTGAATGTGTTTTGTTTATATGTAGGAACTTCTAATTTCTCTCAAATTAAGCTCTTTTATCAGATGAAGCAATTGTGATTTTTAATCAGTCCTTGATAAGTTTTTAATCGTGAAACTGCATCATTTCATAAGAACAATGGTAGATAGAAGTACGAAATGACAGCAAATTTACATTTATTTTTTGTCCATGCAAACTCCTACTCTATTATTTGCTTTTTTAACATGTCTGTCTATTATAACATCTGCTGTATTTGATTCCCATTCAGAATGGCCCTAAACAACACACAGAAAATAAAATACAATGAACTGTGGTAAGTTTACATGTTGGCCCTGTCTACGTAAATCTGCTATGTAAATTCAGCCAAATTTTTATTTTTGGGTCAACTATTCATTTACTTCTTAATGAAACACAACATGTCAAGTAATAAAATGCCTATTGAGATTCCTCTGGTTTATGAAATCATTCAAGATTGTAGAATATGTGTCAGAAACAGTGGTTCACAACTGGTTTTTCTTTACAAAACTAAACAAAAATCTCCTTAAATTCAAATATTGAATTGACCCTTTCAGAATTAAATTGGTGACTCACCCCTTAAGAAATAACAATATAAATAATATTGTATAAAATCAAAAAAATTAGCCAAGTTTTTTTGATAACTGAACCAACACTGTACACATCCACGCAGGACATCTGAACCTGAGCTAAGTGAATAAAATAATGAATAAAGCAGGAAGTGATGTCGAAGATGGCGATAATCTTCTGCGGAGGTGAGGTTAAGTCACACTATTAAGACATAAAATGCCACATTCAACAATCGGTCTGTCACAGCCGTTAACCCTTGTGTCCATGAGAGCCACCAGAGGGCAATCTTCCCAGATGACAGCCTCTTGTTTTGGACTACAATTCTCATTAAACTTTGCCAGACTATCATGACTCATCATATCCAGATGTGTGTAATAATAGCCAGTTTAGCTCACCTTAATATATACCATGTGGACTCAGCCTTGTTTGATGAAGTACTGTTTTGTTACTCTTGTTTATTTTATGGCCTAATGGTTAGAGAGTTGGACTTGTTATTCGAAGGTTTGGGGTTCGAGTTTCAGGTCCGGCAGGAATTTGTAGGTGGGCGGAGTGAATCAACAGGGCTCTCTTCCACCCACAATACCACGATTGAGGTGAGACCCTTGAGCAAGGCACTGCTCCCAATATAGCTGCTCACTCCTCCAGGTGTGTGTTCACGGTGTGTGTGCACGCATTTGGATGGGTTAAATGCAGAGCACAAATTCTGTGTATGTGTCACCATACTTTGGCACACGTCACTTTAAAATCTGTTTTTACGAGAGAGTTTTGAGCTGTAAAACTTACAGGATGTTTTTATAGTGCTATGACATTTTATCTGTAAATGTATCTGTTCCAGATACAGTTACAGAAATGCTGTTTGCAGACAGATTGAGTTATCAACTTTCCTGTGCTGCCACTGCTGCCGCCATGTTGTGAAGACACTTTGTGTTTACTTGCGAAAGCACAGATACTTTGTTTGGCCTTTCAAAATAGGACAAGACTAAAAATTAGAGGTTTAAGAGGTCATATTATGCTTTTTTAAAGTTAATTATTTTGTGTATTTGGTGTTACAAAATATTGACATGCTTTAATGTTAAAAAAACACATTATTTTTCAAATACTGTACATTATTGTAGGCCCCGCCTCTCTCAAATGCGTTGTTTTCTACAAAGTCCCTCCTTCCGTCAAGCACAGTCTGTTCTGATTGGCTAGCTGACCCAGTGCATTGTAATTGGCCAAACACCGGAAGCACTCGACAGAAATGTAACGTCCCTCTCCATAAACGTCAGTTACATCTTTCAAAATAAATGTAAAGACAGTAGTAATTTCCTTAGCTTTACCATCAGTTCAAGCCTGAAAGGGGAACAGAGTTGTGTGACAGATACAGTGATGAAGCTCGTATGTGTTTGCAGTACACAAGCCACGGTTAAGACTGTGATGTGACTCTCTCACTCACACAAAATGCTAAACTCCTCATTTGAACATTCGATAGAAAATGCTTAAACTAATAACAAAACATACTTACAGTAGCTGATTCAGAAGCACCAAATTGTCGTAGCAAAGTCAAAATGATCTACTCTCCTAGATTCACAAAACGGTCATCCATAAAATGTATTGCAGTTCTGTTGTAAGTAATCTTAAAGATTCCTAAATCTTCTACTTCTACTTTCTACTTTCTGCCTTCTACTTTCTGAAGGCCAAATAAAGTACTTTTGCTTTTGTCTAGATACACACAGCATCTCCCTGACATAACTGCTTCAACTGCATGATCATTTAGGCAGCATTACGCAAATATTTCCACGCAGTGATGTAGATGTGGAGCATGTTTGAACGAGCCATTTCAGAAGGGTGTGGTGGAGTCTTAACTTTGATAAGGAATATCTCTTTGGCTTTGAGATTTTAGTCTTGCAATTTCAACTTCTTATCTATGCACAATCACCTTGTAACACTCCAAATAGAAAGGAAAACTTGACATTGCATCATATGACCCCTTTAAAGGGGGGGGGGGGGGGGTGAAATGCTCGTTTTCACTCAATATCCTGTTAATCTTGAGTACCTATAGAGTAGTACTGCATCCTTTATAACTCCAAAAAGTCTTAGTTTTATTATATTCATAAGAGAAAGATAGTCTGTACCGATTTTTCCCGGAAAAACACGACCGGCTGGAGGCGTGACGTGTGGGCGGAGCTAAAGAATCACGAGCGCCAGTAGGCTTTTGCGTTGAGAGCGTTTGGAAGCTGTGACACCGTGAAGACAAAACCAACCAAAACAAACCATGGCTAACAGTCAGATTCAGCGTATATTTATGATCCAGAATCAGATCCAGAGGCTGAAATTTAACAAGAGCAGCATCAGCAACAACGTTGTTGTTTACTTGATGTGCTTACGCGCCGATAGCTAAGTTAACAACACAGAGATATTTGAAGCAGTTTTACTCACCGCCTGCGGTTCCAACACACGATCGTGACCCTTTTTCGTTGGGACTGCATTATCCTTAAGAAATAAACAATGTGCAAATCCGGCGTCAAACTGGGCCTTGTTTGTAAAACAAGCATCTTCGAAATGCAGGGAACAAACACAAACACTTGCACAACTCGGTTGATGCTCTGTAAAAATAAACTCCATCCACTGGTCCCTTAATGCTGTTTCTCTTTTGGTAATCTGTGCAGGGTTGTCTTGCCCTGGCAACCAAAAACACACTCCTTTTGTGACATTTCGTGACGCTCTCGCTCTGATCAGTGAAGGTCTGTTGTGCTCTCAGTCCTCTGCTATACAGGAGCGCACGCTCTTCCGGCAGAAGTGCCTCAGGACCCATATAAGGAAATTCCGCTCCATCTAACGTCACACAGAGCCATACTCGAAAAAAACTTTCCGAAACTTTTGACAAACCGGAAGGAGTATTTTGGGAACAGAAATACTCCTTCAAACGTACAACTTAATTTTTGAAACTTTGTTCATGTTTAGCATGGGAATCCAACTCTTTAACAGTGTAAAAAACTCAGTATGCATGAAATAGCATTTCACCCCCCCCCCCTTTAAGTTGTATTTACAACATTGTTCCAGAACAGTTCAACCCAAATATTCAGATGTGTGCAGCACATTTTATTTTATGTAATTTTACTGTTTCCTGGTCCTGGGAGGGTGAACTACAATGCCGGCTGTTTTAAATCACAGTTTGTTATTATGTTTACATAAGAAAATTTGCCACTGATGATTCATCGTGAGTTTTGAGCAGTGTAGAGTAGAGCTTGTTGTTTGTCATTTCTCTGATCACAAATGCAGACAGGATTTTGTATTTAAGTGGCACGACATGCAACGCTTGAGATATTCAGCCAATCACAACGCACTGGATAGCTGGCCAATCAGAGCACACCTCGCTTTTCAGAACGATGAGCTTTGTAAAAATCAATGCGTTTCAGAAGTCGGGGCATAGAGGAGAAACAATGAAGTACAGTATGTGGAAAATAATATTTTTCTATTTATTTTTTACCTTAAACCACGTAAATTCATTTCATTACAACAAATACACAAATTAATGTTCATTTTAGCAACATCATATGACCCCTTGTCTTCACATAATGGTGGCCAAAATATTTTTTTTAAGGATTTGCAAGAAGTCACTCATTCTCACCAAAGCTGCACTTATTTGATCAAAAATACAGTAAAAAAACTGAATATTGTGAAATATTATAGTTTAAAAGAACTTTTCTATTTTAATATATTTTAAAATGTTATTTATTTCTGTGTTCTGCATCATTACTCCAGTCTTCAGTGCAACATGATCCTTTGGAAATCATTAAAATATGTAAATTTGCTGCTCAGTTATTACTGATGCTCTGTTCTTAATGGTTTTTATTATTATCAACACCAAGTTTGAGGTCATTGAGGGCAATTACCTTTTGTTCTCAAATGTGTCTAAATCAGTATTAATGGCAATACATTTTCAGTGAATACGACTTAAAGGCAGTCTGTGTCTTACAGCTATCAAATGAGTTCAGTAGATCTGCAAATTTAGAACAAAAGCATATGGGACATTTTTTTAGTGCTTATTCCATAGAGAGAGAGAAAGAGAGAGAGAGAGAAAAAAAAGACAAAACATTTTTTGAAATGACATTAGGGTAAGAAATTGACAGAAATTAAATTTTTTGTGAACTAAATTATTTTTTATCTAAGAACTTACTGAAACAACAAACACAAAGCTGTAAACATCTCCAATAATCCAAAAGTGGAATATGAACACATTTCATTCAAGCTTTGTAATGTGAAGCTAAATAAATTAAAAATATTTATAATCCATGTGTGGGTCTGTATGTAGTACAAAATACTAATAAAAAAAAAAAAAACTTCTCCTTAAAAGGAAATTACGATGTTGAGGAGTGGCTTGATAGGTTTTTGTGTACCGTTTCAGATGTTCAGTTTCTTATCCACAGTCTCGGTTTAGACTCATCTCATTCGTGCCTGGGCTCTGTGTAAGTTCACCTCTTTACTCTATTTCAATATTTAGATAGTTTTCAGAGCTGTTTGCATTGCGGTAACTGGAGTATAAACCATGCAAAAGCATGATAATATTATAATTTATTGTGTTTTTAATCTGAAATTTTTAAGTAAATAAATTTACCATTAGCTTGCAGAGATGCCTATGTTTTTTTTAAGTAATACTTTTCAGAAAAAATGACTGGCTTATCCAAGTCTGTTTTATATACAAAAACTATTTAAGCAATCTTAAGCATAGATTTTATTCACATAATTTATTCAAGTGCCCTTTTCTGTTTCAGATTTTTAGTTTCTCATCCAGTGTCTTCGGTTTAAATTCATCTCATCCGTGCCTGGGCTCTGTGTAAGTTCACCTCTTTACTCTCTTCCTATATTTAGATCATTCAGAGAGAGGCAATTGGAGTATACTACAAAAGCATGATGATATTATTATGTGTAGTGTTTTTTTTTTTTTTATAAAAAATTAGCTTGAAGAATGTTTATAAGAGATACTTCTCAGAAAAGATGATTGGCTTTTCCAGGTGTGTTTTTATAAACAAATATTATTAAAGCAATCTTAAGCATAGATTGTATTCAAGTATAGAGTGTCGATACTGTACGGTTCATGGTGCAAAATATAATTTGGAATGCACTTGCCAGAGGGAGCTTATCATTAACCTTAGCTTGTATCAAGTTCAAGTCTGCTTTATTGTCAATTTCCACATGTACAGTACATACATACAGAGAATCGAAATTGCGTTACTCTCAGACCCCGGTGCATACAGATAACATTAACATTAAAGCCTAAAAAAAAAACTAGATCAAATATAAAATGTAGATACAATTATACAATAAGGGAATTATAAAAAAAGACATATAATAAAAATAAAAGTTAAAAATAAAGTTAAATAAAGCAGCGCAAGGTAAATGACAGATATAGTGCAAATCAATGAAGTGAACAACAGTGCAGTTAAAAGATTTTTTTAGTGCAAAAAAAAAATCACTTATTAAAAATATCTTAAGTCTGATTAAAGTAACAAGTGACCACGAGCAGTTATTTAACTGACTGTAGAGGTAGTGAGCGGTGAGTGAGCAGACCAATGCTGCACAAGTGACTCGTGCATGTCATCATATAATTAGTGGGGGGAGAAGGTTCATAGTTCAGTGGTGCCTGGGGAAGAAGAGGGGGGGCAGGTTCAGGAGGGAGTTCAGCTTCCTGACAGCCTGGTGGATGAAGCTGTCCTTCAGTCTGCTGGTCCTGGCCTGGAGACTCCGCAGTCTCCTCCCTGATGGCAACAGGCTGAAGAAGCTGTGTGATGGATGGGTGGGATCACCTGTGATGCAGAGGGCTTTGCGGGTGAGACGTGTTACCCTTGTGTATGTTCCCTTGACAACGAAGCACGGTGTCTGTCAGCAGATTCGATTATGGAGACAGGCATAAAAAAAATAATACATTTAAAAAAGTTATATATAGTTATATAAATATAAATATACATATATAAGAAAACTTTTAAAATATAAAATGTATGTTTATTTGCAACAATTATGCTAACAACAATAAAAATACATTTATGACATTAAAACAGCGCTATCTGCTGACGGAAACTGCTGCGGTGTCACGTTAACATGCCAGCTGAAGATAATAGGCGCTTATATAATAGAGAAAATTACCTTGCTCCCTCTGCCAAGTGCATTCTAAACGACTACATAATGGCACGCACGTGCCCTGCTCACTCCAAAGTCCCCATTCCAAGGGGATAGGGGCGATCACTTCCATTTGGAATTTACCCAGTGAACCGATTCTAGTACCAGCACACACACACACACACACACACACACACACACACACACACACACACACACACACACACACACACACACACACACACACACACACACACACACACACACACACACACACACACGTAGCCTATATACGGTGCACAGCATAAATGAGACGCCATTTTTAGGGAGGCTCCAAACGAAAATGAACAACTGATATGAACTGAATCCCTTCTCGAATCCGTTAGCGAAGGAACATGCGATGGTCATTTCGTACAGATATCCGTTTGTGATCATGTGATCTGCAGTTAGGAAATCTTGCGATGCATTTAAAAGCAAAGTTGGGGTTGATTTCGAGTTCACATACAAAGTATATAAAATTGACTAATTAAATTTGTCTATTTTAATGTAAGACAAAATATTTTTCGTCATTGATAGAAATATGATGTAAGAAGGTAGTGCAAGCAAGTTTATTTGGAATAAGTTTAAAAGTAAATAAGACATAAATTGACAATATTCAAATAAAAAAATATTTATTTGTAACAACTGATGGAGGGCTGAATGTAGGCATGTTGCAGGGGCAGAATAGTCAAGGTAACACTTGGTCAGTCATTCCCTTTGCCAAGGGATTTTATATAATGACAAACGCTTTTATGAGACAGCAATGCCAAAGAACACACTTCAAGGGCTCAGCCTTTCAGAGGGGGGAGGGTATAGGGATTCTCATTTCCTTTTACAATTCTTTTGGAAAATTTTGCTGCAAATATGACTACATCCTTCTGAAAGTTACTAAAAAATGTATAAGTAAATGTATTGAAACAAAAATGTTAAAGGCAAGTAATTTCCTGCCAAATAAAAGTGTTAGTCCACTGAATCAACTCAAACTTAATGCTGGCAGCAGTGGAAGCATTTAGGAAAGAATTGCCGGGTGACTTAGCATAAAAGAGGAGAATATAATTAACGCAAAAAAACACAATTCACACATGCGTAGACAAATTCACATTAGGGCTGGGCGATATGACGAAATATATCGTCTGAAAAATGTCTATCGTTTTATATAAGGCTCTATCGTTTACGCCACGATAAGGCGTTTACGGCAAAATTTTACGTCGATGCACCTCACGCAACAGCATGCCCATGCATGCTGCAATATATAAACAAACATGGAGGAAGACGGTAGTAGACGCGATTCAGACCAGGGTAATTCTCAACAAGATGACCAGCCAACCCAAACCGAGGAGCTTGTACCTAAAAGAGGGGCGACTTCTGTTGCATGGACGCCTAAAAGGGCTAAGACGCCTAAAAACGCGTGGAAAGTTCTAGTCGCTCCGCTTTCTCTTTCTTTCCAAAGCGCTCAGGCAGATGCCTGCTAAGCAACCATGACGTGCTCTCTCCATTAAGACGCGAAAATTTCAGCAGGATAAATGGATTTGCAGCTCTAAAAAACACTTGCAGTAGCTCTGCTACTAAATTTATTTCAAAATGGCAATCCATATACAGCTATGATCAGCTGTTTCCTCATCTTAGCTGAGCTTTCAACGTTGTTATTGGAAAGGATGGAGCTGATTGGTTAGTTCTTGTCACATGACCCGCGGTGCGCTTGCGGCATTCTGAAAAGTTGAAATGTTTTTAACTCGATCAAAGAGTATAGAAGGGCTTCTATATCCAGTGCGGACGCGCCTGGAAAAAAGGGCGCGTCGCACCTCACTTCCTTTATGACCGCGCATACCGCGCGCCTACATTGGAAATAACAAACTTGAGCGCGAAAAGATGCAATATGTGAACGGCTCTACAGGCTTTTACCCGTGGCACACCATATAGCCATAGCTCCCACAGATGGAAGGAGATCACTTCTGCTGTTGCCAAGCACATCTACATGGTCGATAATAGCGGGTTGAAATATTTTAATGGCAGGTGTTAACATGACCAACAGTCTTGCTTGAAAAAAAGGTTCTAAATAAAATAAATATTTAGTCCATACTACCTTTATTTGTTTTGTATATCATTTCAAACTGCATTTCCACATTGCAATTTTATATAGACTATTCATAAACTGAATTAACAGAAAAATTGTTATGTATATCGTTATCGGCATATCAAATGAGCTATATCGGGATATGACATTTTGGCCATATCGCCAAGCCCTATTCCACATGCATGAAACCTAATTCACGTACACACAAAAAAAATTCACGTGCGTGAAAAAAAAAATCTATTCACAAAAAGCAATTCACATGTGCAAAATAAAATTATATATTTATAAAATACATTTCAGAAATGCAAAACACCAATTTGTAAATTTATAGAACTGTGCACAAAAACCTTTGAATGTTTAAAATGTACGAGTTTCTGAATGTACAAATCGTAATTTACTACGAATCCACTTGGATTTGTGTGTGTGTGTGTTTGAGACTTTCCTGGCAGAGCTCTCTTTCCACGTGGGTCTGTCGTACTCTTTAGCCAATCAGATGCGAGCTTACCATTCAACCAATCATATAATAAGCCACTGGATTTGTAATGAAGTTACAAACTATCCACATCATTAAAGAGAATAAGCTCAGAAATATATATAATAAATAAAATAAATAAAAACTAGGATCAATCTGAAACTTTTCAAGTGCGACAATAAAATTAGCCTACACACGATCCACAACATAATTAAGTTGCAAAGAGCATAGGCTCAAACATAAAATAAAATGAAAGAGGATGCATCTGGAACTTTTCGAGTGCAGCGCAAAAGTCGCTCAGCCTGCAGCGAGAGAGAGATTTCCTCAAGATTTTTTATTTGCTCATTTTCTTTCTCTATTCTATTCGTCTCTGTTGCCTCCAAATCCTCACTCTCTCTTTGCCTCTCTCCTCCTGACTAACAACTTTATCATAAAATGTCAGACTTGACAGTTTCTCTGATTTCAACCAGTTAAGCATATTTATAATATATATTATGGAATGAATGAAACGATTTGGCACGCATATTGGCCTGCAGTACATAAAAGAAGAACAGTGCGTTGAAGACAGCATCCATCTTCTACGTTTCCATCGAAAACTAATAAATTATAGTTTTTTTTCTTTAAAATAAAAGCGATTACAAAGGAAATATTTACTGTTCATGTTTTTTTATTGTATGGAAAAATCCCATTAAAAAAAAGATGACCGCCATTACATTTTTCCTCTCGCACACCACACTTTAGGAATCCCTGAACTAAACGATCATGAAGTCGCTGAATAATTTACTGATTTAGATATTCCTAAATTATAAGAAGAGAAAGATGCATTTCAATGTACAGACATATATTTACAAATTAAACAACTTTTCTAAATATCTGATGTTGTTTATCTTGATCGAACTAGTTTAATTTATAATTACTATAACTGTCCTGTTACAACTTTTTTTTTCTAACTAGTTTTCTAACTAGAAAAAACTGTGTTGATTGAATGTGTAAACGATAAAATTTGTAAACTCAGACTTTTATGAAATAAACTAAACTCTTACCCGTTCCTCCCGCCATGCTGGATTACTAATGTAAAGGCTTAATTTCAGTTCTAATTAATCCATATGCAAAAGGTGCGCAGTGGCTTATGATATGATTGGTGGAATGGTAAGCTCGCATCTGATTGGCTAAAGACTACGACATACCCACGTGGGAAGAGAGCTCTGCCAGGAAAGTCTCAAACACACACACACACAAATCCGAGTGGATTCATAGTAAATAATGATTTGTACATTCAGACACTCGTACATTTTAAACATTTAAAGATTTTTGTGCACAGTTGTATATCTACAAATTGTTTTTTGCATTTGTGAAATGTATTTTATAAATAGCCTATATAATTTTATTTTGCTCTTGTAAATTGCTTTTTGTGAATAGATATTTTTTTTCACGCACGTGATTTGTTTTTGTGTGTACATGAGTTAGGTTTCATGCATGTGAAATTGTCTACGCATGTGTGAATCATGTTTTTTGCATGAATTATATTTGAGACTAATCTGCTTCTATAGAGCAGAGCCGGGGGCGAGGCTGTGGTGCGAATGAAGATGCCGGGCCAGTGAACAACGCCAGTCATCATGACTTGCCAAGAAAGAAATTTGTGTTTTATGCATATGTATCAGTAATTTGTAAAGCACTGCAAACTATTTTACTTAATATGCTTAGCCTTTACAGGATTCTGAGACACTGCATTCATCTTGTCATTCAGGTATTATCTGGTAGTCAAATAATGCAACATCTTTCCTGTCTATATCCATGTATACAGTAAACTCGCTGTACCACAGCAGCTGAGAAACAGTTGTGACATGCTTTGATCTCACCACCACTTGTTCACGTGCTTTATGGAGCTACCAATCATTCTACACAAATCAAGCTGTCAGTATTTGAATGGGATTAATCAGGACAGACAGCAGTTTCACTATGTTTGCAGCTATTTCTAGTAATTATTAGCACATAAAGTGCATTGATTGTGCATTGATAAGCTGACTAATGCTTTACGATAGCATTTTATTTTGGGCGATGAAACAACATTATCTCATACTCCTTGGCAGTCAAATGTGATCAAACACCTTAAGTGTAACTTTTAACCAATAAAATAACTGTTCCACATTTCAGATCATTTCTGTTTAGTTAATTTGAAGAGATTTTGGTACCAAATAATATGGGCAATAATTATGATCCATGAATTACGATTCAAAATATAACATTTTCTAATATGCTTATTATTTATATTACAATGAGTGTAGTATTTAGGGTTAAAATAGAGAAAATGTATTTAAATTCCAGTGCAAAAAGACAAATTAGAGGAATTCGGTGGCCACAAAGATAATATTCATATGTAATGCCATTGTTTAATAAATAGCCTACATGTATTAAGCTCTACTTTAGTTGCTCAAAACAGTTTTCCTGGTCATAACTGCTTATTTGTTAGGTTTTGCTCTTTAATGTACATCTAGACATTAACAAACACTAGATTTTTATAAGTTAGATTTTTTAAATGTTGCATATAAAAAGGTTCCTTACTGACAAGCAAATTAGGAATTTAACCCAATGAAGAAGTTTAAATCTTTTTACACAACATTTAAATAATAAAAACAACAGAGTTATGTCACAACTCTGGTACAGCGATATGCAGTGGGATATACATTTGAAATATGTTGTATTATTTGTGTACCATATAATACCTGAATGACAAGATGAATGCAGTCTTAAAATCCTAAGGATATTCAGTGAAAATAGCTTGCAGTGTTTTACAAATAACTGATACATGAAAAAAATATATTTATTTCTTGCAATGATGGGTGTTTTGATCATTGTGTGTGCAAATTGAAAGATTCAGCATTTCACATCAAAGATGTGAGTGTAAATATCAACTTACAAATAAAAATATTAATATGACTAGTTCTCACATTCAGATCAACAACCTCTCGAGTTTAGCTACATGCATGCTTGTTGTCACCACTAGAATTACCTACTATAGGAAAGCAAAATAAACCAGTCCCTTCAGGATTTAGCTAAATCAATCAAACTCCGCAATTTTCACAAAAGCTCAAACATTTTCAAAGAAAGGTTGTTTCTTAGTTCCAAAAATTTTAATTAACAGTCTTGCGTTCACATCATAAAGACAAATCACCAATATTCACCATGGATTTAACATTAAAACTACTGGAACAACTTGTGGCAGAAATGATGAGCCTGTGGCTAAATGTACATCTTTCATATGTAAATGCAGGCATCAAATAGACATCTCAGAGATGTAAATGTGCGATTTGGGTGCTTTACTGTCAGATGCTGGTGTCACCCTCTGTAAAACTTAATGGCACTAGTGCTGGTTTTCCTCAAACATTAGTCTGGAGCCCTATAATGTTTCTCGAAGTCAGAAAAGCTAGAGGAGTACAGTGAGAAGTTCTTGGTAGCCACAGTGACAATCAGAGGTTGTAAACCTTTTAGGGATGAATGAGTGCTGAAGGTGTGAGGGAGTTGTGCTTTGTCTACACTTGCATTCACACACTACTGTGTGATGTAATACAAAAACTTGAAACAGAAGATTCTATCCTCCCCTTATTCCCTGCATTATTGGGCAATTTTTTTAGCATGACATTAAAGAAATTCATTCTCCCAAAGTTAAAATCCTTCAGTGGACATTTATTTCACCCAATCTCAATGCTCTTGAGCAGCTGTGGGGGATTCTGTTGAGTTGAGCTAAGCAAAACTCCTCATTAAAGATCAGAGCATTTAAGGAGGTCATCCAGGAGTTAAACAGGACAGATGTGAAAATTTGTCATGAAGTTGTGAACATGAAGCATCAGAGCAGTGTACTTCTGGAGTAGATACTTGGAATTAATTTCTCAAGTGCTTAAATGTCACCTTATACTGTAGAATGGCTTAACTGTAGAGTGCACTTGTTTTTTTTAAATGTTAACCTTATGCTGCATTCCAGATAAAGTGAATAAAGTTACGTGACATTTAGCCAAGTATGGTAACCCATAAACAAATTCGTGCTCTGCATGTTACCCATGCAAAGTGCACACACACAGCCCTAGTGTAGTAAGTTCGTGAGAGGAAAGGAAGAGGACAAAGGGGTCGGCTGGACTGCTGACGAATTTACTAACTCAAATTCAAACTTAAACTTTATAAACACCAATGGTGACTTTTACTCTGACATCAACACAGACACGATCACACAACACGTCCGGGTAAAATGTATCGCTTCCGTTTCCGGTTCGCGTAAGCATTCTGTCTCTGTCTCGACTGCTTCTGTCTCTCCTGGCGTTTTATACTCTTTCCGCGCCAATTACTGAAACCAGAGACAGGTGTTGATCAGGCGGCAAGGAAGTCGACCGGAAGTTGAAGTCAGCCGTGTGCCGCCACCTTTTAGCAGAACTTCACTTGCGTTAGCATTCCCATTGACTCCCATTCATTTTGGCGTCACTTTGACAGCAAATAACTTTACATCTGAGGCATTTGAAGACTCCATTTGTCCAATTGTTTTTGTAAAAATAGGCTAACAATTGCGTCATAACCACTCAACTTTCTGTCGCATTACCGTACAGACAGGAGGAGAAGCTCGCAGGCAATTAACTTAATATGGCGTACTGGCGTTGCAATTTAAAAAAACTATACTAATACAGGTGGTCACTCTATTTGTGCGAGTTATTCAGCCAATAAAGTGTAGGCCTATGTATTTCAAATTTGTGTCTAGTACTATATAAATTACAAAGGTATTTCAAATGACCCGACCGACCGCAACCCGAATATAAAAAATATTTTTGGATGACTTGTAACCGCGGGTAACCACAGGCACCACCTTCTTTTTCGGATCAACCCGCGTATCAATGGCTCTCACATCTCAACCTGACAATTTTTACAAGCATTCCGTTTTTCATACAAAACAGGAAATGGGAAAATGGGAAGCTCTCAGTCTCTTTCTACTTGTGTGTCTTTCTTGAAGTTGAATTGTGTAATTTTTTTTAATGCATGCTGTATTTGCAATTCTATTTTGTGAAATAAGCTGTGCAGAAACTTTTAAACTCATTGGTTGCTTTTTTTCAGGAACAGGAACTCGAGCATGGAGAAGGAGTGGAGATTACTTGGTTTCCTTGTTCTGTCATTATGTTTTCTTGTCAGCAATGGTCAAAACATTGGTAGGGACAGATTTTACTTGATGAGAGTATTCAGCACAATTTCTGCATATTCCATTTGGTCTAGTTGTTGATTAAATTAAAAGTCTCTGGTTTCCTTCTCTCAGTCTGTACACAGAACACAGTGGCTGACATTGTATTCCTGGTGGATGGCTCTTCCAGTATTGGGCCGGAGAACTTCCAGAAAATCCGTGAATTCCTTTCCTCACTTGTAGAGAACTTTGAAGTTGCTCCTGACAGAATCAGGATTGGTTTGGTCCAGTACACTGACACACCATATACTGAATTTACACTAAACACTTACCAGAACAAAGAGGAAATTCTCAGCTACATCCAAAATCTTCGTTATAAAACTGGTGGGACATTTACCGGCAAGGGTTTGGAGTTTATGCTGAAACAACACTTTGTTGAAAAGGCCGGAAGTCGAGCAAAGCAGAATGTTCCTCAGATTGCCATTGTTATCACAGATGGTGACTCTCAAGATGAGGTCGAGTCACAGGCTCAGGAGCTGAGGCAAAGGGGAATCAAAATATTCGCCATAGGGATCAAAGATGCAAACGTGGCATTACTGAGGCTGATCGCGAGTGAGCCGTATGATCAGCATCTATACAGTGTATCAGACTTTGTAGCTCTGCAAGGAATCTTTCAGAGGGTAATTGGGAAAGTGTGTACCACTGTAGAGGAAACCCAACAAGATGTCATCCTGATGTCAAGAGGTAACATATTACATTGAAAAATTGCTGCGCTTCTCTGGGCCACAGCTTTACTGGAAAATATTTGAGTGAGAGAACCTGATGAGAAATCAGTAGCAACAAATAACTTTAATTCTTAAAACTTCATTATTTTTTTTGTCCTTTTAATATTAGTGTGACAAAGCCTTTTTTTAGGTGTTAAAAACATTTTGAGGGTTAGTTTGAAGTCCGAAGGTTATATAGTTTGAATATTTGTATCAAATCAAAACCATTCCAAGCAAGTCTCAGAGTATTCTGTCAATGTAAATTGGATTTTTAAGAATCTGCCATGTGCAAGTCTAATCATTTATAAGAAATAAAATATATGACGGCAGAACAGCCTGAAGGACTGTGCTAATTTTGATGCACATAACTTGAAAGCTAGCTACAGATTAGAAGTTTTTCATGGAATTGTAAGAAATTTTTCTCTCTCTATATATATATGAATTCTGATTACATTAGAAAAGACGGTAACACTTTAGTATAGGGTCCAATTCACACTAATAACTAGTTGCTTATTAGCATGTCTATTATTAACATATTGGCTGTTTATTAATGCTTATAAAGTACATATAATGCATGACATCCATAATCCTACCCAATACCCTAAACCTAACAACTACCTTATACACTATTAATACGCAGCAAATAAGGAGTTAATTGAGGCAAAAAAGTTAATGGTTAGTTAATAGTGAGAATTGGACCCTAAAATAAAGTGTGACCGAAAAGACATAGGAAGTTGAATCAGAACAGGCAGACATTTAAAATTATGTTGTCTTATGAAGTCTCAAGTTAAGGCAACATGAAAACAGTGGCCCATTTGCAGCTGATTACACCCTTAAAGTAATCTTGGCATTATATTTGGTATTTGCGCAAACGTAAGAATTAAGAGCAGAATCAAGTGGTCAAAGTTGCATCTAAAATTCTTTCCTTTGTTTTAGGCTGCACCGAAACTCAGGCAGACATTGTGCTTCTTGTTGACTCATCTGGTAGCATTGGAGAGAGTGATTTCGAAGAAGTGAGGAAGTTCCTCCATTATTTTGTGGACAGTTTTAACCTTGAACCTGACAAGGTGAGAGTGGGACTTGCTCAGTTCAGTGACAGACCGTACCAAGAGTTCCTGCTCGGTGAATATTCAGATAAGGGAGACCTGCACCAAAAGTTGAATGATCTCATCTACCGTAAAGGACGCACCAACACTGGTCAGGCTCTGACTTTCATCCGTGAAAATTACTTTAGACAGGCCAGAGAGAAAGTTCCTGGCATTGCCATAGTCATCACAGATGGGGAATCAAATGATAAGGTGGAGGAACCTTCCCAAAGATTACGAAGCCTAGGAGTTTCCATCTTTGTCGTCAGGGTGGGAAGGGCCAACATGAAAACACTGCGTACCATTGCTAATATCCCACATGAAGAGTTCTTATTCAGTATCGACAGTTATCAAGAACTGCAAGGTCTAAAAGAAAGTCTTCGCAACAAGGTGTGCCTTACTGTGACGCTCCAGTCACAAGGTAACACATTTTATTTGCTATGCTTTCCTATTTGTGTCTTTACTGTGGGATTGTTAAATATGAAAACCTTAGGATTAGTACAAGCAAAACAAAAACATTTCTTAAATGTACTAGCTTTGAGTCCCACTCCCATCATACAGTGAACTCCTATCTGCTGTTTTATGTGCTCTAGTATGGTACAGTTTATTGATGTATTGCCTAAATGCAAATAATTGTATTCATTGATTTCCATTCTCTTCAGCTTTTGAGCAAAAGTTTGCTGATCTCTTCATATTGGTTGATAGTTCAGCATCTAGACAAGAGCAGCAAATAATAAAGAATTTTCTTCAAAGACTGATCCAGCAGCTCAATGTGGGAAAGAATACTAATCGTGTCGGCCTGGCTCAGTTCAGTGAAAATGTCAAGGAGGAGTTCTTGCTAAATACTGATAAGTCCAGGAGTGAGATTTTGGCATCTGTTCGCAGCCTGACACTGAGGCCTACAGGGGAGCGTCGAATTGGCAATGCAATTGAATATGCTCGTAAAAATTTCTTCAGTACTGTCACTGGAAGCCGAGTCTCTGAAGGCTTTAAGCAGTTTCTGTTAGTCATTTCAGCTGGAGAATCCGCCGATGGTGTAATCCAAGCATCCCGCACAATCAGAAAAGATGCAGTGACAGTTTTTGCTGTTGGCTTGAGCAAAGCTGATGCAAATGAAATGAAGGACATCTCTAGCCAACCACACAACTACAAGTTAGTAGGTAACATCCAACAAGTACAACAACAAATTACATATGCCATTGACAAATGGGAAGATGCTGCTGTCACAAGGGGTGAGTACATGCATAATCTTCAAATCTTTCCATAAAACCTGTAAATGTTTGATTTGCTAAGAGTTTAAGATTGAAAAACTATTATGTAGTATATAATATACAAAAGTTCTAAAATTCTCTTGTCTTTTTGACAGAGTGCATGTTTGACAGGGTGGCAGATATTGCTTTTATTGTTGATCAGTGCGAAAATATCAGATCTGAAAAATTCCAACTGGTGCGCCACTTTCTCAAGAACACCATCGGAGGTCTTGATGTGGGTGAGGGAAAAATAAAAATAGCTTTGGTCCTCTATAGTGACATCCCTCGAGCGGATGTGTACTTCAACACCTTCGATGATAAGACTGACATCCTGCGCTATATCAGCAGCATGCCATATGGTCGTGGTAAACCAACACTGGAGCTGCTCTCACATTTGCCAAAGATAAAGTGTTCACCAAAGAAAGAGGCAGCAGAAGAGATCAGAATGTTCAGCAGGTTGCTGTTGTGATCACTGATGGAAAGTCAACAGATGACGCCGCCAGTGCTGCGGCAGCATTGCGGCGATCTGGCGTCACTGTATTTGCTCTTGGTATCAAAGACACAGAGGAGGAGGACTTGAGAGAGATTGCATCCTATCCATATAAAAAGTTTGTTTTCAATGTTAAAGAATTTCATGAACTAAATTCACTTTCAAATATTTTAACCAGAACACTTTGCAATCAAATCACAGATTCCTTGATACCTACAGGATCACAGAGCTTTGCATTACAAGGTTGGTAAGATGTTTTTACTAAATTTCTTTTAAATTACTAAGAGCACAGTAATTATGAAAAAAATAAAATAAAAAATAATAATATCTGTATAATTTTCAAAATCTCATTTCACTCCACTGCAGGTTGCAAGGAAACAACCAACGCCGACATATACTTTCTTTTGGATGATTCAGGAAGTATTCAAAATAATGAGTTTGATGATATGAAAGCCTTTACTAAACATTTGCTTGAAGCATTTGAGATTGGACAAAACCATGTGCGCTTTGGGTTGGTTACATTTGCAAACAACGCAAACATAGTTTTTAGAGTACATGAATATAACTCAAAAGCTGATATCGAAAATGCAGTGACATCCCTCGAACATAAGGGAGGGGCACCAGGACTGATCTGGGATTGAGAGAAATGATAAAGCTGTTCGATAATGCAGCACAAACACATGGGGAAGAGGTCCGAAAGATTCTTATTGTCATCACGGATGGCGAGTCAATAGGGACAGACGAGCCCGTAAAAGTACCTGCTGATCTGCTGAGAACAGAACATAATGTCATCATTTATGCTATTGGTGTGAAAAATGCATCTGTGCCAGAGCTGGAAGATATATCTGGCAGCCCACAAAGAACATTTTATGTCAAAAACTATGATTTCCTTAATGAAATCAAGAAAGATATCATTACAGAAATATGCGGTGAGAAATTAATGGCATATGTTTGTATGATATTTTTGCACAGTTACCTGATTTGCAAAATAATACAGTGCATGCCGATAAAAATGTTTTTCTCTTGGCCTAATTAGAATTTGTTTCAAGATTCCTTTAACAGAAGGAGTGATCATTTTATGAATTTATCTTATTTTTAGGTTGTGAAGGTCTTTTGGCAGATGTTGTCTTTCTGCTTGATGGATCAGAAAGCGTTCATGCTGAGGACTTTGAAAATATGAAGGAGATAATGAAGCTTGTGATAGATAAGTTTGCAATTGGACTGGACAAGGAGCGTGTTGCAGTTGTTCAGTACGGCACAAACACAAAGGAGGAGTTTTCCTTAAATACATTTAAAGATAAAGATAAATTATCAGAGGAAATTATGAATATTAAACAGATGAATGGAGAAACGAAGACTGGAAACGCACTTACAGAAGTATTAAAATCTTTCGCCATTTCTAAAGGAGGACGCTGCAGTGCTTTAAAGTTCTTGATAGTTCTTACAGATGGAGAGAGTAGGGATGATGTAGCCGAGCCTGCTAAAGTCTTGAGAGACAATTTCATCAACATTAATGCCATTGGTATGAAACATGCAGACAGATCTCAGATTCTTGACATTGCTGGATCCCATAATGGATCCGAAGAAGGAGCATTCTTTGAAGAAACATTTGCTTCCTCAAAAGACTTAAGTAATGCCATCATTCCCACGATCTGCAACACAGGTACGTAAACCAAATCAAGAGAGGTCAACTCATGTCAGTAACTTATGTCAGTTGATGTTAAACCCGTTGAAAAAATTTTTTTTAGTCAACTGTTATCTCTGAGGGTATCTATATGCAAGTGTACTCCTAAAAGTGCAAACATTTATAATAGTCTTTCTCCATGAACATGGACCAAAAGTACTGATGACACATCTTGCACTCAAAATCTGTTCCATTTCCAAAGTCCCCTGAGACTGTATGAATCTGACCAGTGTAGCATGTAGACTTTTATGGCTCATGTCTGTTTAGCTTAAAGAGAAGGATTGCATATTTGTAATGTGTACATGCACTAAAAGCTTGTAATTGCTCGTTACAGTTGTAATTGTATTACAGTAAAAATCACTTCAAATATTAGCTAAAGTGTGTTTGTCTCCTGCTAAAGTGACTTTTCCAAATGACCTCTAAGATTAACATTTTATATCTTTGCAGAATGCAAGACAAAACAAATTATTGACGTAATCTTCCTTGTTGATGCCTCTGGACGTCGCAATAAAGATGGTTTTCAAGAAATTATAAACTTAATGAAATATATGGTGAGCAAATCTGTAGTTGGAGAAAAACAGGTACGATTTGGGGCCATCACATACTCTGACAACCCGCAGTTGGAGTTCACACTAAATCAGTACTACAGTCAAACTGATATTCAGAGAGTTATCTCAAACCTCAAAGCTTCAGGAGGACGCAGAAACACGGCCGGAGCCCTGAAGTATACACTCAACTACTTTGATAAAAAACATGGTGGACGACGGGAAGAGAAAGTTCCCCAAGTGCTATTTCTGATTACAGATGGCAAGGCTAATGACTTTAATGGTCTGGCAAAATGGCTTGAAACCCTGGCAGAGTCAAATGTCATCTTTTTTGCTATTGGTATTCAAGATGCCGATAAGACACAGCTAAATCAGATGGTGGGATATGAAGGAACAGTGCACTATGCGAACACCTACAATGATCTGTGTGGACTACAAAAACAGGTCGCCCAAGAGCTCTGCGAACCAAGTAAATCTTATTCTTATCACCATACACCCCTTATCACAGTACAGACCCCCTCCCCCCAGTCCCAGACTAAAATGCATGTATGATCCGTTTTAACTGAAAGTAACTTGCTCTGAATAATCTTAAAACATGTCAGTTCCATTGTTTTGTCCCTGTCTGCACAAAAGTAGTGTTTTTATCTATGGCACATTTATAAAAACTGCTTAAATGTCCACTCATCATGCAATATGGGTTTGGTTCTATTTTCGTTAACTAAATTGGGTAAAAAACAATCAACACTGACAATAAAATCAATGTCAAATTAGCAATCAGGGCCCACACTCATGAAAAATCGTAGTGCTAAAAGTAAAAAAAAATATCAGAAATGTGGGTGTTTCCTCTTAGAATTAAAGATCGTAGTAAAGAAAAAAAAGTAATTAAAAAAACAACTTCACCCTTAATGGAGGTTTTAAGGACTTTTAAGAGGCTTTTAAGAGGCTTTTAAGAGGAGAAAATGGAAGAAACATGAAGAGGGAGAAGAAATATTTTGCACACAATGCATGGTAGAGAGTTAACAAGACGCTGAACATTAGATTGTGCAGGGATTATGTTTGTGACCAAGACATGCTAACATCTCCGACACCGCATTGAAACACCATAGCGCCAGAAATGGAAGTAAATCACTACATTAACCACATTAGCATATTTGGCAACTGGAAAAATACAACTATGCAGAAGCGATGATTTGGGTCTGTCACAACCTTAAGTGATCACACAAACAATTACAATACTTATTATGCCACTGTTCATTTCCTATAAAATACATTAAGTATGACATAATCTTCAATAAAAAATAAAAAATAATATTTATATATACCTATATAATGTGTGTGTGTGAGAGAGAAAGAGAGAGCCAGAGTATGGTAAAACAGGAAAATTGCACCTGTAATTTAAAAGTGAAGGCTTATAATAAACACTACTCTTAAAACAGCTCTTTTATTTCCCTCTTGGACAACCATCCAATCACAGTCTTCAAAGGACTGTCATAGCTAGCAACGGGGTCAGCCCCGTCTCCTCACTAAGATTTAAGAAACCTTGTTGCTGCCAATACATTATCCATTATCAATCACGTTTACATCAAATGTAATAAAATTACAATCATTCTTGCCGAAATTACAGTGCTTCCGTTCCGTATTTAGATGTATTGATTAGGTTAATTGTCCAGTCAGGCATGTAAAATTCTCTTTCACATGCCCCTTCAAAAAAAATAAATAAAATCCCCTTGTCCCAGACAAGCATTAATGTCAAGCTCTGTTATTGTATAAATTTAACCCATCAAAGTCGGAGTAACCATGTTACCCGTCACTGCTGAAATCCACCCACATTTGGCAGGTTGGCAGGTGTCATTGTCAAGCCCTGACTGAATATTAGAAAAAATCAGAATTTTAGCTATCAATAAAAAATAATTTGACTTCCCACACTTTTTAGAGAGATGGATGGTCATCAAAATTATTATCTTATTAACCTGGTGGTCAGTCTGTGCCCCTCTAAGGGATCTGGGGAACTCGGGGGTCGGGGTCTTAGACCACCTATTGAACTATCTGTAACTATCGGTATAAAAAAAAAAAATGTGTGATTTGAAGTGACCAAGAATAAATAGCCCCTACAGTAAATGATGATAAACTTGTGGCCTGCTAATCTACAGTTTCAGTGTTGCTTTAAAGAACTGTCCATTAATGTAGTTCTAATGTTTTTTTTTTGTTTGTTTGTTTTTATTCTCTTTCTAGTTTGTGAGAGGACACAGTTAGATCTTGTTTTTTTAATTGATGGATCAGAGTCTATTAAAAATGAAAGTTGGGTTGCTCTCAAAAGATACATGATTGGCATTGTGAGAGAGCTGGATATTGCTAAAGTCAAATGGCAAGTGGCTGTTGCCCAGTTCAGCGATATATTCATGCATTACTTTTACCTGAACACATACAATAGTTTTGAAGGAGTGAAGAAAGCTATAAAAAATATTGATCAGCGAGAACAGGGCACATTTACGTGGAATGCCCTGAGAAATATTCGATACTACTTCACAAAAGAGAATGGATCCAGAATAGATGAACGAGTCGCTCAGAATCTTCTGCTGATCACAGACGGAGATGCTAAAGATAAGGAAGACTTGACTGCAGTAAAATATCTCAGAGACAAGGGCATATCAATTACTGCCATTGGGATAGGCAAAGAAATACAGAAACATGAGTTGCAGAAAATGACTGGAGAGAATCAGGTCCTTATTGAATCTTTTGATGGCCTTGAACTGATGACAACCAGAAGGAGAGTGTTACATTTACTCTGTGCCCACATCCCAGACGATCAACCCACACGTGGTAAGTGACTAGATTTTATAGTATACGTATGTGTACATCCACAATTTTCAGAATTTTGGAATTAATTTTTGCCAGGAATTTTTTTTTTCTATGCCCTGAAAAGATACAACATTAATATCCTTTTTGAAATCACCTGTGGATGGCAGAAAATTTTTAAGTGATTTTGGAAAACCCTTACTACTTAAAAAAATCTAACATGGTAATATACTGAGGAGTGTACATATGTATGCATTTGCAATAATGATGATTCCAGACTGTTTTCTAAATGGATTGCAAATTTCAGTTTCAATTGCATTTTACATATATGAGCACATTAATTGTGACATAATCCAAATGCAATCGCAAAATCACTGTTTGCGTTTTCACAAACACGCAGTGGAATGTAACCTGCCAAAACTCAAATGGAATTGCAATGTAAATATACTATGTGCCGTGTTTGTATTGGGAAGTGACATTACTCTTTGAACAAAATAATAAGGCATCGTTAAAGGCAGCTGCCTATCTGATAGATGCGTTTGAGCGAACAGACAGTGCAAATCGGGTCTCCTTAAATGTGATTGGTTAAAATGTGCCCTACTTTAAAAACAAATGAAAATTAAATACAGCGCAGCATGACCAGATCTTAATTTAATGCCAAAATGGACAATGTCAATTCATTTTCACTTTGTTAGCAGCAGACGTAATATATTGAATTTGTTTGTGCAAAGGCATTATTGTCCAATTTAGTGGAATGTTTGGCCGAAATCCCCATGGCCAGGGCAAGGCTAAGACTTGCTCCACATTTGACAGACAAATCCAAGTTGAACTCTGCGACTCGTGATGATAAATTGATGTCTAAAAACACAAAACGATCAGTCTGTGCAAGAAACTCAATAGTATTTATATTGTTTAGTTTTTTTTTTTTTTTTTACCTCTGATTCACGCAATGCCCGAACTGTTAGGACCCTTGTGAATGTGCTTCACAGCAGCATGCACCTGAGGTATCATCTTCTTCTACTTGCTTTATGGTGGATCGCAGACTTATAAGTGCACTACTATCTCTCAAATGGACCATTGACACTCCTAATTGAGATATTGTAGATAATTGTAGATAGAGTGTCAGTGGTCCACTTGAGAGATAGGTGACGGTAGTGCACTTATAATAATACATAGATTCTGTTACCATTGCCATCCATTGTACAACTGAGAGATTGCACCGGCTGACATTAAAAATTATAATTTGTGTTCTACTGAAGAAACAAAGTCACCTACATCATGGATGCCCTGGGGGTCAGCATATTAACATAATATTTTCATTTTTGGGTGAACTATCCCCTTAATGGTGAATATTGACACTATTGTGCATTCTGTCGTGGCTCTCGTTGTGTAAGGCATCGAAAATTAAAATGAAAAAGGAAATGTGATTTAGTTTGAGTTTTGGCAAATTTGGGGGAAATACAGTTGTTTTTACATTTGAAATTTGCCGTTGCCTTTGGATTATGTAACAATTAATGCATCCACATATGGAAAATGCAATTGAAATACAATTTGCAATTCCTTTTGAAAATAATTCAGAATATTCTTCTATATCTTTCTTGAAGATTGTGACCGAATGTTTTGTTCAAACAGATTGTGATATTGACATTGCCTTTGGGTTTGACGTGTCCAGACGAACAAGCACACAAACTCTGTTCACACCTCAGGTGAAACAGTTGGTTTCTGCAGCCATCCATCGTATCTCCATGATTGGTGATCTGTGCTGCGTCGCAAAGGACAAGATTATAACTAGATTTGGCTATAGGCTTGTGTCTGGGACAGATGGGAGTGTTCTGGATGAATATGGCTTTGACAAGTACAGCCAGGGTGTGGTGGAGAAAGTGATGTCATGGCAACCTAAGGCACCCCTGGACTTCAACAAGCTTCTGTTAGATTCCTTCAGAGAAAAGTTCGCCTCTTCCAAAGCCAAGGCAAAGGTGGGAGTGTTTTTGAGATATAAAACTAACCATCAAAGTGATTGTCAACTCTATATTATATTCTTTATGTTAATGTTCCCTTAAATAAACGAGCACCCCTGCTGATGTTATTTTTAAATGAATTTAGATTTGTTTTACTTCTATACTTTCATAAGAAATGTTAAACTATCATTTTCATGAACAATTAAATACTATGCACTTGATGTTTGGCATGACATTTCAACCAAAACTACGCTTTAAGATTAAATTATATCAGTAAGAGCATTGTTGGAAAAAATATGAATTTCAAAAATGTTAATTTCCTAGTATGCAGCAGGATCTACAACAGGCTGTAAATGACAATAGATGGAAGAGTCCAACTAAACATGGTTGGAAAATCAGATTCAGCTCATTGGTGTACTCTTTATTTTTCTTTGGTCACTTAGGTTCATATCGGGCACCTAGATGCCATTAAATATTTATTGCTTATTTAGTTGATGGCACTTTGAAAACAGTGTTCACAATCCCCTGACATTTATTCGTCTGTCTAGGTTTTGATAATCTTCACAGACGGGCTGGATGATGAAATTGAGCGTTTAAAGGAGAGATCAGAGACACTTAGGCAAAGTGGTAAGTGATGTCTTTGGCTATGTCCACATTAATCTGGATTTATTTGAAAACTCTGTTTTTCGTTTTGTCTACTATACTGCTTTCAAGTGGTTTCCAAATTATGTACGCTCACATTGAAATGTTTGAAAATGCATCTATCACCTCACTGCAAATATGTAAAATGTAAGCTCTCTGAGTTATAACAAAAGATCAAACATAAAAAAGTTACTGTTTTATTAGAAAAATCCAGGACACTTTAAATCACTATTTCATATATTTAAATGCACAATTGATTGTAATTGCTGATCGCAGATTTTTTATTTGCAGGGCTGTGAAATTAAATGTAATGTGATATTAAGTACAAAGTAGCATTATCTTTAACAACGTTAGCAGTGTTAGCAAAAACTGAGCATTACACAGCATTTTGTAACTGCACACACTAGCATACATCATAGCATCATAACATGTTCACTGATAGACGTTTGGGTGGTAGTTAGTGTATGACTCAATGATGACATGGGAATACAACAGAAGCTTTATAAATATTGTAATACCTATAGCTTTCACTTACTTTTCATGTAATGAGCAGCTATCTTGAATTCTCAACTTGGAGTTGAGCAAGGCGAACTGAGTTCCCAAGAAGAAACTTGAACTTGCGTAAGCATTCCAATTGAAAATTCCAACCTGGAGCTCTGAACTCCCTACCTCCAATTATATATCGAACCCAGCATTTATCGCTGAACCATAAATTTCGGAGAAGTTGCAAAATATTTCAAGATTGGTCCACCCAACCCTGTGCTACAGGTTCCTTGTGTGTTTGCAGAACTTTAATACATTTTGTAAAAGGATATAACTGTATATTGGCTTGTTTTGGAAACACTACCTAAAGCTGCATTCCATAAACCTTGCCTCTTTGTCACCATCTTTGTTTGAAACCTGCAATTGCAGTTATTTGCTGAATTATCTCCTTTTCATGGGTTGTTCATTGGTTCACCTCCTCAGCGTGGATGAATCTAAAGTTTTGAGGTCTATGTGTGGTCTGTCAGTCACTGCACAACTGTGGATATTCACTGTGCTTCAGCATTACAGATACTATGTCTTGGAAGTATGAACAAAATAAGAAGGTAAATGTAGTGTTTAGCATTATCTGTAGATTTATGTTTTTGTAGTCTAATCTAATTTTCATACCACTCAAATGCCATTGAAAAAAAAAATATTTTAACCTTAAAAAAAACAATGTAATGTTCCTAAGGACTATTTGAAATACAAATTAAATAATAGGATACAAAAGGACTGAAAAGGTCAGAGCAGTGAGATCCACGTCATATGCATCAGGTTTTAAAGAGACAGTGCTTATTTTAAAGTGAAACCTGCTGAAGTCTGTCATTGATGTAAATCAAAGAACAAAAGAAAAAGAGAAATCCTTGGACTTTTCTAGTCACTGATTCACTTTTATAGCTTGAATAAAGATGAATCTATATAGTTTGTGCATATATAATTGTCACGGTGGTGCAGGGATGAACTCAAGCGCAGACAGATGTGGCAAAGAGTTAGTTTTAGGCCCTGACTATAAGCATCTACACATGCAATATAGCCTACTGGCTGGAACTGTTTATTTATGTTTACAGACGTGATGCAATAATGCAAAGACAAATGACCCAGACCATTCAAATTAGAAAACATTATTACAAGCTTACCATTGCTAATTGGGCTAAGGTAAGAAGATTGAACACTGATTCATTATGAACTTGCACAGTAATTGATTTTGGATAATTTTAAACCAAAATATATTATGGAAAGCAGCTTTAATTAGCAGTCCTGTGTAAGTAGCCCCCATGAATGCCTGTGCCAGGCCATTTTTGTGGGTCTTTTCCTCTGCAAAAATTTTAAGGCAACTGAACCATTTTTACTGCATTCCCTCTGTACTAAACCCATGTGTGCTCATTTCTGATGTGTAAACTAGGGGTCAGTGCACTGCTGATTGTGTCTTTGGAGGGAACAGTAGACTTTCACGAGCTGGAATTTGGCAGAAGTGTCGGCCCATCGCAGCCACTGTCCATCAACATGCTAAATGTAGGCAACGCTCTCATGAAACAGATTGTAAGTATCAAAACAATGCTTAAAGGTGCATTTCACTCAAAATAAAAGAAGCATTTTGCAGTTCTTGCATGGCTTATTTATTTACTGTATTAATTTATTTTACTCAATAGCAGCTGTTTTGAAAGAAATCTTATATTGAACCTAAAATATTATTTTGTGTATTTTAAATGAAGGCTTTTCATAGCTACTTCCCTTGAACTTCTTAATCGTATTGTCAGCTTTATTTTTTATTTTCTTATTAAATAAATGAGCTCTTACTATTTTGGATTAGTTCTGCTCTGTGGCCTTCCTTCCTGGCCCTCATTTTACATTGCACAGAAAAAAATTGTCTATTGTATAATCATCAAATATTGATGTTTATTAACATCTTTGATTTCCAGATTCTGTTAGTAGGCTTTAAATCACCACACAAAACACATTATGGTTAACACAAACTATTGCAACTGGACAAACATTTAAATAATTCTTAATTGTAACTTGTATATGAGTTTATAGTTTTCACTGTAATTTTCTTAAGCTACTACCAAGTGACGGATACATTTGTTAGTAAAGTACCCTAACATTTGATTGGATGCCTTGCTTGTGACTTCAACAACAAAATACAAACAGTTTCACTCATTGTATGCTTTTCTCTCCCCTCAGGAAACAGTAGCGCTGAGGGAATGCTGCGATGTGCCTTGTTCATGCACTGGTGATCCTGGACCTCGAGGACCCCCTGGAAACCCGGGTAAAAAGGTCAAAGCCTCTCAATTCTTATAATGTAGATAATAAATGTTGTGGATTTACAGTAAATATTTTTTTCTTGCTTTGTTTCCCTTGGATGGATTATTTTCTCACTAAGCTTGAAGCATTATGTCGTTATGCCAATTTTAAATACATTGCTGCTTTAGAATTTAACTAAAATGAGATATCTTAAAAGGCAGTATGATTTTTAATGGCCTTCGCATCAGGAACAACCCTGTTTTTCTTTTATTATTTAGGGCTTCGATGGTCAGAAGGGCCATCCTGGATTTCCAGGAGATGAAGGTAGTATGGTAAGTGAAACTGTCAGCCAACATGTACTGAAGGCAAGACATCACAGATTAATACGGTAAAAAAAGAACTAATAGATGTCACCGTACTCCCAAGTTGATTGATTAAATTAAAAATAGTTCAATGAAAAGTTATGTTTAAATAACATAACATAATAATGTGTATCTAACAAATCTGCATACATTTCCAAAACAGAAATCTGTTTACTGGATTTTCATCTGGTTTGAAAATTATTGGAAATTCATTGTTTCATTTTGTTGACATATTAGATTCAAAAGCTTTTACAGGTTGGATTTTCTCTTGAAACCCTCCATAAATCAGAAAATACTGTCAAAGGTCAGAAAAAAAGAATCACCATGTTTTTAGGGATCAAATGTTATATAAAATAAGGCAAATTATATATGAACAAATGTTTCTGTAAAATGTCAGAATATAGATGGGAAATTTTGGTGTTTGCAAGGGCTACTGAAGTGGAGAAAGACTCATTTTGGGAAAGGGATTTCAAAAAAAATGTGTTGGAATTGAAATCTACCGACACAAATAGATAAAGTGCAATAAACATCTAAATAATTTTAAAATAAGTTTAAGAGCAACCTGATCTCATAGGAATTCATATGTATTTTATGTAAAATGTGGTTCTACAAAACGTACAATGTACAATACTGACGCATTTACAGCATCTACTGTAAAAGCACAATACCGATGCATTGATGACACCTAAAACATAAATGATTTACATATGAACAACTTTACAAAGTTATAATTGAATCCTAATGAATACTGAAATCGCGGCATTATCATTTTATTATATTGTATTCAGTTCTCCTGCAAATGGCGTTATGCTTTCAATTGCAGTTTCAATTAAATTAAGTTTACTCATTTACTAAATATGAAATATGATCTAATTTTGTTCTGTTCTGTGTAACTTCTGCTGCCGACTTATTTCAAAGTATAAATAATGTTAAACAAGACTATACCCCTTGAAATTAATAAAATTTTTGCAATCGTCTAACCATTACTTATCATGTAATATTTACTATGTTTGCCATGCACGCCTTCATGGAGTAGATCGGGATAATAATCTAGATAATGTTTTCAGGGATTAACAACTTCATTTTGCTCTGCACCTCACACAAAACTATTGTATTCTGAATAAGAGGACTGCGGCTGCAACGCATTAACATTTTGATTATTTTTGGTTCTGCTTTTGACATTTTTGCGATAAATAAAATTATTGTGATTGCGCTTATCTTTCTGTCGTGTTTTTTTTTATACTGTATTTTTAAGCAATAAAATTATTATTAGTTAGGTTTATACGTGGGAGAGGGATTAGCGAAAAAAATCTATTTAATGCTCTATTGTTACTAAATTGGTCATTTCCATGTATATTTCAGTCAGATACATTTTATATCTTTTTATATACACTATAAAATGCCTAGGTTTGGGGTAGGTTAAAGGGGGCTAAAAATCGAAATAGCTTTTCGAAAAAAAATATAAAATGCACTGATATAAATCTAAATTGATCTAAAAAATTTTAATTTTTTGCTTTAAATACAATGTAATTACATTTTAAAAACTGCAATACATCCAAATTGCAAGTTTCAGCAACAATCAAAATGCACAAAAATGTACATTTCGTGCTTGTAAACTTTACGAACTAATAGCTACATATGAGGCAGTTTAGAGAGGATGAACGTTGTATTTCTCCCTTCTTGTTTCTGGCAGGGAGAGAGAGGACCACCAGGACCGAATGGATCTAAGGGACACAATGGTTGCCGCGGAAACAGAGGAATGAAGGTAATGTAACATATAATTATCATTGGAGATGCATCTCTTGATGTAATTTTTATTAGTGCAGTGATCTTGGGTCCGTTCTTCGTGCCTCGCTTAATACATCTGAGATGATTTGACAGATGCCAGATCATTTAATCGTGATGACTGATTACTGACAGCATTAATTACACTTTCTTAATCCATACAATCCATTTTATGACACAATTGACTGTGTTTAAATTAATTGTGCATTATAAAATAATTTTGAGATTTGAGAAGTGAGAAGTGAGAATTGAGTGTGCATCTCCTGCGATGCATTAAAGCAACCCACATCAAAGCTCACCATTCAAATAATGCATGGCTCGGACGAACTGTATGTAATGTGTGTATGATTGAAAAAACTATTTAGATGATTACTCCTTCATGAATAAACCTCTCAATGAGTAAACTTGTAAAAATTATTTATTATTATGATTATGATTATTATTATTATTATTACTAAAAATTATTCCAGCAACTCCAGGATGAGGTCCACGGAACCTACAATCCTGTATCATGTCAAATCATCAACAATAAAATCCAGCTAACTGAGTAATCCACGTATGAAGAACAGGCCCCTGCTTGGAATTTCAGGATTTATCTTAGTATGCAAAATAGTACAATACTCTAGTCTATGTCTTCATACACCACTTGTAAATAAAACTATAAACTGGTACTTTTTCTGTTTTTACATTCAAGTAGTTACCATGAATCTAGAATTTGACATAGAAATAAAATGGTTTAATATTTTGTTATTTGGCGCAAACACATTAAGTGGGACTGAATTAATTGTTTTAGGTATTGATATATGCTACCTGCATGCCTATTACTAACTGCATGGCTAGGATATGATTATGTCAGCGTATAAAGTTCCTGTGTATGAGGACAGATGAGATTATGTTTTACCGCTGTGCTGAGTAAAGGAAATGTTTTCAAATTTAATTTCAATAGGGCCAGAGAGGCATCGCTGGAAATAAAGTGAGTAACAAGATTTATTATTCTATTCATTGGCTGTTAGTAATATCATTGCTCCCACTTAAACAGTTTACTTTTTGGAAAAAAATGTATACTGAAAAAGATAGTGCTTTAATTTTAGGGTCATAAGTGCAAGTATACGTTTTATTTGTTAAGTGTTATTAATGACTTCCCTAAAGAGATTTTAAGTGTGTGACCACCTTTGACCTCTGTCTGACAGGGTGAAGCTGGGGAAGATGGGCTGGATGGAGTGGATGGAGAACAGGTCACATCTTTATTTCTCTCCTCTGCCTATTTTCTACACTTACATTCACAGTGTCACAAATGCAAATAAATGTACTTTATTAAAGGGCCTACTTTTTCTGAGATTTTAGCAGAGGTATTTGTGTTTCACATCATAGAAGACAATGCTAGCAGCATCCAATAATTGTAACTATTGGAGAAGGTCCATTTAAAGCTTTTTTTGCGCTTTTCATCTTCCTGGTTTAAAATCCACATCATGTTGACATCAGAATTTGTGACGTGGCAATCAACTATAGTATGTTGGTGATGCTTCAGTGTCTATTAACTTATTCATGAGAATGAGTGTTCTTATCCTTTGAATAGATGCTTCGCTTAATCATTCACAGCAGCATGTGTTGATATGCAATGACAGGCACTTTAGACTGTGTGAAATCGCATGCATTATCTGAGAGAAACGTTCATGCATTGGAGGAGAGTGTTTGTTTTGCATTGTAATAAGAGTGTGGCACAAATGCGATTCATTCACTTAGTGAGTATAACTGTTTTTATAGCCTAATGACACAACCGGTCAAAAAGCACATATAATCGCTGCAGAATAAGCCTTTAAATTTATCAGGGGTGCAACAGCATGTCCATGTCCATGTTTTCGATAGTTCTGCTATCTAGATGGAAATCAGGCTTTCGTTCTGTACAAATCAGTTTGAGTCTCGTTTTCTGTTTTTGTGCATGAAATTAAATGTGCAAGCAAAGTCAACATTGGTGTCCACACAAGTCAAAATGAATAAAAATGCAACTGTTGATGTCTGATAAAAAAAAAAAAAAAAAAAAAAAAAAAAGAATTAAAATCCTAAAATGTATTAAATATAAAGTTATACCTTCCAAGTATAAAATTCCCTCTTTTGATTGATTGATTGATTGATTGATTTGCCTGTTATGTATGGAATAAGTTTTCTGCCAAATAATTGGAGTGACAAATAAAAAAAGAATAAGTGTGAAACCAAAATTTAAAAAATGCAAGTAAATGGAAACAAAGTTTTCAGAATAGCAAACAACTGTCACAGGTCAAAAAATAACAAGTATAAATCCAAAATCTAATAATGCATTAAAAAATAATAATAAGCATGAAACAAAACTTTAAACACATTTAAAATGATTTTGCGCACAACTAACATTTTATTGGAAAATAATCCGTCTTGCACACCATATCATGTTTTCCTTGGTTATATTTGTCTTTTTTGACCTACTGTATGAAACTGCTCAGTAGAGCAACACGTCCTCACTAAAAGAGTTATTAAGACATTTGATTGACTGTACTCTTGTTTCTGTTGCGTGCAGGGTGATGCTGGCCTAAATGGGCTTCCAGGACCTAAAGGAGACCCGGGCAGTGCTGTAACTACATTATAACACACATTACAAATGCCTGTTTTGTTTGCTCACATCTGTCAATTTATGTACCATTGTTAATATTAACAGAAAAAATTTAAAAACAACCCAGTGTCTTCCTTACAGTAGTATTTCTGTTTTTCAGAATATGAAGGGTTTCAGAGGCAGTCCTGGACCTAAGGGACACAGCGGAGTGAGAGGAGATCCTGTAAGGATTTCTCTGTGTTTAAAGTAGCTAATTGTTTTGCCATCTAAACAGACTGACTTGATTTGTCTGTGCTTGATTCTCTGTTTGTGTTAATAGGGTGCACCAGGAAGAGACAACACAATCCGAGGTCCAAAAGGCGAGAGGGGAGATACTGGGCTCCCGGTGAGGGTCTTTTTTTATACTCCTTCTGAAAAATGTTAACTCAGTTTGAATGAAATGATGTTTCTAACGATGTGCTGTAAATCAGCGTTATAATGTCTATACACTACCAGTGCTGCGTGACCTAATCCTTGTTTAATATTGACTAAAATACATTTAATTAAACTTTAATATTGGACCATTTCTTTAAGACAGAAATGTTAAAGCTGCTGTCATCTCTTGAATATATGGACATCAAAATGTGTAAACTCAGAGTGAGAGTTTTAGATTTTATTTTAAAGTCGCGATGAACAGCTCGTATGTTCAGAAGGATATTGATGTATTCTCCTGTGTTTGCATAAGTTTTATTTTACCTTACAAATCTGATGAAATGGCACATGTAAATGAACAAACCACTGACAACAGCCATCACATCACATTTTTTTTTAACACAATCTATAGAATTGTTCTGTTTTGAGTGTCTTTATTTTAAATGTATTTATTTTGATAGCTTTTGTTTGCGTCTGTACAGGTATACTGTACAGGTACAGTATAATACAGTTCCACCTTATAAAATAGCCTAAATTACTTCAACCAGACATAACTATTAATTCACAAAAATAAATGTATAGCCTGTATTTGTCGACAAAACCGACAGACGCACAACAGACATCTACTTTCGTCTCCATTTTTCGACGTGTTTTTAAGATTATCCGATGTGTGAACATTATCAGTAAAAGTGTATTATGACTGTTCTGTTCTGTTCTGTGTGTTCAGGGTGACCAGGGCCTTCCTGGACCCTCAGGCAGACCTGGAGATAACGGTGATCCTGTGAGTATCACCTGTACATAGAACTGTCATTATGACTTACTGTAACTGTGACTTACTCTCAGAAGAAAGGAACAAAGCTGTCACAGATGCAGTATTGTAAGATACAAAATCTAAAAGGTATATATTTTTGTACCTTAAAATGCATATTGGTACCTAAAAGAGTAAAATCCTAGTTGTTTACTTTTTTTTTTCTGAAAATGTATAGTTTCTGTACTATTCAGTGTCACTCTATCCTTTATCTATCTATAATATTGCATTTTTTGATTTCATAGGTGTTACAGGTAGATATTTATTACCATTCAAAAGACTGGGTTCATTTTTTTTCTGATACGTTTATTCAAAAAGGACACATTAAATTGATCAAAACATTTATAATATTGCAGATTTCTGTTAGTAATAAATGCTGCTTTTCAAACTTTCTGTTCATCCACGAATCCTGAAAAACGACACTGTGTCATGGTTTGCACAGTTTCATTAAACAACATAACCATTTTCTGCTGTGATAATAATAAAAAAAAGTTTTCTTGCCAAATCAGCATATTGGAATGTTTTCTGAAGGATCATGTGAAACTGGAGTGGAGTAAAGAAAAATAAAGTTTTATTTAAATAGATTTCTATTTATGTATTATTGCAAAAATATATAATATATATAATATTGCAATAATAATATTTTTCACTGGATTTCTGACCAAGTGGATGCAGCCGTGGTGAGCATAAGAGACTTCTAAAACATGAAAATATCTTACAGATCCTAACTTTTGAATGGTGCCTGTTTTGATGTGACACTGGGATGTTTTTTTTATCAAAAAGGAAATAAATGAAATAAGTATAAAGATGTTTTATCCTTCAGATAACTTCTCAGTTTATTTTGGTAGGGTGCTCCAGGAAGAAAAGGCCGACCAGGAGCGCCGGTAATGTAGCATGACAAATACACATAGAAATCAGTTCTAATCAGTTATCATCTATTCTACTTGATTGTGTTTTTATTTAAATATATATATATATATATATATATATATATATATATATATATATATATATATAATTATGTCATTATTGTTGTATGTAAACTGCTGTTGTAATGTGCTGATGGTAAACGTGTGTATCTGTTTAGGGTGCATCTTCAAATGCCAAAGGAGAAGCTGGACAGCCAGGGCTTCCTGGTTATCCTGGACAAGTGGTGAGTACTAGGACATTTCACCCTTATTTAAATCGAATTGCACAGATAAGAGATGTCCGATGGTAGTGTTTGATTTTATGATGTGTTATACCTCCCTGATCTTTTTTTTTTTTTTTTGTCTGTTCAGGGACCACCAGGCCAGAATGGGTTTCAAGGAGACAAAGGTCCTCCAGGTGTACCTGGAATGCAGGTGTGCATTCAGTTAATTAAACTAGTTGTATCAGGTGCCATGTAGGATTTAAATCAAAATTTGCTTGTCAATACATGCATACAACATGTGCATATACACCAGGGACGGACTGGGAATAAAAAACGGCCCTGGACTTAACCCAGCCCAAAGTCTGTCTGTCTGCGCCATCTTTGTGTACTGTTGATTTAAACACTCAACTTAAACACTCTCTGTACTGTCAAGTATTTTGTCTTCTTCTGAGGGTGGTTTGACAAAAAAAAAAAAAAAAAAAAAAAAATCTGACTTGGGGCGCTTAAAAGTAATTTAAAGTTGAGCTGGAGTGAGTGTCTTTCTCTGCTCTTGGTCTAAGCTCAACCTGAATAAACAAATTATGAAATGGATAAAAAAAAAAAAAAAAAAGTTTTATTCCAAGATAGCATGGAATAGATTATATAATATGCTGTTATAACAACATATTATACAATCTATTCCATGCTGTCTTAAAATGAATTTATTACTTAATAATCTTAATTAATTTATGCAGTAATTAATCTTACTGCACAAATAATAATACCACATCTAAATGAAAATACACCATTGCAAATGTAACTTCTGTATTCAAAATCTTCAAAGTTTGTAAGCATTAACTGTAACATTACCAACATTTTAAAAAGTAAAAGCACAAAATATTTCTTAATATTCATTTTACAGCTAAAATGTTTAAGTTCAGCTGTTTTAACTACTGTAATCATTAAAAATGTAGCAACTTGAATATCACTTCCTGACATCATCCCTAGCAAGTAACTCTTTCTCCTCTCATGTTCCATACTTACTGTATTTTACGGACTATAAGTCACACTTTTTTTCATAGTTTGGCTGGTTCTGCGATTTATAGTGTGACTTATTTATAAAAATGAATTTGACATGACCTCTCACGGCTGTAGACGGTAATGTTTTCTCTTGGTTCTTGGTTCTAAATAAATGCGACTTACAATTCAGTGCGATTTATATGTTTTTTTTTTTCCTCGTCATGATGTATTTTTGGACTGATGCGACTTATACTAAGGTGAGACTTCATGCTTGGTAGGTGGTGGGCCGGCCTGCCGGCCGTTATGGAGTGCCCGCCGTTCTCCAGATCACACAGTGAAGTGAAGTGAAGTGAAGTGACATTCAGCCAAGTATGGTGACCCATACTCAGAATTTGTGCTCTGCATTTAACCCATCCGAAATGCACACACACAGAGCAGTGAACACACACACACACACACACACACACACACACACACACACACTGTGAGCACACACCCGGAGCAGTGGGCAGCCATTTATGCTGCGGCGCCCGGGGAGCAGTTGGGGGTTCAATGCCTTGCTCAAGGGCACCTAAGTCGTGGTATTGAAGGTGGAGAGAGAGCTGTTCATGCACTACCCCCACCCACAATTCCGTCCGGCCCGAGACTAGAACTCACAACCCTTCGATTGGGAGTCCAACCCTCTAACCATTAGGCCACGACTTCCCCGACTTCCCCAGATGACCAGTCCGCCCCTGTTCGTGGATGTTTCGACATGGAAAGCAGTTTGGAATGGAAATATTGATATTTTATTTGTTAACAACATACTTTTCGTATCTTAAAATCAGTAAATGTTATGAAATAAGAGAACTAAGTCAATAGAGTTCAGAGCGTGATTCATTTGAGTCAGTTTGGGAGTACAAAGTGGGTTTGCAAATCATTTAAGTCAATTTGGGGGTTTGGAGTACGGAGCGTGAATCATTTGAACCAGTTCGGGAGTTTGGAGCGGGATCGCAAATCATTTGAGTCAGTTCGGGAGTTCGGAGCGGCTTCGCGGATCATTTGAATCAGTTTGGGAGCTCGTAGCGGGATCGTGAATCATTTGAGTCAGTTTGGGGATCGCGAATCATTTGAGTCAGTTTCGGGAGTTCAAAGCGGGTTCGCGAATCATTTGAGTCAGTTCGGGAGTTCAGAGCGGCTTTGCGGATCATTTGAATCAGTTTGGGATTCGTAGCGGGATTGCGAATCACTTGAGTGAGTTTGGGGATCACGAATCATTTGAGTCAGTTCGGGAGTTCAAAGCGGGTTCACAAATCATTTGAGTCAGTTCGGGATTTTGGAGCGGGTTTACCCTTACAGTGTCTGCCGAGAAAAATTCTGGCCCTTTGACAAATATAGTTGATGACCCCTGATATAGGCTAAACTTATATAATTGATAATAATATTATATTAATTAGGGCTATATTTTTATATTTATTGTTATGCTTATTTTCCCCTTTCAAATCGTGTATTGGTTACCTATTAACGTTCTGTGATAAATTAGTGTTTTCATTTACAAATGAAACTAGCGAATTATTAATTTATAATTCTACTATTTATTATTATAGGGTTAGGATATTTATATAGTTATTGTTAAATTCATCCTCTTAAGTGCACTTCCAGTAAAAATTCCTGTCACATAGCATAATCAAAGCTTTATTGGCATGTCAGGCTTTTAAAGGCTATTATTTACAAAACTCTTCAGGGCTGTGTTTGAGTTCGGAGCAGGTTCGCGAATCATTTCAATCAATTCGAGAGTTCGGATCAGGTTCACAAATAATTTGAGTCAGTTCAGGAATTCGGAGCGGGATCGCAAATTATTTGATCAGTTCGGGAGTTTGTAGCGGGTTCGCGAATCATTTGAGTCAGTTCGTGGTTCGCGAATCATTTGAGTCAGTTCGGGAGTTTCGTAGCGGGTTCGCGAATCATTTGAGTCAGTTCCAGAGTTCGTAGCGGGTTCGCGAATCATTTGAGTCAGTTCGGGAGTTCGATACAGGATCACGAATCATTTGAGTCAGTTTGGGGATCGCGAATCAGTTGGATTAGTTTGGGAGTTCGTAGCGGGATCGCGAATCATTTGAGTCAGTTCGGGAGTTCGGGGTGGGATCGCGAATCATTTGAGTCTGTTCGGGAGTTCGTAGCGGTTCGCGAATCATTTGAGTCAGTCCGGGAGTTCAAGGCGGGTTCGCGAATCATTTGAGTCAGTTTGGGGATCGCGAGTCATTTGAATCAGTTCGGGAGTTCGTAGCAGGATCGCGAATCATTGAGTCAGTTGGGGATCGCGAATCATTTGAGTCAGTTTGGGGATCGCGAATCATTTGAGTCAGTTTGGGAGTTCGGACCGGGATCGCGAATAATTTGAGTCAGTTTGGGGTTCGAGAATCATAGCTGTATATGGAAAGGCATTTTTAACTAATTTAGTAGCTAGCTAGTTCTAATTACGTTTTCCAGGCATGGTTAGGTGTGCTATGTGAACTCGTATTTTTTTTTGTTTTAATGATGTGCCTTTTAACAGTATCAATTATATTCAAAAACTAAACAAATCGTGCCTAAAAAGTGCATGCATCTAGGCTAATGTAAAATTACATGATGAAGTCATACTAATGCGCTTGTGCATTTTGACTTTGTTCTATCACTGCATTATTCAGTGCATTCAAATGCATTTATGAATGCATGTGAATGATCACAAAATTTAAGATATGGGGGTTAGAAAATGTATATATTTATATCATTTTTTGTAGTTAATAAATATCACATGAATAGTGCCATTTCAGTTTTTCTCCAAAAATCAGCATGATTAAAATGTGATATTAAGTTACTAAAAATAATAATTTAATTACAAATACAAAATGTTGCAGAATAATGTAATATATGAATGAATATTAGCCTAAAGAACATTTGGCCCAAAAGGGTTCGTTCTTGTCATTATAGAACCTTTTTAGCATAAAAGGTTCTTTGGAGTTGAGTAAATAATCCTGTGGTTCTATATAGAACTCCAATGAACCTCTTTTGTAAGAATGCGTTGTCATAACGTTCACCTTGGAGATTTAAAATGTTTCTTTTTTGAGATCCCAGGAGCCCAAATTCAGACCCAGAACAATAAAACCCACAGAAGAGGTGGGAGTTCAAAGGAGGAATATTTATATTACCAAACTGCAGGGAGAGGAAGAGTAGATATAAATCATGATCTGCAAGATTAACCACAATCTGATGTGATCCGACCACCTCAGAGAAAACCAGTGTTGAGCTGCTGCAAGAGCTTTTGAAGCACAGCAGCTGTGGTCAAATAGTTCTCGTGTGTTCTGATTGGTGGATGATGATGATGATGTGTGGATCTGCTCACCTGGTTATGTTCGTATACACCTATAAACGTGTATATACATGGTGCCTCATGTAGCTGCATGTTCGTGTTTTACCCTTAGAGTATAAAGCAAATTATATAAAACACAGAAAGAAAAATACATTGTATGTTGAAGGAACCATGTGTGTTTTCATAGGGTCCCTTTGGGCGAACTGGACCTGAAGGTTCAAAAGGAGGTCGAGGACCCAGAGGACCAAGGGTATGGAAGACTGTTGTACTGAAGTTTTCTTTACTTCCTTATTTCTCTTTTGCTTGTTCTGTGAAAAATGCATGAGTTTGTTTCTTCATTAGAACAGATTTGAAGAAATTTAGCATCGCATCACTTGCTCACCAGTTCATCCTCAGCAGTAAATGGGTGCCGTCAGAATGAGAGTCCAAACCGCTGATAAAAACACCACAATAATCAACAAGTTATATTTGTTTACATGTGTTTTGGATTGTTTACACTTGTAAACGGTTCTTTATCTGCACATATTTCTCTCCTAATTTACAGAATACCATAATAATTGAAAGCAATATATTCTGGGTAGAGGACTTCTATTTTAGTAATGGGGTGAGCAAATGATGTAATGATAAGTTTCTTCAAATCTGTTCTGAAGAAGAAACTCATCCACATCTTAGATTACCTGAGATTCAGTACATTTTCAGCAAATCTTCATTTTTGGGTGAACTATTCCTTTAAAACCTGCTTGGTCTCCAGTATATTATGTGGTAGTGCTGCAGCCATAAAATGTTGTAGAGAAATTTTCCTCTTTTCACACTTTCCTTGCTTGTGTTTAGGGTCCACCGGGTGACCCGGGACTCAAGGGATCACAGGGACCAGAGGGATTCAAAGGACCTCTGGTCAGTTGATGCATTTGTGCATTGTTGACTTGAAAATGATAAAATGCCCATTTAAATATGAGACTCTCCAGTCTAAAGTATGACTTTATGTAAAAAGGGACAAGATGGAAGAGATGGGTATGGACCTGCAGGGCTCAAAGGACACAAGGTACCTGTGCCATATCTGAAACATGCTAAAACTTATTTTAAAATTAACATCAAGAGCAAAGCTTTGCATATGAGGAAAGTCCAAAACATTATTTTCTGCAAAATATGGTAACTTGTTTTTTCTCTTTTTGTGTATGTTTATTGATATTCAACTAACAGAATAAAATTGCTTTCAGGGAAACAATGGATACTTTGGCCTCCCTGGTTTGCAGGTCTGTTAAAGCTAGTTAATCATCTGTTGCAGCTCATCACTAGCCATTTTATGTGATTGTATAAATGGTAATAATAATAATTACAAATTAATAGTTCCATGATGTAACATTATTAATATCAGTGATTATAATTATAGGGTGAGGATGGTACCAAAGGATCCAGTGGAAGTAAAGGACATAAAGGTTATCGAGGAAACCGGTACACTTTTATTTAATTTACTTTGTGCTTATGTATTCATGTTTTTAAAAGATTTTTAATGTCCAACAGAACAATCATGTCTTTCTAAATTATATTATTTTATTTAACATCATAGAGAAGGTTCTGCATGTTCGCAGCATACTTTTTGGAAGTAATGCAGTTATGTTGTATGATGTATTGATGTGATCAGGGAAACACGGGACGTCCGGGTACTGAAGGTCCTCCAGGAGACAATGGGATGGATGGACACAGGGTTAGCCATTTGTCATCACTTTTTTACAGATTAAACAAATACTTATATACATCACAAAATATTGACAGTTTAACTCTCTGGTACTCTTTGGTCAGAACTGACCGAAATAAATATGTTTTAAATGTTTTTTTTTTTTTTTTTTGCTTCATTGGAATGGGAAGACACTTGCTGACTTTTGTCAGATTCGCTATGTGAACACACACACAAAAAAGTCATGGACATTATTCGAATATGTTAAAGTGTCAAAAAAAGTAACACTTGATACCTTCACAGTCAACCATTACTGTGGAAAAAATACCTCCTAAAAATGTTAAGTGTTGTATAAATGTATAAATGTTACATTGAATCATAAAATCCTTCTGCATGATAATAATTATATATATAAATTGAAGGGGCCTAGAGGCTTAAGCAAATGTAAATAAGATACTTCATGTTTATTTGTTTGTTCATGCACTTTTGTAATTGTTTATTTAATTGTATTGTATTTCTAGGGTGAAAAAGGTCCTCCTGGAATCAGTCCAATGCCCGTAGGTTCATATTAAGATACAATATCTTTAATTAGTGTTAAATTACTCATCTATTCTAAATGTTTGATTGTTTTCCTTCTGTCTTTTTCTGCTTCTGAACGTCAAGGAATGTGACCTGGTCGAACACATACGCAAAAACTGTCGTAAGTTCAGAGAACCTAATATCCAAAGAATACCAAGCAGAATGACTGCTAGTGATTTTAGTCATTAGCATGACCTCATTCAGTTATTTTATTTCTCTTCGTGATCTCTTATATGTGGCATTTAGCTTTCTGTATATTAAACTTTGAAATCATTTGATCTACATTTTATCTTTTATTTTGTCTCCACAGCTTGCTGCTCCGGTATGCTTTGCCTTACACTTTAACATTTCAGTGCCTTATTTGTTAGTAACTTTTTGCTAATTGTAATTTTTTTCTTCTTCATTTTTTCTAAAATGCTTTCAGGTAATGGTACCCAGTGTCCAGTTTACCCCACAGACCTGTTGATAGCTTTGGACATGTCTGCGGGTGTAACTCCTCAAGTTTTCCAGCGGATGCGTTCTGCGGCTCTTTCCTTATTGGAAGACATTTCCATTGCTGAAACAAACTGTCCACAAGGAGCACGGGTGTCTGTGATCGCCTACAACAGCGAGTCCAGGATCCTGATCCGTTTCACAGACCACCTGAAGAAGAAGACCCTTCTGGAAGCTGTAAGAACATTACCTCTAGAGAGAACCACAAAAACCAGAAACATCGGACAAGCCATGAGCTTTGTTTCTCGGAACATCTTCAAACGTGTCCGAAGTGGCAGGTTAATGAGGAAAGTGGCTGTGTTCTTTACAAATGGTCCGTCGAGGGATGACTCGAGCCTTGCAACAGCCATGCTGGAGTTCAAGGCTGCAGACATTGGCCTCGGAGTGATCGCCTTTAGTCCTGCTGATGATGTGACACGAGCATTGCAGGTACATAAGAAAACATCAGATTTGCAAATGCAAAAAAATGCAAGTCAGCTTAATTTAAATGTATTTGTATTACTCCATAGTAATAAACAGGAAAATAACAGTGTTCATTTTGCAAAGTTCTTCATATAAAATTTAAGCTGTAAAGTAGCACCAAACTAACAATAGCGACATTATTCAACTCAATTTCATCAGAATTTCAAATTACATCAATTATACAACAAGCGTAATCCAGCTACACTCAAAATAAAAATAAAAATACATTTTAGTTGTTTGCTCAGTTTACTTAAAATAAGCTAAAACAGCATAATTATTTTTTTTTTTATTAAGTTGTCATTTGCACTAAATTTTATTATATTAAGTTAAATTACATTTGTAAAATGTTAACAAACCGTTGAAGTTGAGTTGGGCCTACATGAATCATTGATGTTGCATTGACTGAAACTGGGCAGTGGATTTCTAGTTCCCAGCATGCTTTGCATAAGGATAGATCAGGAGAATAAATGTTGAATTTAAGTGCAGTTAATGTGTTTTGAACACATTAAACTGTGTTTTTAAACTGAATGCAGTTTAATGTGTTTTTGCTAAAGGGAAAGGCATATTAAAGTTGTTTAGTAATTTTTGACATTTAAAAGTGTTGATTTTTGAGGCAGTGGTAATGTCATGGAAACAATTTTACTTGATAATTTCTTGCATGGTACAAAAATTATACTTACAGTAACATGTGGAACAAGAGTTGTGTTGGCTGTTGCATTCTCATAAGAATAAATATGAGAATAAAAAAAAAAAGAGAAAAGCATTCAGTTTGAGGGCCAGCACGCGATTCACACAGTCAATATTTTCAGCACCTTCACAATCAAACAATCAAAGAACATTTACAGTATGTGTTTATGATAGCTGTTGACAACCTGAGCACAAGCTCTACTCTTCACCACAACAGTAACCAAAAAAACAAAAAACTAAAAAAAACAAAAAAAAAACATCATTTTATGTTTTGTGAACTCTTTTTAAATGTTCAAAATATCTAAACATTAAAAACTTAAACTCTAACAGGCCTTTCCATTTTCATAAAAATTCAGAAAACCTACGCAACTCTGAACGAAGTCACCAGTCTGAAGGGCAACAGTTGTGTCACAAAAATTGTCCTAGTGGAAATGCGGTCCTAAACTGCATCCTGCGCTATTGCAGGAACACAGTATTGGGGTTGCTTTTTTCAGACCAATGTGAAAATCAACCCATGTTTTTACCCTGCAAACACACAGAGCTGTAAATGAGAACTGGTGGAATGATAAGAAGATATTTCATTATAAAAATCTAAACAGTAAAATGAATTTATATGTTATTTAATTCATATAATAATGTATTGATAATCATTGTTTCAAATAAAATAATAATTAAGCCTTTTTAAGCATATCATTTAATAAAACTTTTTGTTTTTGTAAAGATTTGTATCTGAACTGCAAATCATGTTTTTTTACAATCATTTTACAGTTGAATATGTTATTACAGACATTGCCTTACCTTGTTCATATAGTATTTTCTTTATTTGTGCAGGTCTTAAAAAAGGTCTTAAATTTGAGCTTTAAAATCCTGCAGAAACCCTGAAAAGTTCTGCACATCCATTTGCATGTTGGTAATTTCTACCTCAAATGTCTGTCTCAGGTTGATGACACGGGAAGCTACATTATCGTTGATGGCAGAGGAGTAAATCGCATTAAGCAGTGCATCATTTGTTTTGGTAAGTCCAAAGTGCAGACATCCACGTTTGATTCTGTTCATCTCTTTGAGCATCCAAACATTTAAAGGAATAAAAGTAAAGGCTCTGTGCCAAAACCTATGTAGACAGTATTTTAAATAGTCATAGACAAGCTTCCGATGCAAGGTTTAAGCTGTTCCAAAATCTATACAGCATTATGCTGCCTCTAAAAATACATTTACATTTACATTTATCCATTTAACAGACGCTTTTATCTAAAGCGACTTACAGATGAAGACAGTGGAAGCAATCAAAAACAACAAAAAGAGCAATGATATATAAGTGACGTGAGTGAAGTCACTTATATATCATTGCTCTTTTTGTTGTAAGCGCTATAACAAGTCTCAGTTAGGTTAACACAGTACACGTAGCATGGGATTTTAACTAATATAATAAATAAAAAGAAAAACAGATAGAATAAAAAAAATAAAAGAATAGAGCAAGCTAGTTAGAGGTCTTTACACATACACACACACATACATATATAATTGCATAATAAATGAAAAGAAAATAGAATACAAAAAGATTAGAAAGGTAGTTAGATTTTTTAAAGAATAGAATTAGAATAGTCAGTGTTAAAGTTAGAGTGTCAAATAAAGATGGAAGAGATGGGTTTTAAGCCGATTCTTGAAGATGGCTAAGGTCTCAGCTGCTCGGATTGAGTTGGGGAGTTCATTCCACCAGAAGGGAACATTTAATTTAAAAGTCCGTAAAAGTGACTTTGTGCTTCTTTGGGATGGCACAATCAAGTGATGTTCACTTGCAGAACGCAAGCTTCTAGAGTGCACATAAGTCTGAAGTAACGAATTTAGGTAAATGGGTGCAGAGCCAGTGGTAGTTTTGTAGGCAAACATCAATGCCTTGAATTTTGTGCGAGCAGCTATTGGAAGCCAGTGTAAATTGATAAACAGAGGTGTAACGTGTATTCTTTTTAGCTCATAAAAAATTTATATCGCTGCCGGGTTCTGAATTAATTGTAAAGGTTTGATAGAATTGGCTGGAAGACCTGCCAAGAGAGCATTGCAATAGTCCAGCCTGGACAGAACAAGAGCTTGAACAAGGAGTTGTGCAGCATGTTCCGAAAGAAAGGGCTTGATCTTCTTGATGCTGAATAAAGCAAATCTGCAGGATCAGACGGTTTTAGCAATGTGGTCTGAGAAAGTCAGCTGATCATCAATCATAACTCCAAGGCTTCTAGCTGTTTTTGAAGGAGTGATGGTTGATGTGCCTAACTTGATGGTGAAATTGTGATGGAACGATGGGTTTGCTGTAATCACAAGCAGTTCTGTCTTGGCAAGGTTGAGTTGAATGTGATGGTCCATCATCCAGGAAGAAATGTCTGTTAGACAAGCTGAGATGCGAATAGCTACCATCGGATCATCAGGATGGAATGAGAGGTAGAGTTGAGTGTCATCAGCACAGCAGTGGTATGAAAAGCCATGTTTCTGAATGACAGAACCTAATGATGCCATGTAGACAGAGAACAGAAGTGGTCCAAGAACTGAGCCCTGAGGCACCCCAGTAGTTAAATGTTGAGACTTGGACACCTCACCCGTCCAAGATACTTTGAAGGACCTATCTGATAGGTAAGACTCAAACCATTGAAGTGTGGTTCCTGAGATGCCATTTGCCAGTAGGGTTTATAGGAGGATCTGGTGATTAACCGTGTCAAATCCGGGGGCAAGTTGTAGGGTGATTAGAAAGGATGAGTTTTGAGACTTCTGCCTCAGAGAGTGAAGAGAAGGATGTAAATGAGTGTAAGTTTGCTGGTGATATGAGCTTGACTGATTGTGGTGTGGAGAATTGTGCACTATTGTGTTTAATTTTATTAATGAAAAATGATGCAAAGTCGTCAGCTATTAGAGATGAAGCAGGAGGGGGAGGAGGAGGACAAAGAAGTGAGGAAAATGTTTTAAAAAGCATGCGAGCGTTAGATGAATTGTTAATTTTGTTATGGTAGTATGTCATTTTAGCAGAGGAGACATTAGCAGAGAAAGAAGATAGGAGTGACTGATACACAATAAGGTCAGTAGTATTTTTGGACTTGCGCCACATCCTTTCAGAAGCTCTAAGCTTAGAACGGTGTTCGCGTAGAACATCAGATAACCAAGGGGCAGAAGGGGCAAACAGTGTCTAAACAAGATGTAAGAGTGGAGCAGAAAGTATCAGTAGCAATGTTAGCATCCAAAGATGCAAACAGTTTAGGGGAAGTAATTGAAGATGAAACCATTGCAGATAGCCGGGAGGGTGAAAGTGTGCGTAGGTTACGTCGATATATGACAGATGGAGGGGTAAGTGATGTGTCAGGGATCATGTTTAGGTTAAGAGTGAGGAAGAAGTGATCTGACGTGTGCAGTGGAGTAACCAGAACATGATCAGCAGAGCAGTTTCATGTAAAATACCTAACTTTATTCAAATTCTAAGGGAACATTCATTCAAGGTCTAGAAATACATTTTCTTTTAGTTATTATATCTTGAGCTTTGTGTTTTAGAATATGGTGTTGTGTGCATTGGTGTAGTGTTAGGGCATGCAGGGTATGCAGATACGTATGGGCCCAGGCAGTTTGGGGGCCTGCCGAGCTGGTGGGAACTTTTAACTGAAACGTGGGAAAGAATAGAGCCCTGCATTGGCCCAATCCATGTCAAAGAGCTTATGCAAATTCTCGGCCCAAGTCCAACTGGATGCCGTGTCTTTTTTTTTCTCTCTCTTCCCCGTTACACAGCTATTAAAATAGTTTAGTTTTATTTTTTTAATGGCAAAGTGGTCATAATTTCTTTTTTTGTCTTTTTTTTGTGGGCTCAGGACTGACTTGCCACTGGTTGTGTGTCAAATTGCAAAAGATGCAAGATACGATTGTCATGCTCAGACATGTCTGTCTAGCCCATGTTTATGAAGAAAAACAATGAAAAAGAAGTCTAGGAAAATGCAGAAACACATCTGTGTGAATGTCCTCTAAGGCAGCAACTAAATGCCATAAAATCAATGGTGGACAAAGTTAGAGAAATGTTGATTATAAATGTAAAAATGGCATGTTATGTCCAATATGTGTGTGCATTAATCATTTAGTTTATTACAGAATTACTGTATGATATGTCCGCAAGCCAACTTCCTAATGAGAAGTCAATCCCATAATGCAGCTATGATGGCAGGCAAAGTTAGAAAAATGTTGGCTGTAAAACAACAACAACAAAAAACCTTTTGACCAATATATATTTGATTCATTTTTATGCTTAGTGTTGTGTAGTTATCTTAGCAACGTCAGCATGCCAACTTCTTATGTCAATGAGGAGCTCTTTTTGTATGATACACAGAGTTGCTGCTTATATCTAAAGTGTTCCAAATCAGTCATTAATGAGGTTTTTTTTCTGTTAGGTTGTGGCTTATGGTAGGTTTTGGATCATGGATGTCTTTAATTACATGCCAAGGTTTTTTATTCTCTCTTGCCAGATCGTTGTAACCCAGACCCAGTGTGTGGTGTAATTCTGCGGCCTCCACCTCTGCAGATGGATTTGGATCTGTCTGTGCTGATGGATGGGTCTGATAACGTGAACACTCAACACTATTTAAACATGAAGGAGCTTCTGGTGTCTCTGTTGGACCGGATCGATGTGAGCAGTGAACCGAGCAGAGCCGACAGAAAAACCAGGCTGTCCGTCTACCAGCAGAGCTCCGTTTATGGCTCATCTTACATCAACGAGGAGTTCAGCTTCACTAAATATAAAGATCGCAATATCATGAAGAGGCATATTAAAGATACAGTGAAGCAAGTGGGCGGGACATCCCACCCTGACTTTGCTTTGGAGTGGCTGATTACTAACGTTATCCTTAAAGTAGAAAGACCACGAAGCAAACGAATGGTCATGGCTGTTTTTGGTGAAGATTTTAAGCACAACAAAGCTCAGCTTGATTATTTGTCTAGACTGTGTAAGTGTCAGAATGTTGTGATGTTTATTCTCATGGCGGGACAGAGATTCGACCGGACACAGATGGAGGAGCTCACCAGTTCTCCTCTGGACCAGCACCTGGTGTTCCTGGATGACAGAGGTTATGGCACACGCTTCGCTTACGCCTTCCTGCATATGCTCCACAGTAAGAAATATTCATGGTTGTGTTTTCATAAGGCCGCTGTGAAAGATCCTGATCTGTTGGTGAAACTTGCAGACTTTTTCCTCTGAAAATCAACAGATGCTCACATCCTCTTTCATCTAAATAAAAAAAACAAAAAACATGCAGTAGTGTTTTTGCCTTTTTAAAACATTATTTTACAAACAGTCTTGTTTATTATTTTATTATAATTTTTTGATTTTTGATTTTCATTTAATTTTTTTCTGCAAACAATAGCCCCAAAACTCTCTACATTATTTGCTTTCTTCTTAAAATTAACAGTTGCTAACATCCTTTTTCATCATTTGCAAGTAGTGTTTAACCTACAATATTATTCATTAAATTAATATACTTTTAATTATTATTTGTTTTGTTTTTGTTTTCTATTTAATTTTTAGTTGTAGTAATTTTGATATAGTTGTTATTTGTCACTTCTGCTTACATGCTGAGTTATACATATTATTTTCAATTTAATTTTAGTTGAAATTTTAATAATTTAATTTTTCCTGTTTTAGTTTGTTATTTTAGTACTTCAAAAATAAGGAGCAAAGTAGAAAGTATGTTTAATGTTTTAATTTAATTTCACTTTTTGAGGGGGTGTGTGGCTTATTTTTCATTTCAGTTAACTATAATAACCCTGGTGTGTATCTGCTGTTGTTTTGCAGAAGGAATCTTACCCCAGTCATTAATACCTACTCCTGATTGTCGTGGGTTTGTGGTGAGGCCTGTTGGAACTGGACCACAACCCACAGAGAGGTAATGTTATTTACTTACCACAATCTTTAGACATAAAAACACAAAGGTTAGTGCATGGATTGTGTATTCTCAAAGCCATTTGGCTTATTAATCCAAAGGTTTTAGAGTCTAAAAATGTTACTGTTTAGAGTCTTTGAGCACTGTGTCAGAAATGGGAAACCTGGGCTTCATGAGCCATATTTTGTTTTTATTTGCACATTAAAATACAAATCGATGCTGCAATATTGAACAATAGTTAGCCTGTACAGGACACATTCTGTGCTTTTTAATGATATTAATGTGTCTAACTGTTTTTCAGTGCTATTCTGCCCACTGAAGCGCCCACCGAAGAGCCCACTGAAGAGCCCACCGAAGAGCCTTATGAAGTGCTCACCGAAGAGCCCACAGAAGAAACTTATAACTATTATGGAGATGAGCAAAACAAAGAATCATTCATTGAAGCCAGTCAATATGATGACACTGATCAATATAGAAAAGAGCACAGAAAGGACAAAAAGGACAAAAAGGAGCCCTCCAAGGCTAAAGGTGGTGAATCCAGATCTTACTGGCCAATTAAACCCTTGATTTAGTTTTTTTGGAGTTGCACGTATCTCTGGCATAGTACTGTATCCTCACTTACATTAAAAATGCACAAGCTTTAATGCTGTTTCTCTGACAGAGTTCAGTATTCAGTGCTGAAGGGAATTAGTGGAGTGTACTGTTTGTTTCCAACAGCACGCTGCTTCCTTGAGAAAGATTCAGGCCGTGTGTGTGGATCGTATATGTCCAGATGGTATTACAGCCAGCAAACTAAGAAATGCATGCGCTTCTGGTATGGTGGTTGTGGCGGAAATGAAAACCGATTCTTGACTGAGGATGAGTGCTTTAAGGAATGTGTGTCTACAGGTAAACTGACCAAACTTGATTACTGATATTTAGGCTGTTCATAATAAAAACAATTTATTGATGTAAATTCTGATAATTTCCTAATGAATTTTTAATACAGTACAGACCAAAAGTTTGGAAACATTACTATTTTTAATGTTTCTTCTGCTCATCAAGCCTGCATTTATTTGATCAAAAATACAGAAAAACGGTAATATTGTGAAATATTATTACCACTTAAAATAATAGTTTTCAATTTGAATATACTTAAAAAAAATAATTTATTCCTGTGATGCAAAGCTGAATTTTCAGCATCATTACTCCAGCCTTCAGTGTCACATGTAACATCCAGTCTATCACATGATCATTTAGAAATCATTCTAATATTCGGATTTATTATGAGTGTTGGAAACAGTTCTGCTGTCTAATATATTTGATGAATAAAAGGTTCAAAAGAACTGCATTTATTCAAAATATATATAAAAATTCTAATAATATATATTCTACTAATATATTTTCTTTACTATCACTTTTTATCAATTTAACACATCCTTGCTGAATAAAAGTATTGATTTTATTTAAAAAGAAGAAAATAAAAATACTGACCCCAAATTACTGACCAGTAGTGTATATTGTTAATACAAAATATTTATATTTTAAAAGCATAGTTTCTTTTTTTTGTTGTACTTTTTATTCATCAAAGTATCCTTAAAAAGTATCACATGTTCTGAAAAAATATTAAGCAGCAGAACTGTTTCCAACTTTGATAATGAATCATCATATTAGAATGATTTCAAAAGGATCGTGTGATAATGATCCTAAAAATTCAGCTTTGCATCACAGAAATACATTATAATTTAAAGTATAATACATTTTAAAACAATTATTTTAAATACTAATAAATACATTAAAAAAATTCTGTATTTTTGATCAAATAAATGCAGGCTTGATGAGCAGAAGAAACTTCTTTCAAAAACATTAAAAATAGTAATGTTTCCAAAATTTTGGACTGTACTGTACATATACTGTAATATTTTACTTTTACATATTGATTGAGTCATTTAGCAGACACTTTTATCCTAAGCAACTTACAAATGAGGCAATGGAAGCAATCAAAAGCAACAAAAGAGCAATGATATGCAAGGGCTATAACAAGTCTCAGTTTAATGCAGTTCACAAGTTTTTTTTTAATTATATAATACATAACTATTAATCAGACAGAATAGAAAAAGAATATAGAGCAAGCTAGTGTTAGAGGCCTTTTTTGCTTTTCTTAATTGTATAATATATAATCTATAAAATACAAAATTGAAGAAAAATTAAATATAAGAACATTATAAAATATGAATTATTATTAAATATAAGAAAAAAAAAACTGTAAATTAAGTTTAAAAGGGCAAAAAATTATAAAGAATAGAATAAGAATAGAGAGTGCAAGAGTTAAAGGGTCAAAAAAAGATGGAAGAGATGTGGTTTGAGCTGATCCTTGAAAATCGCTTGAATCGATTGAGTTGGGCAGGTCATTCCACCAGGAAGGAACATTTAATTTAAAACTTCAGTGAAAGTGATTTTGTCCCTCTTTGGGATGGCACAATAACGCAACATTCACTTACAGAACACAAGCTTCTAGAGGGCACATAAATCTGAAGTAATGAATTTAGGTAAAGGGGGTGCAGAATCTGTCACGTACGGGAACACAGGAGACGGAAGATCCAAGTGCAGTGTGGTTAAGGGTAATCCAAAACAAGGTGAAAAACAAGCCGGGGTCGTAACCAACAAGATCCAAACAGAAACAAACAAACAAACAAACAAACAAACAGGAACAAGAACTGGAACTCAAGGACTAGGAAACGCGAGGAAACTAGGTGACGGAAAGTAAGGACTCCATGAAGACAGGAAAAGACTGGTTAATATAGGGAGGGTAATGAATATCAAGTGAAGACACCTGAGTGCAATTAACAGGTGTGCAATTACTGTGATGAAGGGACAAGGCTTGTGGAAATAGTAGTGCCTGCGGTGAGGTGCCTATGGGGAAGTGAGACCAGGAGGGAGGTTGATTGGTGGATGATCAGGGGGAGGGACGGAGGGCCAGGTCCATAGAGGGAAACAGAGAGAAGAGGGCAAAAAAAAACAACAACAACAACAAAACACAAGTCCAGGAAGGACAGAAAGTTCAGTGGCCCAGGGCCGAACTGACAGGCCAGTAATCCAGGGTGGAGCAAGGTGGAACTGGAGCCATGCGGTTGAGTCAGGAACCCACCAGGGCGGCGCAGAAGACCACCACATCCGTGCGGTCGAAACAGAAACCAACCAGGGCGGTGCAGAAGACCACCACAGCTGTGCGGTCGAGACAGAAGCTCACCAGGGCGGCGCAGAAGACCACCCAACTCATGAGTGTCAACGGTGACTTGACCTGACTCTGGAGTGTCAACGGTTACTTGACGTGACTCTGGAAAGTCAACGGTGACCTGACCTGACTCTGGAGGGTCAACGGTGACCTGACTCGACTCTGGAGGGTCAACGGGAACCTGACCTGACTCTGGAGGGTCAACGTAAACCTGACTCGACTCTGGAGGGTCAACGTGAACCTGACTCGACTCTGGAGTGTCAACGGGAACCTGACTTGACTCTGGAGGGTCAACTGTGGCTGTCATCCCGTGTAGAGGCGCTGGACAAGCGGCCATCTTGTGCCATGACTCTGGACCGGCGGCCATTCTGGGCATTCTTGTGCTGTGGCGCTGGGCTGGCGACCACCTTGTGCTGTGGCGCCGGGCTGGCAGCCATATTGTGCAATGGTGCTGGGCTGGCGGTCCTACTGTCTGTAGACCCCGGTCTAGAGTCGCCCATCTCACCGAGAAAAACAGGTGTGGCTGAGTCATCCCACCGAGATCGATGCTGTAGGTAACTGGTGAAATCCCAAAAGTCCAGTATCTACAGCCCCTTCATCTCTCACCCAGGCAAAGGGTCATCCAGGCAGTCATTGAATAGGTCCTTCAGGGCCTTATCATTATACCCCATCCCCACTGCCATTGTCCAGAACGTTTGTGCCAAGCACCCCACATCACTCCCCTTTTGATGGAGAATGGTTAGGTTGGAAATTTTCCCTTTTATGGTGACCAATAGGGTTTACAGGATGATCTGGTGGTTAAAATTGTGAAAAGCATTGGACAGATCCAGCAAAATAAGTATTGAAGATGTGGCGAGTATCCCGAGGGCAGATAAGCGTCGCCCTAGAAATGTCGCTCCTGAACTAATCACTGACCTTGAACTCGTGGACATACTGATCAGTGCACCTGGAGCTTGTTTGCACAGCCTTTAAAGTTGGGAGAGAAAGGCAAGAAACAAACTCGGAAGAAGAGAGACTAATGTGTGTTTGCTCTCCACTTTCTTCCAAAGACGGACTGAACTTCTGGCCATTCACACCACTTTACAGAGGATTACAGACACTGCTGTCACTTCGATCAGAGTACATTCACAAGCGCCGTATTTGCACTTCTTTGTTAAATAAATTACACACTGAGATATTTTTGCTGTCACATATGCCTTCTGTGTCTGTGTCCTCATCCCGCTACAAAGGAATCTGCTCTTGTCAGTTTTAGGCTTCAACAACTGAGAGCTTGGCATTCTCTGTCCACTTCTGAAAAAAAAAGTGGTTGCTGTCGAGGAGGTTGTTCTGTGTGAGTTGTTCCTGGTTGAACACAACCCCCGCCCGCTCCCGCCGAATTTCTGACCATTACCGCCCGCTCCCGCAATGTATGTGTTACACTCCCGCCCGCTCCCACAATATGTATGTCGACTCCCGCCCTCACCTGCAAAACTCTGACAATTTATTCCCGCACAATAATTGAGATGCATTGATTTTGTGTCTTCTCCCGTCCCGCAGGGGGAAAAAAACACGTATTTGTATTGATATTATTAAAGAGATTCATGGGGTTGTTTGTTTCGTTTCCCTGGCCTGCATGTAAAAAAAAAAAAAAAAAAAAAGACAAAACACACAATACATTCAAATATAATTTCATTTTATATCAAAAACTTTGCACATAAAAATAGGCTGCTTTGCAAAAAATATACATAATATGATAAACTAGGCTACATGAAAAACAGTTTTACAATTATTAGCCAAATGTAGCAGGTATTCTGTTTGAAAAATACAAATAAAAATAAAAACATTCAAACTTAGGCAGCCTGCTCAATAACTGGCATCATCACGCCTCTTGACCTAATTAACAAATGGCAACGAGGGGCTGTGCTCAAAAAACAACACTAAAAAATAACATTAGGTTCTTTTCTACATCATCTATTGACATCTTCTCCATCATGTCGCTAGGCAACCTCCCTATCCCGCGGTGTTTTTTTTAGCCGCCCATTCCCACCCGCAGCAAAATTCAAACCGCCCGCTCCCGCGAGATTTGCGTTGGCGGGACTCAATCCCAATGCAGCCCTGTATATGCAAGTACAACTGCAGGAGAAATGGCTTGAAGGAGATGAGATGGAATAGGGTAGGATGATTAGAAAATATGAGTTTGGAGACTTCTGCCTGAGAGTGAAGAGAAGGTGATGAACAAGTGTATGTTTATTGGTAAGATGTGCTTGACTGATTGTGGTGTGGAAAATTGTACACTGATGATTTTAATTTTATTAATGAATGAGGCAGTCATAAGCTGTGGGAGTTGAAGGAGGGGGAGGAGGATGACAAAAGAACAAGGGAAATGTTTTAAATACTATGCGGGAGTTAGACAAATTGTTATTTTTGTTATGAAAGTATGTCCTTTTAGTAGTGGAGACATTAGCAGAGATGGAAGAGAGGAGTGACTGATACATATTAAGGTCAGCATGATTTTTTGATTTGCACCACACCCTTTTAGCAGTCCTGAGCTTAGAACGATGTTCGTGGAGAACATCAAATAACCAAGGCGCAGAAGGGGTGGTATGGGCTGGCCTGGAAGACAAGGGGCAGATTGATGATGATGATTGATGTTTTAAATTGTATTTATGTAATTGCTAACCTGTTTGTACTGTATTTCGAATGATTTGTATTTATTTTAGCCCTACTTCCCTTTCCCTAAGTGGTTATTCCACTTGTTATTCCACTTGTAAATAAGAACCTGTTCTTAATGACTTTCCTGTAAAAAATAAAGGTAAAAAAAAAAATCTAAGATGAAACCATAGCAGACAGCCGGGAGGGTGAGAGTGAGCATAGATTATGTCGAAACATGACATTTGGAGGGGTATGTGTTGTGTCAGGAACTCTGTTGAGGTTAAGAGTGAGGAGGAAGTGATCTGAGGTTTGCAGTGGAGTAAACAGTGTCATGTGTAAATAGGGCAAGGCAAGTTTATTTACATTATTGTTCACATTTCGTACAAAATTGTAATTCATAGTGCTTTACATAATACAAAGTAAAATAATCATAAAGAAATAATAATCACTAAAACTAAATTTTTAGATGATTTCAAAATGTATTTAAAATTAATTTAAGACAGTTAAAAATAGAAAATGATTATAAATACATAAAATACAGTGAATTCAGTTCAAAGATCTCAGTGATCATTCAATAAATGCACAGCTACATGACTACTGAAACTAAGGTCTGTCTCCAGAATCACACCAAGATTCTTAATTCGATTTCTAGTTGTTTGTCCCCTACAGTCAAGGTATGCATTCACCTTGAAAACTTCATCTTTGTTTCCAAATGCAATGACTTCAGTTTTCTGCCTGTTTAACTGAAGACATTTTTTGCTCATCCAACTGTTAATTTCAATGGAGCTATAGTCATTTGGTAATAAGGGTATCATCAGCATAGCTGAGAAATTTAATCTGTTTCTTTCTCATTATTTTACTTAGTGGGAGCATATACAGGCTAAACAAGAGCTGTGCAAGAATTGAGCCTTGTGGGACACCGCATGTCATGGACATCCATTTAGACTTATGCTTTCCTACACTCACATAACAAGTATGACCTGAATCATTTGAAGAACCATCCCAGAAAGCCCAACCCAGTTGTCTAGTCTCTGTAGAAGTGTTATGATCGACAATGTGATATGCAGCACTGAGATCTAGTAGAACCAGCATTGATATTTTGCCAGAATCAGAAAGTAAGCGGATATCATTTATTATCTTAATGAGCACTGTCTCTGTGCTGCAGTCTGAAACCCGATTGGAAATTGTTGAGTTTACGTATTTGTTCAGTTGATTAAAAACGACCTTTTCAGTAATCTCTCCTATAAAAGGAAGATTTGATATTGGTCTATAATTGCTCAAAATGGTGTTATGGACCTGTAAGTACCGAGAATGTAAAGGAATAAATTTCCAGTCATTAGAGATAGGCAGACCAGTACCTCCACCTCTTCCAGTCAGACAGGGACTGTGGGAAAATGAGAAATTATTGGAAAGTGCTGCAAGAGTAGCAGTGTTTGGTTTGATCCAGGTGTCTGTCAGGACCATTAGGATTAGTCTTGAATGACTAGCAATAGATGTAATGAAATCTGCTTTGTTTACTGCAGACTGACAACTCTAGAGTCCAATAGAAAGGAAGTAGTGTATAAGTAGACATAGGCAAAGTACACAGGTTGTTAGGATTGCACTGCCTACAGTATGTTGTGTGATGCGTGGTACAGTAGTAATAGTAGGGATATAGAAACATAGAGTAAGAGTTGGTCATTAAAACTGAAACAGAAGTGAAGCCAGGTGTAGAGGAGAGGATGAATCAAAAGCGATTCTTATGTCCCTTGCCGGTGTCCCTGCATGGTGGAGTTGCATGTTAGAGTCAATGGTCTTTACACCCTTTGGTCTTCACATGACAGCTGCTGTGGTATAATAACTATTTTATACCTGTTTTACAAAAACAGAAATTTAATTCAGCTGAACGCACTTTAACTGTTCACAACAAAGGGCAAAGCAAGCACAATGTTTAATGCACATATTGGATGTTTTATGTACTGTAGGCCATTTACCTGTACATAGTTTTGAGATTATTCAAATTTCTTCCACAGAATCTGAAAATCTTCAACAGGATGATTCCAGTTTCAAGGGTAAAAGATACATTTACTTGACGGATATGCAGTAGACTACCACTGTTTTTATTTAAAGCTAATTATAACTTCTATAACCTAACCAAACCATAAAAATTCTTTCACTTTTTAGAGTTAAATCAATTTCATCACTTGGAAAAAATGGAAATGCATATGAGAAGCATCCTTGATTTATTTAAACAATCATGTAAATCAAGTATAAAATTATTGCTAAGCACAATATGCATGGTAAAATGTGCAAATATCAAAAGTGTTACTATTTTAAATGGCTTCAAACTGATCAGCCTAATTTTCACTGGGTGTAACTTAAAACCTTTTTTTTCTATCTTCTTTCTTCTTATAGAATGTTTGCCAGCTCATAACTTGATGCAGGAACTTGCTCAAAACTTTTCAAGTGGAAATGGTAACTCTCAGACGTCAGCAAGTGGTGAATGTGTTCCAGTTCTGGTATGGAGGCTGTGACGGGAACAGCAAAGGTTCAAACCACTTCAAGGAGGATTGTGGAGATTCAACTGTCTCAAGGGCCAAAAAAAATATCTCAAAACATCTTAAACAGTGATAGCAGTTTGTGGTGAGAATTGTTGGCAACCCTTGGAAAAATATGAACAAAGTAACCCGTGGAAATAAATCTGCATTAATCCTTTGATATTTTATTTTAAACATTTTACAAGATCTACCTTTTAATTGAGAATAGATTTTTTTTTTCTGTTGGTATTTGAATTTATTACTTTTTTCATTACAAGGGATGCTTTTTCACCCTGTGTGTACCAAACCCCATCTAGACGTTTAAAGTGCTAAAATCTTATTTTTAACTTGAAACTGACATAAAACCCCAGTACCGTTTGAAGATCCAGAAATGTCTGGCTAGTGAATATGCTGGAGATTGTACTTGGATGAGAGCATTTTTGTTTCTTGATTTTTATTATTGAAACCCTCCCAAACAATGTGGTGCTATAGGTGCTGTTTGTTAGATTTTTTTTTTAATGCTTTCTGTCCCCAAGGCTCAGTTATTTTCTGTAACTCTTTAGCTGTGGTCCTTGGCCACTCAAGCTATCCTCCTCAGCTTGCATTAAGACAGTCTAAAAACACATCCTCCTTCATAATTTTACATTTTAATATTACTTTAATGCTCTATCAGAGCACTGCCTTTTGACTGAATTGCTCATCAACTTTTATGATGGCTGTTGTTTATTGATTATTATTCAATAAATAATATTTCATTTTCCATCTTGAAATGGTCTGTGTCGTCATTTACTATAAAAAGTTCCCAAGATGCCACAACATTGCACAGCATCTGGTTGTAATATTTGCCAAATTTAAATTAACAAAGAAATGGGATAATCTTTGATTGTTAAAAATGTGTTGGTTTATGTTTTAATATGTATTTTACTCAATATTACAGGTTTTAAAAAACTCTGGTAACGTTTTAATGTTGAGTTAGCTAATGGTTTCCTCTTGAATTGTGTTAGTTCAGCAAAATCATCTGTTTAAGTTTATTGCAGATATAGATATTCATACAAGCCTATAACTACAGTTGCATTGCAGATGCACAGGCAACTTGCTCTCCAGTGATCACAAACTGGTGTTTTGAGTGTTCCAATATGGCAGATTGATTATGTAGTGGCAAAGAGCATCTTATTAGGCATCTATCCACAGTATACACATATATGATTTGTACTTTTAACTACACCTTGTAATGCATTGACCAGCATTATGCTGGAAAATCCCTTAACTGTTGAAAGGATACTACAAAAAAGATTTGGCTTTCCTCAGTGGACATTCAAACTAATGTTTTATTGTGAATATGAGACTGACCTGAACAATGAATGCTGTATCCTACTGTATGTAGGTAATGGGGGAAAAACATTCAACATACACGTTCAGGAGGCGGTTGGCATCACTGAACTGTGACTGGGTGGAGATGGTAGGAAGTGATGATGTATCCTAAATAATCCTAAATGTAACTGGAAGCCAGTGTAAGAACCTGAAGACTGGTGTGATATGATCAGATGTTCTGGTTCTAGTCAAAATCCTGGCAGCAGCGTTCTGGATGAGCTGCAGCTGTCTAATGGTCTTTTTGGAAGGCCGGTGAGGAGCCCATTACAATAGTCCACCCTGCTGGTGATAAAGGCACGAACAAGTTTCTCCAAGTCTTGACTGGAAACAAAACATCTAATTCTTGCAATGTTTTTTAAAAGATAGTATGCTGATTTAGTTACTGCTTGATATGACTACTGAAACTAAGGTCTGTCTCCAGAATCACACCAAGATTCCTGACTTGATTTTTAGTGGTTTGACCCCTAGAGTCAAGGTATGCATTCACCTTGAACACTTCATCTTTGTTTCCAAATGCAATGACTTCAGTTTTTCCTTATTTAACTGAAGATAGTTTCTGGCACATCCAACTATTAATTTCATCATTGCATTGGCAGAGGGGAGTCAATGGGGCTGTAGTCATTTGGAGATAAGGCTAGGTAAATCTGGGTATCATCAGCATAGCTGTGGTAGGCAATTTGGTTCTTTCTCATTATTTGACTTAGTGGAAGCATATACAGGCTAAACAAGAGCGGTGCAAGAATTGAGCCTTGTGGGACTCCACATGTCATGGACACATGTTATGATCGACAGTGTCAAACGCAGCACTGAGATCTAGCAATACCAGCACCGATATTTTGCCAGAGTTACAATTAAGCGAATATCATTTATCATCTTAATGAGTGCTGTCTCTGTGCTGTGATGCGGTCGGAAACCAGATTGAAAATTGTCCAGGTATCCATTTGAGTTTAAGTATTTGTTTAGCTGATTAAAACCTACATTTTCTATAATTTTGCCTATAAAAGGAAGATTAGATATTGGTCTAAAATTGCTCAAAAGTGTGTTATCAAGATTGGTCTTTTTCAGGAGGGGCTTAACAACTGCAGTTTTTAGGGAGTTTGGAAATGTCCCAGAAAGAAGTGAGGCATTCACCACTTCTAAGAGATCTGCTTTTAAAGGTGCCATATGCAAAAATTTTGGTAAAAATATCCATAACATGACCTACACGCATCAAAATAATGAGAAGAAATGAGGGCGATGATGTCATTAAAAAATGTCAAGTTATAGTGCTGCAGAGATATCAACCTTAATTAGCATTAGCATTACTAGCCCCGGCCAGACAGGTGTCGTAATACCAATTTTCAGCCATGGGAGGTGGTATGCGGGCAACATAACCAACAGCCAACCTGCAATACACGAATAACTTGCACGGCTTCTGGGCGTGCCTGAACCTAATGTCAATCATGTGGAAAGTACAGCCCAGTACTTTCATTGAAAGTTCATTGAGCATTTCAGTTTCAGGGAAGAGAGCGCCACCCGCTACAGGGAAACAACCGCGCTCGGAATCACAAATCAAATTAACATCTACACTGCTTTTAATCGCTGGAGACAACTGATTCACTTGAAAGAAATGAGGTTCGACTCCGAACTTGCAACATTTCTTTTGGATTGGTAAGTAAGATGCTGTTAGTATTTCGCTAGAAGTTTGTTTTATATGTTTGTGTATTTGTTTTCGGGTTTTTCTGTGCGTGAAAAAATTGATGTGTGGCGTGAAAGCGTGTGAAAAGAGTCAATTGTGTGTGTCTCACGGTGAATGCTTGAGAGTTGGAACATTATTTCCCAAGAAGAATAAAGGACAGGTTGATTATTGCTGTTTAGTGTTTGTATTAATCTATGATGTGTCCCTGTTTACATACAGGGACATAAAAATGAATTAAAAGTGATACGTGGACCAAGGTGTCTGAGATTGTTCATTTTAAGTAAAGGATCCTAATATTTCGTCCACAACAATATTTAATGAGGTTAACTTATAACTCCTTATGGTTAGTCTGCACGAGATCAACAAGCTTGTTTGCTTTGCGGCCGCTTTAAATACAAAATAAGCATTCGATCTACTTTAGAGCGTCTGAGCGCTCACAAATCTTTCTGCAGCGTCGTGAGCAGAGCAGCAAGAGCGATTTTTGATGCTCTCGACGCCGGCGGTGTGAACGCACAGTTAGGCTTCAGCTATGGCTGTAGTGTTGTAGTTGTGAAAGTAGGGGCGGAGCTTAGAGACTATGCCGTTTCTCGTTTGTTACTCTAGAGTAGACCAATTCACTTTATTGAGGCATACTGCCCCCATCTGGGATGGTATGTGGAGTATGATTTGATTTTTTTTGCCAAATATTACAGATGGCACCTTTAAGCAGTCAAGCACACTTTTGAAAAAAGATGTGAAGTGTGTCAAGACAACAGGTTGACGATTTTAGTTGCTGCACTGTAGTTGTTGGTAATGTTAGAGCATTAGACCATTGATAAATTTGGACAGGTTATTTTTTTAATTCAGTAATCTTTATTACTGATTTTTTATTATTATTATTATTATTTCTTAAAAAAAATTAGTTTCAGTTGACAATAACTACATTGTTAAACGTTGTTTGTTACACACTAATGTTTGATACTTGGGAAAGTTAAAAAACTAAAAAAAATTTATTTAGTCTTACAAAGAAATAGTTCTTACAGCCGTTTAATCTTTATTGTCAAGAGATCTTCTCGGTTGATCTCAGCAGATCTTGGCGAGTTGGCTCATTTTCTCAACATTAGCCCAGCGGTAACTTTTGACTTCACTGGCTACTCAATAAACTCCATCAGGACATTAAAAAAAAGAAAAGAAAAAAGAAAAAAGGTTGATAAAAATATCACAAGGTGGAAGTTCTATAATGGCAACAGTGAACCAAGACATGCTGACTAAACATGCTGCCGTTTTCTGCTTCTGTTTTCTCACACTGATGTTGTTTACTTCCTTCAGCCGCAGTCTGAATAGTTTTGAGTCCAACACAGGTAAAGATGTCATTCACCTGAGCTGTAGTGAAAGGTGCCTGTCTCGTCCGTCATAGTCCACTCTTTCACAAAACCATGATCATTCACAACAGTGTATGACTGTAGCCCAGTTCTCCATCTGTAGCAGGTCACGCATGTTCCTTCTCACAGCTCAAAACCCTGTCCAGACACCCGTTCTTTAGGGTTCTTTGCCAAGAGTCATAGAAACATCATTTGAATTCATCTTCATATTTTCCTAGTTAAGTTGGCTTGAGAAAAAACTCCTTCTTCTTCTTCTTCTTCTTCTTCTTCTTCTTCATATTATTTTTCTGACCGCAAATTTTTTGACACTAACTCCTCCTATACCGTTCAAGCTACATACTCCAAACTCGGGTCAGACCTTCATACTGTTCTGACTTGGTGTGCTATATCTTTTCAGACTGGTTTGAGTTACAGTTTTCTTAAAAATTAATAATAAAACTCTTAAAATCCCATAGACTTTAATTGACAAGATGTTCAGATGACCCAAGCTCCAAATCCCATTAGACTCAATCAAGCTTTGATCATTTCTAGCATGCGATCATGCTAGCAACATGCTAGTCGCATGCTAGAAAAATGCTAACAACATGTTAATCATGCTAAAATCATGCTAGCAACATGCTAATCAAACTAGCAACTTGCTAGTCGCATAGTAGTCATGCTAGAAACAAGCTACCAACATGCTAGCAACATGCTAATCATGGTAAAATCATGCTAGCAACATGCTAGTCGCATGCTAGTCATGCTAGAAACATGCTAGCAACATGCTCAATATGCTAGCAACATGCTAATCATGGTAAAATCATGCTAGCAACATGCTAGTCGCACGCTAGTCATGCTAGAAACATGCTAGCAACATGCTCAATATGCTAGCAACATGCTAGTCGCATGCTAGTCATGCTAGAAACATGCTAATCATGCTAGAAACATGCTAGCGACATGCTAGCAATATGCTAATCATGCTAGTAACATGCTAGCAACAATGCCAACATGCTAATCATGGTAAAATCATGTTAGCAACATTCTAGTCGCATGCTAATCATGTTAGAAAAATGGTAACAACATGCTAAACATGATAGCAACATGCTAGTCACATTCTAGTCATGTTAACAACATGTTAATCATGCTAGAAACATGTTAGCGACATGCTAGCAAAATGTTAATCATGCTAGAAATCAGTCGTCAGTTTCCCGCCACTGCCTTGTCACAAACTCTGTTACTATGAACCTTATTCTGGATAGACGCTGTATTTAAATGGATAGCTCATCCAAAGATGTCAATTATGTCATACCCTCAAGTTGCTGCAAACCTGTATGAGTTTCTTCTACTGAGCACAAAAGAAAATATTTTAAGAATGTTGGTAATCGAACACTTAACGGTAGCCACTGACTTCCATAGTATGGAAAATAAATACATAAATACAACTTGCTGTCATTATTTATCTCCTTCATGATCTTATTTGATCAGTGGAACACTTTTTACTTTCATTAAAGGGGGGGGTGAAATGCTATTTCATGCATACTGAGTTTTTTACACTGTTAAAGAGTTGGATTCCCATGCTAAACATGGACAAAGTTTCAAAAATTAAATTGTACGTTTGAAGGAGTGTTTTTGTTCCAAAAATACCTCTTCCGGTTTGTCACAAGTTTTGGAAAGTTTTTTTTGAGTATGGGTCTGTGTGACGTTAGATGGAGCGGAATTTCCTTATATGGGTCCTAAGGGCACTTCTCCCCGGAAGAGTGCATGCTCCCGTATAGCACAACACTGAGAGCAGAGACATTCACTGATCAGAGTAAGAGACCGAATTGTCACAAAAGAAGTGTGTTTTTGGTTGCCAGGGCAAGACAACCCTGCACAGACAACCAAAAAAAAAAAAAAAAAAAAAAAACAGCATTAAGGGACCAGTGGATGGAGTTTATTTTTACAGAGCATCAACGGAGTTGTGCAAGTGTTTTTGTTTGTTCCCCTGCATTTCGAAGATGCTTGTTTTACAGACAAGGCCCGGTTTGATGCCGGATTTGCACATCGTTTATTTCTTAAGGATAATGCAGTCCTTACGAAAAAGGGTCACGATCGTGTGTTGGAACCGCAGGTGGTTAGTAAAACTGCTTCAAATATCTCTGTGTTGTTAACTTAGCTATCGGCACGTAAGCACATCAAGTAAACAACATGCGATGTTGGCATCAAACTGCACTTTCCACATGTACAGCTTAAAAAAAAAAAAAAAAAAAAAGTTGCTATATGTCAAATCATTTTTTTTTTTTTCAGTTTTCACAAGTCAGTTGAAATGAGTAGAACAGACAGGTGTTCTTACATAACTTTCGATATTTATTGCACGTCAAAAGACAGCAAGAGTTTTATCCTGCACTTCAAGTATCATCTTTGTAAGAAAAGTGTTTTTGGCCACTAGCTTTGTAGATGCGTGCGTGTGTCACACATTACATGTATACATGCACGTTCTTGCCTTTGACCACAATGAAGTTGAAGTAGCGCTTACATCTCCACGGATCTTTCATCGGATTGCTCCTGACTTGCCATTTATGCTGCTGCTGCGAATCTGTGCTGTTGTGTGTGTGTGTGTGTGTTTGTTTGGCGCCGCTGGTGCGTGTGCCGGCATGTGTGTAAAAACACTGGCTCTGATTGGCTACCATGAAACATATGACTCTGCCTTAGCTAATCATAATCGCTTATCTCGTTTCTAACCCACCTCCTCACTCGCTGTGTGAGCCAGGGGTGCGTTCGGATTGCATAGTTTATTAAATCAATGCATAGTAACGCACCGCATTTAACTTTCATTAATGGTAACGGCGTTGTAACGACGAGAAAAGTAATTAGTTAGATTACCCCGTTACTGAAAAAATAACATCGTTACCTAACGCCGTTCTTTTAAACGCCGTTATTCCAAACACTGGTAATGTCACAGCTTCCAAACGCTCTCAACGCAAAAGCCTACTCGCACTCGTGATTCTTTAGCTCCGCCCACACGTCACGCCTCCAGGCGCTCGTGTTTTTCCGGGAAAAATTGGTACAGACTATCTTTCTCTTATAAATATAATAAAACTAAAGACTTTTTGGAGTTATGAAGGATGCAGTACTACTCTGTAGGTACTCAAAATTAACAGGATATTGAGTGAAAACGAGCATTTCACCCCCCCTTTAAGAAAGGATGCATTAAATTGATAAGAAGTGACAGTAAAGACTGTTATAATGTTGCAAAAGATTTGTATGCTGTTCTTTTGAACTTTATATTCATGAAGGATCCTTCAAAAAAAATCTTATTGTTTCCACAAAAATATTAAGCAGCACAACTGTTTTCAGCATTGATAATATTCAGAAATATTTATTGAGCAGTAAATCAGCATATCAGAATGATTTCTGAAGGATCATTTGACTGAAGACTGGAGTAATGATGCTGAAAATACAGCTTTGGGTCACAGGAATAAATGACATTGTGAAATATATTCAAATAGAAAACAGTCATCTTATGCAGCCTTGGTGAACATAAGAGACCTCGACTAAAGTGAACTGAGGCTGTGTGGCAGTGTTACCGTAGAGACGTTACTCTTTTTGTTCATGCCAGCTCGCCAGAGGCTTGATTTCACATCATGTGAGAGTCTCTGTATTTAGAGGAGTCAAAAGCAAAAGACATCTATATTTTTTTTTTTTGCAGCTTATAGACTTCTGTCTAGGGATGGGAATCATAAGGAATGTAACTATTCCATTTTCACTTTATGATTCAGTTAACAATTATTTTAGTACGTTTAGAGGAAGCTGATGTTCTAAAATTTTAAGATGACTTCAGTTTGATTCTTTCTGAAAGATTCATTAAAAAAACATCAGTCCACAAATCAGACTGATCACTCAGCATGGGTTGCAATGCAAGACATATTGCCAATTTATTTGATTTATTTGATTGTTAAAATTAACAAAAATAACTTTTTTTGTGATTCCTAACCCTACATATGAAGTATTTCTGCAGACACCATCTGTATATTCTTTTACTATTATTTGTTATTGTAGTATTTGATGTTTTGAATTATTAGTTGAGGTATTAATATTCGATTTTCAGTTTCTTTTTCTATTTAGTTGAAGCTGTCAGTAAGTTGTCAATGAGCCTTTACCATTTTTTATATATTATTAATGTATATATGTTATCTACATATAATCATATATACATTTAGATATTATATTATATTATATATAAATGTTTTTTTTCTTCTGCTGAGCGCTGTCCATTCATACAAGTAATACACTTATTTTATCATGTCTTTAAAATGTAGTGAAGAACTCCAGTTCAGGGAGAAGTTTACCATGCATATTTAAAGTGTTGTTTTTCTGGTGTTTTGAACATGTATTCCCGGCTCTCTAACATGATCTGAACCGCTTCTGATGTTGTAGAGCTGTTTGCTGCCCTGTGTTTTTCGGTTTAACTCATTCTGTTTTTGGGTTTTTCCACAGATGACAAAAGCAATACAGAATATATATATATCTTTTTTTTTTTTTTTTTTTTTAAATGACTAAGTATATTGACATTTAACATTTTCTGTTACATCCCATAAGTTTTTTTCTTCTTCTTTTTTTTTGTAAATGTATATATGAATATAAAATATATGTGTATGACAATAACTATATATGTTTTTCTCATTTATTATTATTATTATCATCAATTAAATTTTTTATGGATTTGGTTGCTGAGGCTAGCTTTCCTCTTCCTAATTTCCCGATGTTTGAGGTTTGTGTGGAGTTGGATTGTGTTTTTTAAGTGGTGATGGTTTTGTATAGACCAGTTGTCTGCCTTCAGATGTGTGAAAATGGATGGCAAACATTACAGCATACAATAATGAAAAAAAAAAAAAACTTTTTAAACGAGAATCTTATTTTTTCTATTAAAATGTATTTTTGTATTCCTCTCTGCATCTCAGCGCTAATGGTTTCATTTCAATTTCTTTCTGTTTATATAGTTCATTCTTCACCGGGCTATACCCATCCAATAAAGCACTGAGGAAGTAAGTCACAGTATTATAATTTCTTTAAAGAAAACTGTGGTATTACTATCATGGTAGTGTCTAAAAAAAGCAAAAACATTGTATTACCGTGGATGTCTATGGTATGTTTTTATTGAAATACAGATCTATTTTGTGTAACATGTTTCCCTTTGCCCTACAATATACTTGAATTAATTTCAGGTTGAATCTAAGTGCAGAAATATATTATTTACCTGTCCGCTTAACTTTTGTTGAAACATGATCATCATAAATAAGCAATGAACTGATATTTAACACTGTGGATTTGACTGAAAAATTCAATTCATTAGACTTCATAAGTAAAACATTTTTGTCAGGAAATTAAGATTTATTTTGTGGTAAGTAATCCAAATATTATGTTTCATATTTAGATTTTCTTTTTGTGGTTTCATTTCAGTGGCTATGCAAGTCAGTCTTCAAGTTTTAATGAATAGACGGCGCTGTCACGTAGTTTTCACAATCATTTATTAATATTCATGCCTCTTACTTTTGAGTAACAAGTTACTTTTTCAGTACTTTTCAGTTTTTCGCTCGCTGGTCAGAATAAACCTACCACAGTCGTTTGAGGTTGCTGGAGATGCTATAGTTTGTTATTTTATTTTTTATTTTTTGCTAATTTTATTTTCTTTACTATTGTAATCGTCTCTGCACACCTTGAGCCAATCACTGACAGTTATGTAATTAATATTCATGAGGTACACGTTTTTAATAGTAGGATTCATAAATAACTATATTTTTATATCATAAGTTCGGTCATCTTCACTTGCGTAATTCTAAAATTATTTTAAAAAATGTGAATAAAATTCAGGTTGTATTTTAAAAAATCACATGTTCTGGTTTCCAGCCAATCAGAAGACGAAGTGTGGTTGGCAAATTATGAATGTCAGGTGTAATCCGCAATCTGAAAGTCGAGGATGGATTTGATTAACTGAAGTTAGATTAATAGCACTTCGAAACTGAACATTTTATTGTATCCGACAGGTAAATTTTCTAAGTTGTAATCTGCACTCAATTCTTTAATTTTCATAATTATCATCTTAGAAAACAGTGTGTTCGAGGGTTTTTACAAACTCATTGCACGCATTTCACCAAAACCCGTTTTTATGTTGTTTGAAAAACGAAGATCAATTGTTTGCGAGTTACTTGGGCAAGTATTTATTTAAACCATTGTTTGTCCTGATGCATTTCTTTGTTTGCATAAAAAGGAAGTATTAAATATGCATCAAATTGTTTTTTGGGGGGTCAGTTTGAATTAATGACCCCATCCAATCAAAATGGAAATGTCTGATTTATTGATAAACAATCTTTCTCAGGTGCATGCCCTCTGGCCAAGACAGTTTTATGTCTCCTGCTTTTATATAGCTGACCAGACACTCCTTTTTCCCTCTTTCAATCCTGACTGACTCCAGTTAAAAAAATATATGTCTGATTATTCTTCTTTGCATTTAAAACCACTATCAGGATATTCACACATGGTGTTCTCCAAACAGCAGTACAATGCCATCAGCCCTTTTTACAACATACAGTTACACATTTCCCATAAAGGAGCCAGAGCACGTAAAAGACGGCTGGATGATTCCTATTTCGATGAGACCTGCGAGACCCCCCTGAAAAGAAAATTTTCCCTGGATCAGGGATGCTTTTCTGTGGACGTCCTAACTGGTGTCCAGGACCTATGCAGCCATTAAAATCAAAAGCCATCACACTGCCTCGGTCAAAGGTCAATCAGCCTGTGACCCCTGTTGTGTCCGTCCCTCTGTCCAAGTGCAAACAGAACTGGATAGATCAAGGTCGGGAGAGCTGGTCTCCCTCCCAGATTCCGGCTCTTAAATGGGACAGAGAGGTTCCTGTGGTTGAGATATCATTGCGTGCGTCTCTAAATTTTGATATTTGCAGTTCAGTTTCTTTAGATGGCTCTCAGGGGCCTGTGAAAGATGAGGTCCGGGAGGTTTTGTGTGATCTTATTCCAGTCTGTGAATCAAAATCCCACATCGCACCCCCAGAAACTGTTGTCCCGGTGAAAGAGGAGGAAGGAGTGTCTGTCAGTCAACAGGCAGAGCCCAAGGTGACTCTGGGAAATGAAGAAACCACCGCAGAGAGCTTTGAGAGTGCACAGGTCCAGGTTTGAGCTCCATCCTTTATGTACTTGTGATAGTTTTACTAGTTTCTCTTTATTATTTACTCTTCCTGGGGCCTGGACCATGGTAGTAGCTGAACACAATAAGAGTTAGAGGATTAGTTTTGAGTTGACACAACCAAACCTTTCCAGTCCGGCTTTGTTGTTACCATGATTCTGATCATCAACTTTCTTTGTCAGCTCGGGCTTTGATCCTGAGTTTGTGAAGCCTCTGCACATGAATGTGACATCACTGGCGAACAGCCAATCACGAGCCTTGCAACACAAAGTATAACCTACCCCAGAGCAGGTTAGCCATGGAGTGTAAGTTATGGCAATGAATACCGCTAAAAGGAAAAGACTCGGTTACATGGCACCTAAAACCCTGGATTGGTGCAAACTAAAACTGAAATTTACCTGGCCAGCTAATCCTTCATGATACAGGCCCCTGATGTTGTTTTAAACCTGTTTTTCTGTATTTTGTCTATACTGTAATACCCAGAACATTTGAAGCTTTTTTTTTTTGCAATGACCATTAAAATTTGCAACATCTACATTCTTATGAAGCCATATGAATTATTAATGTGAGAAACAGACCAAATTTAAACCTGTAGAGTATTTTTGTAGCCAAACTAAACTCTCTTTTCTGTGTCATTGTTTAACGTTCCCTTTGCCCTCTGAGCAGGTGAAGTCTGAGGTGATTGATCCAGACAACACAAAGACCACCAGCAAACCTCTGGGCCCGTATTCATAAAGATTCTAAGAAAACTCTTAGAAAACTCTTAATTTAGCTTAAAAACTTTTACGTAGGAGTCTTAGCTTAAGAGCGATTCGGGACCAATCTGAGAGCAACTCTGAGTTAGGAAAAGACAAAAACTTTCATCTTGGTGTGGAGGCGGGGTTGACCCCGTTGCGATCTATGACACAATCTTTTGAAGACTGAAAAGAGTGATTTTAAGTATAGGCTCTACTCTAATTCTGACTTTGAATTTACATGCGTAATTTATCCTATTTGACTGTACTCTCTCTCACACACACACACACACACACACAAACACACATTATATGTGTGTATATAAATCCTTTTTTTTTTTTTTTTTACTGTGCTATTCTTTTCCTATAAGGTATTTGATTGGCTTAGAATGATAATTTTTCCACTCTTTCCAATTACAGTGATTGCTGTCCTATTTAAGTGGTGGTTTGAATGTTGGTTTTAATGTATCAAGCATGGTATCAAAACTAAGAAGGGCAAGAAAGCCAAACTGGACAGAGGAACAGTGTTTACTGTTAGCCCAGTTAGTGGATGAACACAAGGCCATTCTTAAAGGAAAATTTGGGGCGGGTGTCACAGCAAGGGACAAGAAGCAGACATGGGAGCGTATAGCACAAACTATTAACGGTTCATTCCCCCTGCTTGTGCGCACCTATAAGCCTGCTATATTTATAAATGCAGCTTTTTGAGCCTGCAAGGTGGGAATGTCCAGTAAAACCGAAATGAACTGCGACACAATAAGATGTTCTGAAAGTGCTGTAATTGTTTGTGTGACCACTCTGCTTACCGAAAGTTGTGACAGACCCAAATCATCACTATTGCATTGTTGCATTTTCCCAGTTGCCAAGTATCGTAATGTAGTGATTACTTTAATTTATATAGTAAATTATTAATTATTATATAATCTATACCGTCTTATCAACTCACTGTCATCCATTGTCTGCAACACATTTCTTCTGCCTCTTCGTCTTTCTTCCATTTTCTCCTCTGCTAAAGAAACTCTTAAGCCTTTTAAAAGTCCTCGTCTGTGCTCCTAACAAGTTTGACCTTAAGACCTCTTTTAAGGGTTAAGATGCTTTCTGAATTACTTTTTTCTTTACTAGGATTTATTCTTTAATTTTAAGAGTAAACGCCCACATTTCTAAGAATTTTCTTAGAATTTTGTCACTAGGAGCTACTTTTTGCATTAAGATTCTTTATGAATATAGGCCCTGGGCCCGTATTAATAAAGATTCTAAGAATCCTCTCAGAAAACTCTTAATTTAGCTTAAAAACTTTTACGTAGGAGTCTTAGCTTAAGAGCGATTCGGGACCAATCTGAGAGCAACTCTGAGTAAGGAAAAGACAAAAACTTTCATGTTAGTGAGGAGGCGGGGTTGACCCTGTTGCTATGTATGACACAATCTTTTGAAGACTGTGATTGGTTGGTTGTCCAAGAAGGAAAAAAAGTGATTTTAAGTATATTCTATTTCTCACTTTGAATTCACATGGTTAATTTTTCCTATTTGACCATTCTCTCTCTCTCTCTCTCTCTCTCTCTCACACACACACACACACACAAACACGCATTATATGTGTGTATCTAAATCCTTTTTTTTATTTGCTTTTAATTTCCTATAAGGTATTTGATTGGCTTAGAATGATAAAATTTTTTCCACTCTTTTCAATTACAGTGATTTACTGTCCTATTTAAGTGGTGATTTGAATGTTGGTTTTAATGTATCAAACATGGAATCAAAACTAAGAAGGGCAAGAAAGCCAAACTGGACAGAGGAACAGTGTTTACTGTTAGACAAGTTAGTGGATGAACACAAGGCCATTCTTAAAGGAAAATTTGGGCCGGCATTTGTGTCACAGCAAGGGACAAGAAGCAGACATGGGAGCGTATAGCACAAACTATTAAAGGTTCATTCCCCCTGCTTGTGCGCACCTATAAGCCTGCTATATTCATAAATGCAGTTTTTTGAGCCTGCAAGGTGGGAATGTCCAGTGGAAACTAAATGAACTGCGACACAATAAGATGTTCTGAAAGTGCTGTAATTGTTTGTGTGACCACTCTGCTTACCGAAAGTTGTGACAGACCCAAATCATCACTATTGCATTGTTGTTTTTTCCCAGTTGCCAAATATCGTAATGTAGTGATTACTTATATATAAATTAATTTATATATAAAATTATCAATTATTATATAATCTATACCTTCTTACTCACTGTCATCCATTGTCTGCAACACATTTCTTCTGTCTCTTCGCCTTTCTTCCATTTTCTCCTCTACTAAAGAAACTCTTAAGCCTCTTAAAAGTCCTCGTCTGTGCTCCTAACAAGTTTGACCTTAAAGGGGGGGGGGGGGGGGGTGAAATGCTCGTTTTCACTCAATATCCTGTTAATCTTGAGTACCTATAGAGTAGTACTGCATCCTTCATAACTCCCAAAAGTCTTTAGTTTTATTATATTCATAAGAGAAAGATAGTCTGTACCGATTTTTCCCGGAAAAACACGACCGGCTGGAGGCGTGACGTGTGGGCGGAGCTAAAGAATCACGAGCGCCAGTAGACTTTTGTGTTGAGAGCATGTGGAAGCTGTGACATTATCGTGAGGGAAAAACCATCATCCAAAACAAACCATGGCTTACAGTCAGATTCAGTCGTTTATTTATGATCCAGAATCAGATCCCGAGGCTGAAACTGAACGAGAGGAGCAGCAGCAACGACTCGCTCCAAGCGGGGCTCGAACCCGGGTCTCCGGCAGGGGAGGCGGACGCACTAACAAGGAGGCAGAGATATTTGAAGCAGTTTTACTCACCGCTTGCGGTTCCAACACACGATCGTGACTCGTTTTCGTTGGGATTGCATCATCCTTAATTAATAAACGATATGCAAATCCATTGTCAAACTGGGCCTTGTTTGTAAAACAAGCATCTTCGAAATGCAGGGAACAAACACAAACACTTTTTTTTGGTAATCTGTGCGAGGTTGTCTTGCCCTGGCAACCAAAAACACACTTCTTTTGTGACTTTTCCCGACGCTCTCGCTCTGATCAGTGAATCGCTCTGATCAGTGAAATGTATGTGCTCAGCCTCGCTATACGGGAGCGCGCGCTCTTCCGGCAGAAGTGCGTCAGGACCCATATAAGGAAATTCCGCTCCATCTAAAGTCACACAGAGCCATACTCTATAAAAACTTTCCGAAACTTGTGACAAACCGGAAGGAGTATTTTGGGAACAAAAATACTCCTTCAAACGTACAACTTAATTTTTAAAACTTTGTCCATGTTTAGCATGGGAATCCAACTCTTTAACAGTGTAAAAAACTCAGTATGCATGAAATAGAATTTCACCCCCCCTTTAAGACCTCTTTTAAGGGTTAAGATGCTTTCTGAATTACTTTTTTCCTTACTAGGATTTTTTTTTAAATTTTAAGAGTAAACGCCCACATTTCTAAGAATTTTCTTAGAATTTTGTCACTAGCACTACTCGCTGGCCTCCGTTACACTTCATGCTAAAATATGAATCTTCTATCAGAAAAATGCATTTTATTAAGGTTAGAAATGTATTTACAATTCAGTGAGTGAAATAAGTATTTGATCCCCAAGCAAAACATGACTTGGTGCAGAAACCCTTGTTGGAAAGCACAGAGACTAGATGTTTTTGCAGCTGGTCACCAGGTTTGCACTTATCTCAGGAGGGATTCTGATCCACTCCTCTTTTTAGATTCTCTCTAAATCCTTAAGGTTTCTTAGCCGTTGTTTGGCAAATCAAAGTTTCCGCTCCCTCCACAGATTCTATTGGATCTGAATACTGGCTAGGCCCCTACATGAACTTAATGTGCTTCTTCTTGAGCTACTCCTTTGTTGCCTTGGCGGTGTGTTTTGGGTCATTGTCAAGCTGGAAGACCCATCCATGATCCATATTCAGTGTTCTGGCTGGTGGAAGGAGGTTCTCGTTCTGAATGTTTCCTCCTCCGTGCTTGACCGTAGGGATGGTGTTCTTGGGGTCATAGTCAGCATTTCTCTCCCTCCAAACACAGCGAGTCGAGTTAATGCCAAAGAGCTCAGTTTTGGTCTCATCTGATCACAGCACTTTCTCCTAAGCCTTCTGTGAATCATTTAGATGTTCATTGACAAACTTAAACAGGCCTGTACATTGGATTTCATTTCATTGTGTCATTGTATGTAACCAAAGGTTTGCTTGGTGACTGTGGTCCCAATTGCTTTAAGATCATTAACAAGCTCCTCTTGTCTAGTTCTGGGCAGATCTCTCACCTTCTCATGATCATCTTTGCCCCATGAGCCAAGATCTTGCACGGAGCTACGGACCGAGGCTGTGGATATTTCTGAATAATCGCACCAACAGTTGTCTCCTCACCAAGCTTCTTGCTGTTGGTCTTGTAGCCCATTCCAGCCGTGTGCAGATCTACAGTCTTGTCTCTGACATCTTGTGACAGTTCTTTGGTCTTGTCCGTGGTGGTGGAAGAGGTTGGAATGGAAGATACAGATTGTGTGTGGACAGGTGTCTTTTAAACCTAACAAGCTGACAGGAGTAACTTCTTAATGTGGCAGGACTAATCTGGGTTCCACTTGGGCACATAACCAATCTGTGGGAGCCTCTATTCTTTCTTGTTGGCAGGGGATAAAATACTTTTTCAAATACTTTTCACTCACTGAAATGTCTCCAACCTTTATATAAATGATTAATGTCCATTAAAAGAAACCTCCCATAAAAAACTCTTAAAAGACTCTTAATTTCTTTGTAAGTGGGCAAACTTACTAACTCAGCAGGAAATCAAATGTTTTCCCCACTGTAGGACACTGTTGATTGGTGGTGTGACGTCTGTGTTGGCAGGTGTCATCACTGAGCTCCATACTTTGATGAAAACTGGAGGGAATGGACCACACTGGCAATACCCGTCAGACCTCACACAGAGGTAAATATTACCAAACCTGTCAAGAACTTTTTCTGGGTCACGTTTTACCCCCAAATCAAAAGTTTGTTTAGCTGCTTAATTCAGTCTTATGTACCAAGATTGTTGATCATAATTCTTATCATAAAGTCTGTCTTACTTACCACCATCAAACTTGCAAACTCATTGCTATTTATTGAAACAGGCAAATGTGATTTGTGCAAATCAAAAAGAAACGTTTTTTTTTTTTTTTTTTACTCTCATGACAAGTAATGTTTTTTGAGGGGCCAATCAGCTTAATACTATGATTTCTGAAAGATCATGTGACACTGCAGACTGGAGTAATGATGCTGAAAATTAACCTTTTCCATTACAATAATAAATTCAAATTTAAAATGTATTCAGTTAGAAAGCAGTTCTTTTAAATTGTAATAATATTTTACAATATTACTGCTTTTACTGTATTTTACTGCCTTGGTGAACATAGAAAACTTAATTCAAAAATCTATTCCAAACTTTTGGCTAGTAGTGTACCTCAACTGACATGATTTGTTTGTGTCTATTAACAGAGCCCCTCCACTAGAGGGAGGCTACAGACTCTAAAATGCTAAATTTACAAAACCCTGAGATCCTATAAAGGATACCAGAGTCTGCTTTGTTTGAAAAGAGTGCCTTCTGTCGTCTAATGAATAGTTCATGCCTTTAAAGTTAAATTCATTTCAGTGTAATTGCAAAAATGTATTTTGTTGTGAATTTTTTTAAATCATTTTTAAAGTAAACATCAAAATACTTTTATATTTTTAACAGTATTTTAACTTGAACATCTACTGGATTGAAGTAAATTGGGTTTGCTTGATTTATATAATCTTTAGAAAAGTTATGTTAAAATGTCAGTATCAAATGTGATCCATCAGGTTCTCAATCATCATTGGCTTGCATTGTTTTGTCTCCACAATAAAAACTACAGAGCTTTGCATCATAAAACTAAGCATGTACATCCTAAGACGTACTTTATTTAGAGAGATAAAATGCATTTTATATGCTTTTTATGTCAGTAGCCTGTTAAACTTTTAGAAAGATCTCACTGATTTACAAGCATAAATTGGCCATATATTGGCCATTAGAAAATAAAACGAGCTACATCACATGACATCACAATGGTTCATTGTTTATTTCACAAAAATAAAGCCAAGATGGAAAATGCATGTGTGACAAAGTTAGGGACAACTTATGATTCAATTGCCTGTAGATCGACTATTAGCAGCAATGATAAGTAATTTTCAGTCTCACATTTGTTCTGGAGGAATTCTATCTCATTTACAACGTTGCTTAGGTTTATTGAGGTTTATCAGCATTTGTTTAAGCCAAGCTTTCATCACAGCATTTCAGTCAGGAAGAGGTCTGGACCCCTTGATTTATTTTTCTTTATTTTCAGCTGTTCTGTTCATTTTCTGACGTGTTTGGGATAATTTGTCCTGTTCCATGACCCAATTTTTGCTCTTGGACAGATTACCTCAAATTTGACTCCAGTATACTATGCTATGGCATATAGAGGAGTTCATCTTTGATTCAGTGATTTAAAGACAAGCCCAAAATCATCAGCCCCTCCACCAGCATGTGTGACTTTTGGTATGAGGTGTTTGTGCAGAATTGCTCTTAAGTTTTCACCAAACATGGAACTGTGCATTATGTATTTTTATATATGTATGTATTCAACTTTGCAAACCTAAACCGTGCTGCCATGTTTGTTTAGAGAGAAGAGGCTTTCTCCTGGCAAGCCTTCCAAATGTGCCATATTTTTCTAATTGAAGTGTTGTGTTAACTGTGGCCTGTAGAGTCTGAGGTGTAGTACGGTCTGTTCTCGGGGTGAATTTCCTGGGATGTCCACTTCTGGGAGTATTGGTGTCTGTCTTGAATGTCATCTGCTTGTGAACAAACCTCCTCAATGTAGAATGATGGACTTCAAATTGTTTAGAAATGTCCACATTATTCTTCCCTGATTGATAGCAGCAACAGTTGCTTCTGTAAGCTCAATTCTGATGTCTTTCCTCTTTGACATTGTGTTAACACACACCTGAAGGCTCTGGACCAGCAAACTGCCAAGACTTCTTTAATAGAGCTGCTCACACCAGGGGCGCCTGCAGGATATGCAAGGGTGGGTACATGAGGTGTTGGATGAAAAGAGCATTGAATCATGGAATAAGGTGGATTAGAGCCCTGCACAAGCCTCAAATATAAACTGCAAAAAAGCTTAGACCTAACTGAGTTCGAGCTATGAAAATAGTTCAGTTTCATATGTAATGGAAAAGGTTTTTTTTTTATTATTATTTTTTAGTAAAACATTTTGTGCACTTAAATGTAAGTTGTTGTCTTTTAATTACTCCCTTTAGTGAAAATCAAGGTTTAATTTATTTGTCTGTGGTGTTTTTAACATGCCTTTACACAAACTATGTGCCTATCCATTAATCCACACCATTGCTGAGCATTTTCTCCTTAAAACTGTAGTTTCCCTATGGCAGTCCCAGAAATGCCCCTCTGTTTGCAATGTCACAATCCAATGGCCAATCACTTCGAAGAATAGATTAATCACTAGCATGAAAAAAATACAGATACCAGCACAAAAAAGAAAAAAAAAAAATGAGAGAAAAAACTCATGAAGCTGTGGTTTAATGTGTATGTAGAACTGCTAATTCCAAGAGGTTCTGGCTGCAGACTTGCACTTGCACTGTCAGACTTTGCATTCTCAGACTTGCACTCTCAGACACTTGCACTTCCGCTAGCGATTTTTTTTTTTTTAACTTTTTGTTTGAATTTCTCAACATTTTATAACAGTAGCCAGGTGGCGAAGACAAGAAAAAAATAAACTAAATTACAATGTCACTTGCAATCGCTACTTGCACTCTGGTACCTGTGACACTTGCAATCGACACAAATCGTGCATGTTGCCAATGGAGACAAGATTAAACGCAACGCGAAGTTTCGCGTTAAGCATTTTTCCATATGGAATAAACTGTCTACAACTCATTTATATCACTGTCTTTGTCCACTAAGCCACATTATGTGTTTTATTTATAATGATTTTCTATAGGAGGAAAACGTTATGTACAATTTAACGCACTGCGTTCTGTACTCGTCTGCTTGCCTATACAGAGCTGATCCTTTTAAAATCACTTAATGGATTTCATAATGCACGTTCATATTTGCTGGTCTGTATATACGCTGAGTCAACAACAAGACAGGCTATGCCTATATTGCCTATGCAGGGCCAGATTAACACTTTGTTGTACCCTGGGCAACAATATTCAAGGGCCCCTTCATCACGACCCCAGGATCACCATAATATGGTCACATACAGAATATATTACTGTAATATACAGTAAATATACTCAATACTTCAAATTCTAACTATCATCAGGTGTATTTTGATTTACAAATATTTAAATGCTCATAGAACTACAAATGCACTAAAGACATTCACTCACATATGATGCTATGAAAACAAAACACATCAGCATTTGTATAATCTGGTAAAAATTACCCACTACATTGAGAGGGAGGGAAATATCCTCCATTTTCACAAAAATGAATAAGCAACCACTTTCAAACCATTGTTTATTTAACAACATTTATCCCCAATAGAAATGTATTGAATTGATAGAGCTATAACAGAAGACTACAGACAACACATCAAGAAACAATTTGGTCCTCAGCTCATTTTAAGTTATCCCTCCACAACAATTTACAGCATTTTAATGAAGCTGGCACCTCAAGGAAAAAGCTCATTTTAACTTGTTTTAAAATAGAACAACAACATATCACAGCACAATTAACCAGTTAAACATTTTAGTGCTACCTAAACATTTAGAAATCTGTCAGTTTCTCTGAAGAAGACAAGACAGAAATAAATGCTACATAATCTGGCAAAACACACAATTTAAGTCCTAAATAATGACGAAGTGCATGTTTGAATTTGAAATGCTCTTCGCTCTCGGGGCTGTAAACGTAAGCTGGAGGTGTAGAAAAGTCCTGGCTAGCTGAGTTGTCCTCGTCGTTGACGGAAGCTGACTTAACAGAACTGTCGGCAACATTAACAGGAGTGAAGGAATTGCCTATTTTAGGTATATACTTTAAATTTTCTGCGTTTCTGATGTGCTTTCCTTTTTTAATTTCTGCTTCGCGCTCCCACTTAGCTTCTCCATGTCAGAGACTTTTTTTCTGTTGTAGAAACGCCGACTTAACCCGCTCGGCGTAACATTTGACCCACCTCATGCAGACTGACCAATGAGGAGAGGGTCTTAACTTGAGGTCCTCTCTTCATTGGTCAGTCTGCATGAGACTGACTCTCAGCCGCTCTCAACTATTATTTATGCCATGCAAAAACTACAAGATGACTTGAAAATTACTAGTCATCCTCTGAAAGCAGGGGTGATGAAAATTGTAACTCGGGTATGTTTGAATTTGGATTGGGGGAACTGACTGGCTTAGAGCAGATGCGGCCCTGTTGAGAGGGTGGAGGTTGAAGGGTGGTGAAGGTTTTTGGAGGTGGGGTATCAGGAGGTAGGAGGGGTGTACAATTATCTGAAAAGAATGAAGGGTGGGAATAGTGAAAGGGACCAGCAGAGACATAATCCTGGTAAAAGGGGGGACAGGGGTGGCCATCATTTTTGGGAAAACTTGGGCGTGTGTGATCCTGAGTAAAGGGACCAGGGTGGGAAAAATCTTGACTAAACCTAGGTGGGTGAACCTGATCTGGGTAATAGCTTGACCCTGTGGCATGGCCTGGGTGAGGTGGTGGCTGGTACGATGGTCTTCCTGCAAGAAACTGTGTAAACAATGTCATCATCTTTAATTCGTGGGCGTGCTGGGCTGCTTGCAATTTAAGCTGTAGCTCAGTATCATCTGCCTGAGACAGGGCTTCTTTGATGGTCTTTGAAAAAAATCCATTGTGGATTCAAGCTTTTTTCGCTTTCTACGTGTGGTAGGTGCACCTGTAAAAAGACAAATGTTTTAGATAATGAGCTATTTGTTTGTTGACTACTTTATCAATTACTACACTATGAGTGTTGACCAATGACATAGCTGTATTGCTGTAATATTTATTTTTGTACAAAAAAATAAGTACTTAACACCGTGAATGAAAATGAAATTACCTATTTATAAAAAAAAAAAAAAAAAAAATTACGGTAATACAAATGACTATTAATCCTACCTGGTGTACTACGGTCCGGTTGATTTGAGCAAGGTGTTGGTGTTGAGGCCCTTGTAGGTACTTCTGTGTGGCTCACACTGGTTGAGCCTCTCTCATTGAATGATGTGGTATCACTGAATGAAGCACTGGTCTCACTCGAGGTGGTCTGTGGCGTGTCCGGGGCTCATCTGTTTGACAAATGTAAATTGTAAATTTACAAAAAGTGGCTGATATGAACTAAAGATATCAGATATTACTCTTAAGAAGTATGACTAACTGTGATCACATGTTTGTCTAGAGTCTATGATAACAAAAAAAAAGTAATATAAACAAATGAAGTAATAGCCTATTGCATACTATATAATATTGAAGCATTCATCAAATTAGAAAGTCATGTTAGCTATCATACTTTGTAATGAATGATGGTAGCTATAATACTGTAATTGTTAACATATTTTTCTAATCTGTCGATTACTGAAACAACTTTAAAATGGTAGACTATCAAAAAAAAAACTGTAGCTTGTCCTTACCTGTAACGTTAATGTTCTCACACTCCGGCTCTTCACAGTCCACTGATGAAGCGACATCATCTTCTCTGAAGCTATCTAGTAATTCGGGTGGTCGGCAGCTTGGCCTGTCACCCAAAATGCCTTCCATTTGGTCTAAGAATGGGAATGTTGCACGGCTATTTCCACTATTATTGTTGTGGTCTTTTATCGCTTTGTATTTGCTTTTTAAGCCTTTTATCTTAGGTTGGCACTGTAGCCACGAGCGCTTAAAACCATGCCTCCCCATATCTCGTGAAATGTCTTCAAACACGGATTTATTTCTATAACAACCCTGCATTTTTGCCTGCACTGTCTCTTCGCCCCAAAGACTTAAGAGACAGGAAACCTCCGCATTGCTCCAATGTGTGTAGCCTTTGTCCTCCATCGCGTCTATAATAAGTCATGTGATCTCAGTTGGTGGTGTCCACCTGAGTTGACGTCACTGACGTACGACTCGCATTTTTTGGGGAATATCCGATTTGTCTGCTTACATGGCACACGCAAATGCACGCATCCGATTCGTATCCGATTTATTACCACATATGAATGAGGCTTGAATCCGATCTGAGAAAATCGGAATCCATGCGTTTTTTTTTTCTGCTTACACGTTCACTGGTCATATCCGATCTGTGCCACATGAGAGGAAAAAAATCGGAATTGGGTCACTTGAACCATGCAGTGTAAATGGGGCCTTTTAAAAGACTAGACAATACTCAAATCTGTTAACACTGCACACATGCACTATAAAGATAAAATATAAATCAAATCTATGAATAAAATGCATTTATTGATTCCCTCTGACAATCATCTGTAATTTGAATGTTTATAATTTGACCTGATCAGGGGGCCCATACCATGATGATAGTTGAATTAATTCAGAGTTACAGGATTACTTTAAAATTGACAAAAACAAACCACTTCATTCTGGCTTTGTTAGTATGCTGAACATCATTTTTCTTTGTCAGCTCAGGCTTTCATCCTGAGTTTGTGGAGTGTGTGCGTATGAATGTGTTATATCAAGGCAATCACAAGCTTTGCAACAGAGCGAGGAAGATTCACTTCTCGCGAGAGTATGGCCCTGTATGACCCCATGAAAGTCAGAGTTGCTTATATGGACACTTCTCCTGAGCGTGCAAACAAAGCAAAGAGAGCGAGAGTGCACCAATCAACATGCTTCATTCAGGTTTAGGGATGAGTATCGTTTACAATTTATTGATACCGTTAATGCTTATCGATACTAGTACTTATTTATATTGTTATCAATACTATTTGGTCCAAAAAGATGTAAAGTGAAAAGTTGTTGAAAATTTCAAGTTATTTTATTACTGCTGAACTTTAGCAACTGTATCAAAGTTCTTCAATCAAGAGCAGTGAGTTATTTTATTAACACAATACATTTTAGTTTCACTTTAATTTTCGAGATTCACGATCACACTTATTCATGGAGCGGCAGTACTTACCACACAGTTTACATGATTGAAAGTTTGTCAGTGGTGCTGAGGAACTGCAAATCTTTCACCATGATCCTCAGTCAGGTCAGTAAGCAGGTTTATGTTTGCTAATCAGCTTAGCTACAGCCATAGTGGGATGCCTTTGTCCATAGGGATTTCCTGGCATCAAAAGTTACTTCTATCATATGAGTCCGATCTGGAATTTCTGTAAGAAACCACCTTGCGGCTTCGAGTATGAATGAACAACACAACGCATGAATGTACAGCGCTCTTTGATGTTCACATCGTTTTGGATGAGAAAAAGGTGTCCAAAAAGTTTTATTCACAGTGGCCCTTGTAAACCTCTATGTGAACACAATTGGCTGAGAAAAAGTGCATGGGAAAGTGTTTAGGTTTTATTAAAAGTCGGCTAATAAGAATAAACTGCAACCTCTTGTGTACTTGTGAACTGTGTTTGTTTTAATCTAGAGCTCCAAAAACAATTAAATATTTGCATAATATCAGGTGTCTGAAAATCAAGATCCCATGTCTTTCAAAGGTGATGTGTCTGAACAAAGTAAGATTTGTTGTCCGATGGGGGCAATGGATCTCTGGTACTACCACTACATCCTCTGGGTCAGCATAAGAAGTTTGATTATGGAGAAGTTGCTCTGCTCCCTGGAAATTGAGAAAGGACATGTATTATAGTCTAACAATACAAACTGCTTTAAACTCCCATGACACATTTAAGGCTTAAAATATTTCAAACAAATAAATACACAATATATAAAATAACTCAAAATTATGCACCATTTATAATCTGTTACACCGTTGTGTAACTATTAGATGGGTGTAATCCCCCCATCCCCACCCCCATCATTGCATTATTATTACAGTCATTATGTTCAGGGCGCACGCAGAGACGCATCTCAAAGTCTTCTTGCTTTTGTACCGACAACAAATACATACAAAATATGTCAAAATACTCGTCTTGGAAAGTGTGTTCGAAAAAGTCTGTGGTTATGTCTTAAGTGAAAGTAAAGAGTTGAGAAAGAAATTGGATGTGTATCATTACAATGGATGCATTGTCTCTTAAAGTGACCGCGCCTAATTTACTAGCTCTGCTGTCAATGTCTTTAATGTTAATCCAAGAAAATTAAAGTAAATCACTCACTGCTCTTGATTGAATTATTTTGTAGTTTTAACAAGAATTTATCCCCATTCAATCTAAAAATCAGATATAATCAGTGTTGTGCTAGTTACCAAGAAATAGTAACTAGTTACTTAATTCAAAAAGTAACTCAATTACTTTGTTGATTACTTACACCAAAAAGTAATGCATTACTGTTAAAAGTAACTTTTTAGTTACTTTTTTAAAGAACTTTCTTTAATGTTCCCATTAATGCGCTTTTATGCTTTATGGTTTATACAAACACAAAGTAAAACAGAAAGTAATTTTTAAACATTATTTTGAATAAGGCAGACCAGCACAAACTGAATATTATATATCACAAGGATTTCTGAAATAAATAAAACACCTGAATAATATATTCAGAATCAAAAACTTAAGTGGCTTCTGCATCATAAAAGCTGTTGTGTTGAGCCCTTAAAAATTTTCGTGATAGTATGAAAACTATCAACAATGGACAACACAGAACATTTTGAAATAAATAAATGAAAGCAATCTGAATTATTCAGAATCAATTTCGAGAAACATACATACATACATATACATATGTATATATAAATGCTGTTTAAAAATGAAATCTATGTTATCATACTAAGGAGCTGACTGAAAGCTGGCGACAGTAGAGACAGGCTGCATGTTTTCAACAATTTTTCACCTGTATGAGAAAAACATACAGAGAATCTTCATGGTAAACAATGCGTTAGCATCTTTTTGGGGTGAATTATGTCTTATTCTTCTCATCGCGAAGCAAACAGTAAAATAAAAAAACTTGTACAGTCTCGCTGCTATTTCTTCTGTGTGGGTGTATTCAAGCCGCGCTTCAGTTTGAATCTGAATAGCGCGTTCAGCGTGGGGGCGTGGTCACATTAGATATAATGAAGGGAGACTTGAAAAATGGGCATCGCGTTGTTTTCATTTGGATAACTTTATCACAGAATATCTGTTAGCAGCACTTGTTTAGTTTTAAAGAAGACATGTCAAGCTTTCTATAGATATCCCTCTCATGTCTCTTCGTTGAGTATTCACGGAGTTACACTTCATTTTAATGACGTGTTTGTAAATGAAGATCAGTGCAGAGAAAGGCTGCAGACAGCACACATACTGATAAGACACTCGGGAGAAAACAAACACATAATCATATTTCCCGTTGTGATTCGGAGATGCTTGTTGGTCTAAATAAAGTTGGTAATGAACCCTCTTTTATGGCCAAACGCTTTGAAAATCCCGCCTTGTACTCACCGAGATTAGAAAAGCAGTCATCAGTGAAATGTTGTGAACACAACAAAAGGAATTTGTTGTACTGCTATGTTACTGTGGTAAAAATGAATTTTAGCCATTGGTTCTTCTGATCTTCATTCTTTGGCAGTGAAAGTAAAACAAACTTGCCTTTACAATTAAAAACGCACTGTCTCCTCGACATGATGCTCTCACACCAACCAGAGCGTCTGTGTGTTTGTGTGTGTGTGTGTGTGTGTGGGGGGGGGGTGACGTACATAGAGATGGGCAAAAGATTTGAAATCTATAACGACTCGTTTCAGCGATTCAGAGTCGACTCCTTACTTTAGAAGCCAATAACTTTATAAATCGTGTACTTTTTGGTTTAATTACTTTGCACATTGTTTACACTGATGGACAGCTACATCATACACTGTAATACAGGTAATATTTGATTGCCCATCTGTGTGGCTCTTGAAGACACTTTGCTGTAGACCCATTCCACATAATAATATTCATTAAAACTGTATGTTAACACGTAGGGGCTTGCTGCTTGAATCCGTAAGTAGTCTACAGTTTACAAATCCATGGGAATGGATTGCGAAAGTGTGCGCGCAGATTATGAATTTGTGGGTACAGATTCAAAAACCGAGGGTACGGTTTACAAAATTACTAATAACACGTTACTGCCCAACACTGGACAACACTCTTAAAAAAAAGGGTTCATTGGGGTTCTATATAGAACCATAGTGTTCGCGAACCCGCTCCGAACTCCCAAACTGACTCAAATGATTTGCGAACCCGCTACGAATTCCCGAACTGATTCAAATGATTCGCGATCCCGCTCCGAACTCCCTAACTGACTTAAATGATTTGCGAACCCGCTACGAATTCTCGAACTGATTCAAATGATCCACGAAGCCGCTCCAAACTCCCAAATTGACTCAAATGATTTGCGATCCCTCAATTGACTCAAATGATTCGAGAACCTCTAATTGACTCTAATGATTCCCGAACCTGCTCCAAACTTCCAAACTGACTCAAATGATTTGCGAACCCGCTCTGAACTCCCGAACTGATTAAAATGATTCACGCTTCGAACTCCCAAACTGACTCAAATGATCCGCGAACACGCTTTAAACTCTCGAACTGATTCAAATGATTTGCGAACCCGCTCCGAACTCCCAAACTGATTCAAATGATTCGCGATTACCAAACTGACTCAAATGATTCGCGAACCCACTCTGAAATCCCGAACTGACTCAAATGATTCACGCTCCGAACTCCCAAACTAACTCAAATGATTCGCGATCCCACTACGAGCTCCCGAACTGATTAAAATGATTCACGCTCCGAACTCCCGAACTGACTCAAATGATTCGCGAACCCACTTTGAACTCCAGAACTGACTCAAATGATTCGCGAACTCGCTCCGAACTCCCGAACTGACTCAAATGATTCGCGAACCCGCTATGAACTCCCGAACTGACTTAATTTTTTTCGCAAACCACAAACTGACTAAAATTATTCGCCAACTTGCTCCAAACTTCCAAACTGACTTAAATGATTTGCGAACCAGCTGCGAACTCCGGAACTGACTCAAATGATTTGCGATCCCACTCCGAACTCCCGAACTGACTTAAATGATTCGGGATCCCGCTCCTCCGAAATTGACTAAAATGATTCACGATCCCGCTCCGAACACACGAGAACTCTTTGACCACGGCTGCTGTGCTTCAATAGCTCTTGCAGCAGCTCAACACTGGTTTTCTCTGAGGTGGTCGGATCACATCAGATTGTGGTTAATCTTGCAGATCATGACTTATATCTACTCTTCCTCTCCCTGCAGTTTGCTTGGTAATTGTTCAACAAAGTATTGATATTTGTATAAATATTGTCATACTGACAGTTGTCTGAAGTTTTGGTTGATTCCATTACATATCTTTCTATCAAAGCTATCTGACATTATCAAGAAGAATTTGTTCTAAGAGAGTTTAACTCTGAGTTCTTGTCATATTTTATTACCAATTTCTAAACTATAACAAATAAACTGTGATAATGTTAGAAATGTTGTCTGAATATATTTTGGTTTGACTGTGTATTTAATTTTACAGTGAAGACTATGCCGTGCTATTTTAAATGAACAAAAACAAAAAAAATGTAAATTGTGTAAATAGCACAAATAAATAAATAGAACAAAATTAAACCATTTCAAACAGGGCCCACTGTACAACCTGCACCAGGGCCCCTCTAACACCAGCAACGGCCCTGGGTTAAGGTACCAAGACAGAGCAATGCACTGTGTGTACTGTAAGAAATAAAACAAGAAGGTATGTGGTTTAAAAGATGCCAAGTAAAATAAAAAGCACATCTGTATGCAATACAGTTTCATTATTGTTCATTATTATCCAGAGCGGCTTACTTTAAATAATTTGTGCGACCAAATCATGTTTTGCGCCAGTAACTGAAAAAGTTAGTAGCACAAGTGCCACCAGTGGAAAAGGTTAGTGTAGTTCCCTGCCTTTACTTCAATCAAAAACTCAGTAGCCAATAAGAGCACGCCATTGCTAGCCCAGCCCCCACAAGAGATTTGTGCCACAATTGTGAGCAAAAACTTAAGGAGTGTAAATGAAAACTCTGGACAGAGGAGAAAACAGCAAAACCTTCAGTGTATTAAAAACAAATTCAAATATTTTGCCAGCATTAGTTTTTTTTTTTTCAACATTTGCAAAGACATTTTATTTAGTTTCAATTTATATTTTCACAAGTTTCTTGAAAAATTACATTCTATTTAATTGGCATAGAGGTAATCCCACAGAAGTGACTAAAATTGAAAGTCAAACTGGCTGCTAGAGGCGGTCTCCAAAAGGGAGTCAGTCCCCATAGACTCTCCATGTTAAAATGCCCAACTTTACAGCAGAAAAATATATGTTTACAGCCTGGTTCAAAAAGTGTGTAATGAATTCAACCTTCGTAATCATCGGGAAGAAGGAGGCGGGAACCGGCGGACAATCGAATAACATTTTAATAATTCAAAATAAACACAAAACAGCGCACCAGCCCCTCATGGACGACCGGTGCGCATAAATAAAAAGCAAACAAAACTAAAAACCCAGGCCTGGTCCTCTCTCATCCTTCACAGTCGTCACTCCAATTTTATATCCTTCCATCTCCTACGTGGGACTCGAGACCGATGGTAGGGCGCAGGTGTAGCTCATCTCCAATCACTACACCTGGCCTCACTCCTCGTTCCCACGTCTCTCGGCCCCGCCCCACTCGTCACAAAGTGGTTTTGGTCTAATATAGCTAATTTTGCCCTTCATGACAACTGTTCATTATCACCATTGATTTGCGCAGCTTGTCAGTTAACAATGGCTCTGTGTAGTAACAGCTGCTCTGTGAAATCACACACCTGATGGAATTTACCACTGATTAGAGTACCAGCTTTACTGACGAGATACGCATTAATCATCGGCCGATATATATCGTGCACCCCTAAACAAGTGAATTGTTCGATTGACGTTCAGGCAGTGTCCGCCGGAAATTGAACGGAAAGGAACTTCAGCAGCGTCAACGTTTAGCGTGTTAACGTTTCTGAAATATCTGACAGATCTTTAGGACTTCACACAGAATGACAAAGTATCATCTAGTGTTCGTTCTTTAATGAAGAGAAGACAAGGAGCTATATCGGAAGAGATGGTAAAACACGGCAAAGCAGTGATAGCAGCGGCGGGTAGGCAAAGTTGTGCTGTGAATGGGCCAGAATGGGGAGAATCTGATGAAACCGAGAGTGAAGATCATATGGAGTTTAATCAGGAAATTAGTAGACAAATAGATAAACGGGGAGGCGCGACTGTAAAAGTGGGGTCAAAGAAATTTAAAAAGATGAGTAATTCTGATGAAATTAATGGTAATATGGAGGGGGATGATGCTGAGTTCAAGGTAATACTTAGATTTAGTGAAGAAAAGAATAGAGGGGTGATTTGGGGGATACCTGTGGATGTTAATATGGAGGAAATAAAAGCAAACTTGAAAGGAGGAAAATTGAAAAATGTAAGCAGATTACATAACTTTAAAAATGGGATAAGACAAGACAGGGAAAGTGTGCTGCTGGAATTTGAAGATGAAATACTTCCAAACAAAGTAACATTAGGATACATGTCATATAATGTGAGGGAGTATGTCCCTAAACCTTTGAGATGCTTTAACTGCCAGAGGTTCGGGCATACAGCTATGAATTGTAAAGAGAAAAGAAGGTGCGCTAGATGTGGTGAGGATCATGAGTATCAGAAATGTAGGAGAGAAGTACAACTAAAATGCTGTAATTGCGGGGGGAATCACAGTGTGGCGTACGGAGGATGTGAAGTGATGAAGAGGCAGGTAGAAATCCAGCAGATTAGAGTACAAAATAAGATCCCGTATGCAGAGGCTGTTAAGATGGTAAACTACAGGGAGGAGAGAAAGTTAGACAAAACAAATGGAAAACTGAGCAATAATCATCAGGAGCAGACAAAAGATGGTCAGGTACTGATTGATTTAAAGAAGTTAATTATTTTCATCGCAGGAGTCATCAATGCTACAACGGAAACAAAATCAAAAACGGAAAGGATACAAATAATAGTAAAGGCAGCTGTGAATCACCTAAACCTTACTGACTTGTCCTGGGAAGGGGTGAGGAATGAATTAAGTGCTCAGGCTAGTCAGGAGGTTTCAACTGTTGGCTGACATAATGGTTCTTATACTACAATGGAATGCAAGATGTTTAGTGGCAAACGGGCAGGAATTTAAACATTTTATCAATTCATTACCAATGGCACCTGATGTATTATGTATACAAGAAACATGGTTGACACTAAATTTAGATTTTAGAATAAATAATTATATTAGTGTAAGAGGTGATAGGGAAAATGGTATAGGAGGTGGATGTGCTACATTTATCAAAAGGAATATTCCCTATCAAGTTATCGCAAAAGGAAGGGAAGAAGAGTATATCATAATAAAAATATGGACTAATCAAGGACAGCTTTCTGTTATAAATTATTATAATCCGTGTAGAAAACTAGTTTTTGATAAATTATGTCAGATTGTGGGAAAAGTGGATAATCAGATTTTTTTATGTGGTGATTTTAATGCTCATAGTTCATTATGGGGAGGAGAAAAAACTGATTTAAATGGACAAATAATAGAACAGTTATTGGAAGAAAATGAGATGGTGTGCCTTAATGATGGGAGGAAAACAAGAATAGATGTTCATACAGGCAAAGGTTCAGCACTTGATTTAACACTGGTGTCAAAAGAGGTGGCAGGTATATGTGAATGGGAGATATGGGAGGATTCGACTATAGGTATTGACCATTATCCTGTTTTATGTAAAATATATGTAGGAAGTGATGAGAGGGTAGAGGAAAGAGAGGCTAAATGGATATTTAATAAAGCTAAGTGGGAAAAATTTGAGTATTTATGCGAGGTGGAAAGTAGTGAAATAGATTTAAACCAAGATATAGATACAATTGATGTTAAGTTTAGGGAAGTAGTTTTGAGAGCTGCTAAGTTATCTATTCCAAGAAGTAAAGGGAAAATGAATAGGAAAGCAGTTCCATGGTGGACAGAAGAATGTAGTAAAATCATTAAAGAAAGAAACAGGGCATTTAAGAGATTGAAGAGAACGCACAACTTTCAAAGATTAATGGAGTATAAAAAGGCTCAAGCACAAGTTAGGAAAATAGTGAAAAAGGCAAAAAGAAATAGTTGGAGAGAATATTGTAGTAGTATAGGTAGAACAACTCCATTGGGGGATGTGTGGGGAATGATGAGGAAAATGAGGGGAATTAGAAAAGATTGGCAGTATCCAGTTTTAAAATCAGGAGAAGTCATAGCTGTAACAAATGAGGAAAAAGCTGAAATAATAGTTAAGGCTAAATAATAGTTAGTGGAAATTTATAGTTCTAATAATTTGTCAGAGGCAAGTAAACGGGGGAGAGAAGAGACTAGAGATGCATATCCAGAAGCACTAAGAAGAAAGGAAAGTACAGAGGATGCTATGGATACTCCATTTACATTAAGAGAAATGAATCGTGCAATAGATAAGTCAAAAGTAACTGCCCCGGGAAAAGACCAGATATGCTATAGTATGTTAAAGCATTTAGGATTTTTAACTCAAATGAAACTTTTAGGATTATATAATAAGGTCTGGGTAGAAGGCAGATTACCTATAAATTGGAAAGAGGCGATTATTATACCTATAACAAAACCAGGTAAGGACCCTACAAATCCAGCAAACTATAGGCCTATTGCTCTCACATCGCATGTTGGGAAAATAATGGAAAGGATGATTGTAGAAAGAATGACTTTTTATGTAGAAAATAAGGGACTTTTATCTCTTTATCAGAGTGGTTTTCGGAAAGGACGGGGAACAATGGATCCTGTGGTTTGTTTGGAAACTGAAATTAGAAAAGCTCAAATAAATAAGGAGTCTGTTATGGCAGTTTTTTTAGATGTAGAAAAAGTGTATGATATGGTATGGAAAGAGGGATTAATGATTAAATTATAAAAGCTTTTTATATGAAAGGTACATTCAGGTTAAAATTGGTACTTCAGTGTCCAATAAATTTAGAGTGGAAAATGGGACTCCGCAGGGTAGTGTGATAAGCCCATTGCTTTTTTCTATCATGATAAATGATGTGTTTTGTAAAATAAAGTATGATATTGGGAAGTCATTGTTTGCTTATGATGCGGCCCTTTGGAAAAATGGCAAGAGTTTAACACTAATTCAAGAGAAAATGCAGGAAACTGTTGAGTGATTGAAGAATGGTCTTATTCATGGGGTTTTAAATTTTCAGTAGAGAAGACAAAGATGATGGTTTTTACTCGGAAGAGGGTTAAGGATGCTAGGATTTTGATGTATGGAAGACAAATTGAGCAGGTAAATAGCTTTAGGTTTTTAGGGATAATATTTGACTCCAAATTAAACTGGACAGATCATGTAAGAAAAGTAGAGGACAAATGCAAGAAGATTTTAAATATAATGAGGTGCTTAACTGGGTCAGAGTGGGGCGCTAGCCAAAGGGCATTGAGAGATTTATATATTGCTTTAATGAGACCAGTGATAGAATATGGAAGTGTAGTGTTTAGATCAGCGTCGAAAACATCAATAAAGAAACTAGAAGCTATTCAAAATCAAGCACTGAGAATCTGCTGTGGGGCTATAAGGACCTCTCCAGCTTGTGCAGTTCAAGTGGAGATGGGTGAGTTACCTCTAAATTTACGATTCAAGCAGTTGATGATGAATTTATTGGGCAAACCTAAAAGGGCACAATGAAAGAAGGTACCCAACAGTAAAGTATCTAAACCCATGTTGGGAAAGTACAAAGGGAAAGGTAGAATGTTTTGCTTGGACATCGGGAAAAATAGCAATTGAAATTGAAAACTGAGTTACAGGACAGAAAGTTCAGTCCTACTGTCCCTTATCTAATCACACCACCTTGGCTGTTTCCACCACTAATTGTTGATCTCCATTTTCAAGAGGAAATAAAAAGACGAAGGGCAACTGGGCAGCGAAAGTGGATGACAGACTAAGGTCAGTATATAAATCTTTTTTAGCAGTATTCACAGATGGATCAAAGGATCCTAAGAGTGGTCTTACTGGTTTTGCGTTCACTATTCCAGAGTTGAAGATAAGTATTAAAGAAAGAACTTCCGATCATCTAACAGTGTTTACAGTTGAGTTGTTAGCTATTTTAACGGCATTGCAGTGGATAGAACAAAATAAAATTGGCAAGGTTGTGATATTTTCAGATAGTTTATCTTCATTGATGTCTCTACAGTCTTTATCATCTAATAACAGACTTGATATTGTATATGAAATGTATGAAATTATGTTCAGACTTCAGCATATAAAACAGAAATCATAATTATGTGGATTCCAGCTCATAGGGGGATTGAGGGGAATGAAGCTGCAGACGCGTTGGCTAAGCAAGCTCTGAATCACAATAGAATTATGGAAGTAGCATTTAGTAAAGCTGAAAGTAAAGCAAAAATAAGGAATAATATTATGAAGGCATGGCAGAAACAATGGGATGAAGGGAAGAAGGGACGTCATTTATATAATATTAAACAAGTGGTAGGAAGAATGAAATCAATAGGTAGACATACAAGAGAACATATAATTATTTCAAGGTTGCGATTGGGGCATACTGGGTTGAATAAAACAATACATTTATTGAAAAAACATCCATCAGGTATGTGTGAGTGTGGAATGGAAGAAGAAACCGCAGAACATGTGATTAGCCAATGTGTCAAATATGAAAATCAAAGGATAAAATTAATAGATGAATTAAAGAAATAAGGAGTGAATACATTAAATCTTAAAAACCTATTTAAAGTTGGAGATCAGATATATAAAGCTTTGTGTATTTATTTGAAAGAAACTGGTCTAATTAAAAGAATTTAAGTCCTTGTGGATCATTGTAATAATTTAATCATTGGTTTCCTTAATGTTATATAGGTAGTTAATAATAATAATAATAATTATTATTATTTTTTATTTTTTATTATTATTATTATATATATGTTTTTCTTCTCCTGAAGTATAAGTTTCTGTTCCACACTCCAGCACAGTAGGGGGCGGATATGCATCTTAAACGTTAGTTGCCACCCGCCATTATAAATACAAGAAGAAGAAGAAGAAGAAGAAGTGAATTGTTCATTGTTTGTTCATGTTAATTAATACATTAACTAGTGTTTACCAATGACACCTTATTGTAAAATGTTACCTATTAAATTTACCTTCATGTGACTTCATATGACATTTTAGGGACATTGTCAGTGTGAAGAAATTCAGAAAATAGGCCCACTTCATGTGGCTAGATAGTTCTTTAACTCCTTAACATGTATTAAGTACTGTAAAAAGTATAAGTGTCTGTTTCTTTTCATCTCTCTGTCTGTCTCCTCTCTACTATCTGTGTTTTCTCTGATAGGCTGTATTGCCAAGTGTAATTTTTTTCAATTGAAAATACTTCAAACTTTCAAGCTATGCCAATCTAACATAAATTTTGGCTTGACAAACTTTATTAATTTAGTTGAAGTTAATGCTGGTTATAAATTAAATATCTAGGTACTCTACAGACAAAGCAAATAACACTTTCTAACACCATCCTATAATATATAAAATATTTTCCTTCTATGGCTCTTCTACCTTTCTACAAAATTATTTAATATTGCTTTAATATTGTTTGTTGTTTTATGTAAATTAGGTGCCATGAACTGGAGTGCATTTTCTGCACATACAACCAGGGTTTCCGTGTGCCAGGTGCCATGTTCTCTGACCCAGTGCCTACAGTGCAGTGAGATATTTAAAGACTGCTCACCTGGGTATGTGGGGAATGGCTGGAGGGGAGTCCTGCATGGGTTTTATTCATTCAAAAAATCTGAATGGCTACTGCTCAGCTGATTGTTTTATCAGTGATGGAGATGAATTGCAGAACGAGTAGATTATTTTTTTTTTCCTGTGTAATGTCAATAGTCTTAATCTATAGTTGTATATACAGTAAAATTATATTTTCTGTTTTGCTCTTTGAAATAATAAGAAAAGATCACTGTTATCAGTTTAGTTTTTTGGAGGTACCATGCATAAAATGGGAAGCAGACACTGAAAATATCCTGTAGGCTATGTAGTCAGTTGAACTTGAAACTACTTTATTGGCTTAAATATCTCAGAAGCAGAATTGCCAAAGCAAAAGAAAAATGGCCAAAATTAGAGTTAAGGAATGTGTGTCTACAGGTAAATTGACCAAACTTGCTTACTGATATTTAGGCTATTCATAATCCATTTTTTTATTGATGTAAATTCTGATAATTTACTTTAATATTTTACTTTTACATATTGATTTAGTCATTTAGCAGACACTTTTATCCAAAGCAACTTACAAATGAGGCAATGGAAGCAATCAAAATCAACAAAAGAGCAATGATATGCAAGGGCTATAAGAAGTCTCAGCTTAACGCAGTACACAAGTTTTTTTTTATTATATAATAAATACCTATTAATCAGACAGAATAGAAAAAGAATATAGAGCAAGCCTTTTTTGTCTTTTTTCTTTTTTTTCTTAGCTTTTCTTAATTGTATAATATATATCTATACAATACAAAAAGATTAGAAAAATTAAATATAAGAAAATTATTAAATATTAATTATTATTATTAAATATAAGAAAACGTCTTAGGTTACGTATGTAAACCTGGTTCCTCGGAGGAACGAGACGCTGCGTCGAGAATGTTTGGGGAACGCGTCCAGCGTGACTTCTCTGAATAATGTGTATAATCAGTCCAAAGGAAGGGCGAGACGTCATAGGCGGGTGACATCAGAGACCAGGAAGCATAAAAGCATGAGCGGCGAAGCCGGTAATCAGCCTCAAAAGATGAAGCAAGCGCCGGCCAGAGATGCCGGAAGTATGGCACTGCGACGCAGCGTCTCGTTCCTTCGAGGAACCAGGTTTACATATGTAACCTTAGATGTTCCTCTTCAGGAACTCGAGCTGCGTCGAGAACATTTGGGGAACAAGAATGCCCACGCCGCCAGACTTTCAAATCTCTGCCTAGTGTGGAAGAGCACAGCTAAAGCAAAAGGAGGAGAAGGAGCCTGACAGAAATCGGGGACAAACCGTCCGATGGCCGAACTTCAGAAGGAGTGAGTCTTGACCCCCAGGAGAGGGGAGATCAGAGGACTCGAGGCTTAGGATAGCATCCTGATCACCGCTAAGCATAAGCTTCTTCTGGCCGGAGACCTCAGCCTCAGCACACCATTGAGGAAACATGGCAGTCTCCGCACCAAGAATTGAAAAGCTTCCACTTCAAGGCATACAGTTTCCTCATTGAGGGAGCTCTGGATTGGACAACGGTCTTACAATCTCGGTTGAGAGACCGGAAGCTAAGAGTTGTGCCTCCTCAGAGACAACACCTACAGCCTCTAAGCTCCATGCAGGGGCGCACCCTCTGCCTGCGAGAGGAGATCTCTCCTGACAGGAACCTCCCATGGAGTGCCGTCAAAAAGAGAAATCAGGCCCAGGAACTATACCCGGCCCATACAGAATGGGGCTACTAACAGCAGCCGGACTCCTTCCCAGCGCACTCTCTCCAGAACTCCCGAGAGCAGAGCAATCGGGGGAAAAATGTACAGATGATGCCTCAGCCATGTCTGTACCATGGCGTCCAGCCCCAGTGGAGCTGGATGAGTCAGAGGAAGCCAGAGGGGACAGTGCGATGTCTCTCGATTCGCAAACAGATCCACCCAAGTCTGGCAAACATCTCCAACTATGCTTCATCACCTCAGTGTGAAGCTGCCATTCCCCGGGCCTCGGCCCCTGCCTCAACAGGATGTCTGCTCCCATATTAAGATGCCCAGGAATGTGAACTGCTCTGAGCGAGAGGAATTCGTCCTGGGCCCAAACAAAGATCTGGTATGCTAGTTGTACAAACAGAGTGAATGCAGACCTCCTTGGTGGTTGATGTGAGAGACCACCGCTGTTTTGTCGGTGCACACCAACACATGGTGACCTCTTAGGTCTGGGAGAAAATAAAGAAGTGCACGAAGCACGGCCAGCATCTCCGGGCAGTTGATGTGCCATGTCAGATGGCGACCACTCCACAGACCACTGGCAGGGTGGCCACTCATGACCGCACCCCAGCCGGTGAGGGACGCGTCCGTCGCTAGGATCATGCGGCGACAAGGAGCTCCCAGCACCGGCCCTGGGACAAGAACCAAGGATTCCTCCACATATCCAAGGCACGTCGGCAGAGCCGCGTGACCTTTAGCATGCAAAGTGGGTTTCCCCTCAGGGAGAACCCCTTGGTCTTGAGCCACCACTGTAGGGGTCTCATGTACAGCAGGGCAATAGAATTCACATTGGACGCAGCTGCCATCAGACCCAGCAATCACCGTGACTGCTTGACAGTGAGTGACCGGCCTTCTCTCACTCTCGCGACTGCAGTGAGGATCGAATCGATCCGAGCAGGTGACATACGTGCCTGCATCGTGGTCGAATCCCACACCATGCCCAGATAAGTGGTTCTCTGAACTGGAGAAAGCACACTTTTCTTGGCGTTAAGTCTTAAACCCAGCTCTTTCATGTGAGCGAGAACGACACCTCGGCGCCGAACCGTCATCTGCTCAGATTGAGCTGATATCAACCAATCGTCAGTGTGGTTGAGTCATGAAAGTGTGGGGTGAGAGTGCAAGGCCAGTGGAAGATCCGTATTGGTAGGCTTTTTCCCCCAAAAGCAAACCTCAGGAACTTCCGATGAAGAAGGATGGAGATAAGTGCATCTTTTGATAGATTGTGACACACCAGTCCTTGGCCTGTGCAGGCGTGCTAAACTTCAGTCCCCTGACTTAAATGTTCAAAAGCACAGATCTAGAAAAAGACACATCACCTCATCCTTCCTCGGAACAGTGAAGTACTGGCTGTAGGACCCGGACTCTGCAACCCAAGGAGGGACCACCTCGATGGTCTCCATCCTCAGAGAGAGTCTACTTCTGTTCCATTACCAGAGCCTGCTTGCGGCCCACCAGAACTGGATTCTGTGGCCTCTCACTACAGTGTGCAGGACCCACTGAGACACATTTGGCAGTAGTTTTCACGCTGCAATATAGTCTACTAAGGGAATCAGCCTCTCAAGATTGATCTCTTGTTGCATCAGAGCAATTAGCTTTCGGCAGGAGACGGCCGAACTAGCTGCTCTGGAAACCTCCCAGGAGGTTGCGAGCCTCTTAGCATCGCTACGTTTCCGGGCGGTAACTGAGAGAAGCGCTCGCTGGAGCCTGCTGCACCCTGGAACACCGGCAGGGTTGGCAGATCGATCTCCTGAGTGCACTGAGGAGAGACGGGTACCGTGCAATGCGGTGTACACTGCTCTTCCCGCAGCATCAGGACTCTCGTAGCTGAAGTCTCCTAAAAACGACGGTCCTCAGACCCACATCGTCTGCTAGGAAGACTAGACCAGAGCCTGCTCGGGGCAGGACCCCGTGAAGTACAATTGGCAGGGGCTCCCACACCGCCATGTGACCTCCTAAGGGAACCAGTCTCGCGAGACTAGCCTCTGGTGCGCCTAGAGCCACTAGCTCGGTGCCCTGAAGCGGTGGACTGGCAGGGGACGACTGTACTAGCTGCTCTAGAGACCTCCGTAGAGGTAGCCTGGAGATCGGTGCACCCTGGAACACCGGCAGGGTTGGCAGAACAATCTCCTGAGGGCACTGAGGAGAGACGGGCACCGTGTAATGCGGTGTACACCACTCTTCCCCAGATGGAGCTGGCCCTCAAAACGTCCTAGGCCTAAGCATCAGGACGTTATGATGAAGGCTATCCAGCAAAAACAACGGTCCATAGAACTGCTTTCCACTAGTAGCCTTCGGCCTGGGAGCGCCACTTTGACTCTAGCGTCTGCGGAGTACAAATGTAACACCCCCGGCACGTGGGGCTGGAACACAGTTGGGACTGCTCTGCCCAGCAGCCCCTGACCGCCTCAACCTCCTCAGAGGTTAGAATTAAATGTAGTCAGCAACCAGACTAGTCAACACGGTCTGGTGTAGAAAAAACTCACATAAAAAAACATATATATATATTATTTTATGCTACTCAGTCACACAAACAACATCAATCTCCTCAGAGAAAGATGGATGCTACAGCGAGCTGTCTCAGAGGGCGAAGAAACTGCAGCGCTGGTTTCCAAGCCTCGAGAACGAGCTCTAGATCTAGTGAACACGGGTGGAGATAGGACGAGCCGTCCCCAACCCGTTAGCCAGATCATGTGCGATTCCCGCTATCGCGGTCGCCGCCATGCCTCAGCAACGGCGCGACCGCAACTGCAAGATTGCATGCACAGACACGGTCCTCGGAGCATGCCCAGCGAGAGAGCATGCAGCAGCAGCGAGCTGTCTCAGAGGGCGAAGAAACCGCAGCACTGGTTTCCAAGCCTCGAGAACAGGCTCTAGATCTAGTGAACACGGATGGAGATAGGACAAACCATCTTCAACCCGTTCGCCAGATCATGTGCGATTCCCACTATTGCGGTCGCCGCCGTGCCTCAGCACCAGCCAGACCGCGACTGAAAGATCGCATGCACAGACACACTCCTCGGAGCGTGCTCGGCGAGAGCGGAACGCTCAACAGCGAGAAAAGCACAATCAGCCCCCCGAGAGCTGACTGCGCGAGCTCCGCTCTTCATTAATGCTACTTTTGTTAATATTAGGCATAATATGCTTGTGTAACTGGTGCTTGTGTGACTGGTGCTTGTGCAACTGGCGAGCTCATCGACGCCTATCCACATCAATCTCCTCAGAGAAAGACAGGCAGCGAGTCACGCCTTCTCATCGGGGAGAAAGTACCGCAAATGCGGGCTTCCGACCACCGAGAGCGGGCGCCGGATCTGGCGTCACCCGCCTATGACGTCTTGCCCTTCCTTTGGACTGATTATACACATTATTCAGAGACGTCACACTGGACGCGTTCCCCAAACGTTCTCGACGCAGCTCGAGTTCCTGAAGAGCAAACAGTAAATGAATAGAGTGTAAGTCTAAAAGGGACAAGTTTTTTTTTTAAGAATATTTTGAGTTGGGCAGGTCATTCCGATTGAGTTGGGCAGGTCATTCCACCAGGAAGGAACATTTAAAAGTGAAAGAGATTTTGTGCCTCTTTGGGATGGCACAATAGCGCAATGTTCACTTACAGAACACAAGCTTCTAGAGGGCACATAAATCTGAAGTAATTAATTAAGGTAAAGGGGGTGCAGAATTAGTGGTGGTTCCGTAGGCAAATATTAATGTCTTGAATTTTATGCGAGCAGCTATTAGTAGCCAGTGCCTATTGATAAACAGAGGTGTGACAAACATTATTTTTGGCTCATTAAAAATGTATCTTACTGCCATGTTCTGGATTAATTGTAACGTTTTGATAGAATTGGCTGGAAGACCTGCCAAGAGAGCATTGCAATAGTCCAGCCTGAACAGAACAAAAGCTTGAACAAGGAGTTGTGGAGCATGTTCTGAAAGAAAGGGCCTGATCTTCTTGATGTTGCATCAAGCAAATCTGCAGGACCAGGTAGTTTTAGCAATGTGGTCTGAGAAAGTCAGCTGATCATCAATCATAACTCCAAGGTTTCTGGCTGTTTTTGAAGAAGTTATTGTTGATGTGCCTAACTGAATGGTGAAACTGTGAAGAAACGATGGGTTTGATGGAACCACAAGCAGTTCTTTCCTGGCAAAGTTGAGTTGAAGGTAATGGTCCTTCATCAAGCAAAAAATTACTGTTAGACAAGCTGAGATGCAAGCAGCTGTCGTCAGATCATCAGGATGGAATGAGAGGTAGAGGTGAGTGTCATCAGCAAAGCAGTGATATAAAAAGCTATGTTTCTGAATGACAAAATCTAGCGATGCCATGTAGACAGAGAAGATAAGTGGTCCAAGAACTGAGCCCTGAGGCCCCCCAGTAGTTAGATGTTGTGACTTGGACACCTCATCTCTCCGAGATACTTTGAAGGACCTATATGAGAGGTAAGACTCAAATCACTGTAGTGCGGTTCCTGTGATGAACTTTGCCAATAGGGTTTACAGGATGATCTGGTGTTTAAAATTGTGAAAAGCATTGGACAGATCCAGCAAAATAAGTATAGGGCTTGGGCGTTGTGACGTCATTACTTGGCGTGGCTGCCATGTTGATGGCCTCCTTTGCTACTCGGGCTACTGCGCAGGGTTTAGACGTACTCCCTCTCAGGCGTGTGTCTTAATTTGATTAATTAAAAATCTAGTTCAACCATGGTAAACCATTATGCTGTATTCCCCATAATCGCCATGGGGAAAATAAAATGTGAATGGATTAACTTTCCACCGCTTTCCTGCTTGAAAGCGTGACCTCGGAGACCATAACATCTGAATATTAATTTATATAGCTTAAGTCAACATTGAACATTGAAAATAAGGAAAATTTCCTAGGTTACTCATCCAAAATATGGAAAATTTCAACATTCATCTTTCTGTTGCTATCCCTCTGCTGACAGCAAAAATTCGCTGCATTAAAAACTGCTGCATTAACTAATGTTAAGCGATTTGTGAAGCTAGGTCTAATGTGACTTTCCTTACAGATTGGCGTGAAATCGTGCTCTCACAACAACCACGCTATCTTAAAAAGCCCAACATGCTAAGGTTGCTTTCAAGTAAGCAAAATGATGCTTTGAAAACATCTGTTCGCTGGAAGGGCCAGGAGTGGCAACAGGACAACAGCACAGAGACTTGACAGGTCTGATGGAGGGGCTAACGGGATATTTTACAGGAAAATACTAAAACGGGAAGACAGCGGGAAAAGAGCTCAAATACGTGAGAACCCCGGAAAAAAAACGGGAGGGTTGACAGCTAACTACACTTTTGAAACACATAGTTAAAAGTCCATGTGTGAATGGTTGTTAGCACTACCGGTTACTAAACTAGCAGCTAAGTAGAGCGCAGCTTGTTTGCCGGTTCTATGATTTCCAACTCTTGAACCCATCCATTTGTGAACTGCACATGAGACTCAATGACTTGTAGCTTCGGAACTGTTCTGAGGAAGAAAGGAAACCAGTCTGTAGTTCTCTAAATGAGGTGGATTACAAGTGGGTTTCTTAAGTAGTGGGGTTATATGAGCCTGTCTAAATGCTGAAGGAAAAACACCAGTGTGAAGGGATGTGTTAATGATGTGAATGAGTGCAACTGCAGGAGAAATGGCTTGAAGGAGATGAGATGGAATAGAGTAGGATGATAAGAAAAGATGAGTTTGGAGACTTCTGCCTGAGAGTGAAGAGAAGGTGATTAACAAGTGTATGTTTACTGGTAAGATGTGCTTGACTGATTGTGGTGTGGAAAATTGTGCACTGATGATTTTAATTTTATTAATGAACGTGGCCGTCGTAAGCTGTGGGAGTTGAAGGAGGGGAGGAGGATGACAAAAGAACAAGGAAAATGTTTTAAAGAGCATGCGAGAGTTAGACGAATTGTTATTTTTGTTATGATATTATCCCTTTTAGCAGTGGAGACATTAGCAGAGAAGGAAGAGAGGAATGACTGATACATATTAAGGTCAGCGGGATTTTTTGATTTGCACCACACCCTTTTAGCAGTCCTGAGCTTAGAACGATGTTCGTGGAGAACATCAAATAACCAAGGCGCAGAAGGGGTGGAATGGGCTGACCTGAAAGACAAGGGGCAGATTGATGATGATGATTGATGTTTTAAATTGTATTTATGTAATTGCTAACCTGTTTGTACTGTATTTCGAATGATTTGTATTTATTTTAGCTCTACTTCCCTTTCCCTAAGTTGTTATTCCACTTGACAGGCCACCATTGTAAATAAGAACCTGTTCTTAATGACTTGCCTGTAAAAATAAAGGTAAAAAAAAAAAGCTAAGATGAAATCATAGCAGACATTCGGGAGGGTGAGAGTGAGCATAGGTTATGTCGAAAGATGACATTTGGAGGGGTATGTGTTGTGTCAGGAACTCTGTTGAGGTTAATAGTGAGGAAGAAGTGATCTGAGGTGTGCAGTGGAGTAACCAGCACATGATCAGTGGAACAGTGTCATGTGTAAATAAGGCAAGGCAAGTTTATTTACATAGCAAATTTTGTACAAAATGGTAATTCATAGTGATTTACATAAAATAAAGTAAAATAATCATAAAGAAATAATAATCACTAAAATAAAAAACTTTGAAGACGATTTAAAATGTATTTAAAATTAATTTAAAAATAGAAAATTATTATACATACATAAAATACAGTGCAGTCAGTTCAGACATCTCACAGTGCTCATTCAATAAATGCAAAGCTACATGACTACTGAAACTAAGGTCTGTCTACAGAATCACACCAAGATTCTTGATTTGATTTTTAGTTGTTTGACCCCTACAGTCAATGTATGCATTCACCTTGAGAATTTCATCTTTGTTTCCAAATGCAATGAATTCAGTTTTCTGCTTGTTTACCTGAAGAAAATTTTAGCACATCCAACTCTTAATTTCATCAATGCATTGGCAGAGGGAGTCAATGGGGCTATAGTCATTTGGTAATAAGGGTATCATCAGCATAGCTGAGAAATTTAATCTGTTTCTTTCTCATCTGTATATGTTCTTAGTGGGAACATATACAGGCTAAACAAGAGCTGTGCAAGAATTGAGCCTTGTGGGACACAGGATGTCATGGACATCCATTTAGACTTATGCTCTCCTACACTCACATAACAAGTATGACCTGAATCATTTGAAGAACCATCCCAGAAAGCCCAAGCCAGTTTTCCTGTCTCTCTAGAAGTGTTATGATTTACAATGTCAAATGCAGCACTGAGATCTAGTAGAACCAGCATTGATATTTTGCCAGAATCAGAAAGTAAGCAGATATCATTTATTATCTTAATGAGCACTGTCTGTGTGCTGTGATGCAGTCTGAAACCCGATTGAAAATTGTCCAGGTATCATTTGAGTTTAAGTATTTGCTCAGCTGATTAAAAACTACCTTTTCAATGATCTTGCCTATAAAAGGAAGATTTGATGTTGGTCTATAATTGATCTTTTTCAGAAGGGGCTTAACAACTGCAGTTTTCAGGGAGTTTGGAAAAGTCCCAGAAAGAAGTGACTTCGAAGAGATCTGCTTCTAAACAGTTAAGCAAAAGAAAAAAAAAATATGTGGGAAGTGTGTCAACAACAACGATTTTAGGTGCTGCACTATTTCTTCCAAAATTTTGCTATCAATTGCTTCAAATATAGACATAGTATGTTTTTGATATTGCGTCCGAATCTGTCTGACCTCTGCAAAACTTGAGGATGTGTTAATCACCTTCCTGATATTGATGATCTTCTCAGAAAAGAAGGTAGCAAACTCATTGCATTTTCTGTCAGAGAGCATTTCACTGGTCATCTAACTTGGGTGGGTTTGTCAGTCTCTCAACAGTAGCAAAAAGAGTGTGAGTGTTGTTTAAGTTACTGTATATAAGGTTTGAGAAGTCTTTCAAGCTGTGGCTAGTTCCACATCGAAAGCATGAAGGCTTTCTTTATAGATGTTACAGTGCATTTCAAGTTTGGTCTTCCAACACATCCATTCAGATAAGGTGTGAGTAGCCGTAGTTAACACTCTCTTGAGATCAAAAGAGGCAAGCAGAGTGTGGAAGTCTGCAGCCTGAGGTTTATCTAGGTGGATGTTGAAGTCTCCAAGCATAACTAGTGGAGTACCATCCTCAGGAAAAGTTGAGAGCAGCACATCTAATTCATCCAAGAAGTTACCTTGTGGTCCTGGGGTATTTTAAAAGTGTAGCTAATAGTGACTGAATGTTAAGGACCTGTAAGTACCCAGAGAATGTAAAGGAATACATTTCCAGTCATTAGAGATAGGCAGATCAGTACCTCCACCTCTTCCAGTCAGACAGGGACTGTGGGAAAATGAGAAATTATTGTAAAGTGCTGCAAGAGTAACAGTTTCCTCTGGTTTGATCCAGGTGTCTATCAGGGCCATTAGGATTAGTCTTGAATGACTAACAATATATGTAATGAAATCTGCTTTGTTTACTGCAGACTGACAATTCCATAACCATTTTATACCCGTTTGACAAAACAGAAATTTAATTCATCTGAACGCACTTTACTGTTTATCACAACAAAGGGCAAAGCAAGCACAATTTTGAATGCATATATTGGATGCTCTATGTACTGTAGGCCATTTACCTGTACATAGTTTTGAGATTATTCAAATTTCTCCTACAGAATCTGAAAATCTTCAACAGGATGATTCCAGTTTCAAGGGTAAAAGATACATTTACTTGACGGATATGCAGTAGACTACCACTGTTTTTATTTAAAGCTGATTATAGTTTCTATAACCTAACCCAAACCATAAAATCTTTCACATTTTTTGAGTTAAATCAATTTCATCGCTTTAAAAAAAATGGAAATACATATGAGAAGCATTGTTGATTCATTAAAACAATCATGTAAATCAAGTATAGAATTATTGCTTAGCACAATATGCATGGTGAAATGTGCAAATATCAAAAGTGTGACTATTTTAAATGGCTTCAAATTGATCAGCCTAATTTTCACTGGGTGTAACTTAAAACAATTATCTCTATCTTCTTTCTTCTTATAGATGTTTGCCAGCTCATACTTGATGCAGGAACTTGCTCAAACTTTTCAGTGAAATGGTACTTCAACGTCAGCAGTGGTGAATGTGTCCAGTTCTGGTATGGAGGCTGTGACGGGAACAGCAACAGGTTCAACACTCAGGAGGATTGTGAGATTCGCTGTCTCAGGGCCAAAAAATATCTCAAAACATCTAAACAGTGATACAGTTGTGGTGAGAATTGTATGGAAATAACCCATGGAAATAAATCTGCATTAATTCTTTTGACATTTTATTTTAACATTTTACAAAGATCTACCTTTTAATTGGAGAATAAGAATTTAAAATGGACGGAAAATCTCATTATGAAATAAAGGCTCAGCTATTTTCTGTAACTCTTTAGCTGTGGTCCTTGGCCACTCAAGCTATCCTCCTCAGCTTGCATTAAGACAGTCTAAAAACACATCCTCTTTCATAATTTTACATTTTTATATAACTTTAATGCTCTATCAGAGCACTGCCTTTTGACTGAATTGCTTATCAACTTTTATGATGGCTGTTGTTTATTGATTATTATTCAATAAATAATATTTCATTTGCCATCTTGAAATGGTCTATGTGTCGTCATTTACTGTAAAAAGTTTCCAAGATGCCACAACATTGCACAGCATCTGGTTGTAATATTTGCCAAATTTAAATTCACAAAGAAATGGGATAACCTTTGATAGTTAAAAATGTGTTGGGTTGTGTTTTAATATGTATTTACTCAATATTACAGGTTTTATAAACTCTGGTAACTTTTTAATGTTGAGTTAGCCAATGGTTTCCTCTTGAAACCATTGTGTTGATTGTGTTAGTTCAGCAAAATCATCTGTTGAAGTTTATTCCAGATATGAATATTTATACAAGCCTACAACTACAGTTGCATTGCAGATGCACAGGCAACTTGCTCTCCAGTGATCACAAACTGGTGTTTTGAGTGTTCCAATTTGGCAGATTGATTATGTAGTGGCCCATTGAAAGAGCATCTAATAAGGCATCTACCTACAGTATACACATATCTGATTTTTACTTCAAACTACACCTTGTAATGCATTGACCAGCATTATGCTGGTAAATCCCTTAACAGTTGAAAGGATACTACAAAAAAAGATTTTGCTTTCCTGAGCGGAAATTCAAACTAATATTTTATTGTGAATGTGAGACTGACCTAAAGAATAAATGCTGTATTCGATGTAGGTAATGGGAGAAAAATGTTCAACATACACGTTCACAAGGCATTTGGCATCACTGAACTGTGACTGGGTGGAGATGGTAGGAAGTGATGATGGATCAGAAAGAAGCTGGTGAGGGAAAGTAAGGAACATTAAGTATGCAAAAACACTGTAACGGAAACGATTATATGCCGAGATGAAAAACAGAAAAGGCACTGCATCCTTGAAGGGGCACAATAATTAACATCCAACTAAGGCAATATATTTAAAATGTTGGGAATATGAAAAAAGTCTTATATATATGGTCATAGAATACATATGCCAGCAATTCCACCTTGGATGTTTGTAGTGCCTATAGACCTTCATTTAATAGAAGAAGTGAAGAAACAGGTTTGTGACCCAATAAAAATGTAAAAAGTTAATCAATATATTGACCAGAAATATTGTGATATGACACAAATATGTACAGATAGTTCAAAGGATCCAGAATCTAAGGAAACGAGTATAGTAGCAGCAGTTATACCAAACATGAATTAGTGTTTAAAAAGGACCCCCAGATATTTTATCTGTATTTACAGCAGAGTTTGGTGGCTACACACTACTCAGTTGGTGGTGATAATGCACTAATAAGATATTCTGCCAACAGCCAATAAACAAAAGAAGAAAACTATGCAGGCACTCACTCAATCTGTTTCTCTCTGGTAATATATACAGTATGTGGATGTAATATATTCACACGTCTAAAGCTACAGCTTCTAAACAGATTTTATTGTATTTTACTCTGCATTAAAAAGTTTAGCTGATTTCCTGTGTAAATTAAAATAACATTATTTTATGTATTTGGTGTAATGAAATGTGTTTATGCAGTTTAAGGTAAAAAAAAAAAAACATACTTTTCCACATTATGTAAATTATTGTTTCTCATCTATGCCCTGCCTTTCTGAAAGCTCATTGGTCTGAAAAGCAAGGTGTGCTCTGATTGGCCAGCTATCAATTGCGTTGTGATTGGCTGAATACCTCAAGCATGTGACCGAAATGTTATGCCCCTTGTCATACTGTGATGCATGTCCCGGTCACAACACCGGCGCAAACAAGACACAATCACTAAAACCCATGAAAAAATGTGTCATTTGTTGCATCCAGTGGGGACATAATTACAAATTCTAATGAATTAACGTACAAACAACAAGCATTACTTTACACCAGAGGTTCTCAATACCAGTCTTCATGTCCCCCAGCTCTGCATATTTTGCATGCCTCCCTTTGATAACCTGATTCAGATAATCAGATCATTAGAAGTGAGCTCCATGCATGAACTGTGTTCCCATTGACATGGTCCCTATACAGTGTTCATTGCTCCCTACTGCCTGAGCAGGGGAAATCTGTTAAAGTTTACTTCTCTTCGGAACATTCATTCATGTCTGAAGCCATAAAAGAAACATACAAAATGTGCAGAGCTGGGTGCAAGAGGACTGGAATGAGAACCGTTGCTCTACACTGCTCAAAACTCGCGTTTGAATCATCAGTGGCAAGTCCTTTACATATGTAAACATACTTACAGACTGTGAGTCAGAACAGCCGGCATTGTTAGTGTTCTTTCTCATGATCAGGAAACAGTATCTAAATATCTGGGTTTAACTGTTCTGGAACAGTGTTGTAAAAACAACTTTAGCACCGATTTCTAGCTGTGTCCTCTTTTGGAAGGCCAAACAAAGCATTTTCTATTGCAACTAAACAGTGCTACATGACATGGTGCCAGCAGTAACATCGAGAATCAAAGGTTATGCATACTTTCTTTGCTTGAACATTTGGGCCGCATTATGCAAATCTTCCCACATCATGACATAGACATGTGGGGACGTGTTTAATGAGGCATTTTAGGAGGGCATGGACGACTCTTAACTTTTATAAAGAATATCTCTTTGGGTTTGAGACTTTAGTTTTTGCAGCTTTACAGATCTTCCTTATGCACCGAGAGCTTGTAACACTCCAAAGAGAAAGGAAACCTTGAAATCATATGACCACTTTAAATTCTGTTGTTAATATACTTCGACAGTTTTACAATGTCAAGTATTATTTGCAAACTGTTAATAAAAAAAGTAATAGACTCTACATGTAAGCAAGGTATGCGAGGCCATGCTTAAGTCACATCTGAGGGGCGTTGTTACACTGTAAACAATTTCTGTAATATTTACAGTAAGATACTGTAAAAGGTGTATATTACTGTAAATTTTCCCTATTGTAAATCCATTTACAGTGAACCTACCCACGAATAACTGACCAATGGCAAGAGAGATTTCTTTTCAAATATATGTACATATATATAGATATTTTTTACTCTGAGGTGGAAGTGGCGGTATAAATAATGAATAAAATACCAGTAACTTAAGGATAGTATATTATTATTTTTATTTTTTTTATCTTATATACGCTTTTTCTATATTCACATCAGAAGGATTTTTTTTTTTTTTTCTCATGGTTGTCTGGATTGCCATCGTAAATGTAAAAACACTGACCTCTATCAGCTGTTAGGGGTGCAAAACATGATGCAGGCCCATCCAACTCACTAAAAAAGATAGAAAGAAATATTCCTTTTTATTTATAACTGAAATTCTGATGTTTTTTTAGTATACAGTAAGGGATTGACATTAACACCCACATTTGTGGTCTATTCTCCCGATTTATTTTACAATAGATCCCATTAATTATTCACTGGAATGCACAAACAATCTCTCGTGTTTCTTCTTTAATCCTCATGTCTCTTTCCAGGTTTGTTTGTTTTCACAATTAAATACAATTAATTATCTCTCAAAATGGCCAAAATCAGTAATTATCAGAAAATAATCATGAAGAAAAACAATAACAATAATAAAATAAGCAATTTTAAAACTTTTAAAATTATAAAATTTTTACTTAAAATTAATTTAAAAACAGTTGATTTTACATTTAAAAAAAAAAACAGTGAAAATATAGTGCAATCAGTTCGGACATTGCACAGTGCTCATTCAATAAATGCACAGCTAAACAGATGGGTTTTGAGTCTAGATTTAAATATGACTAATGTTTTAGCACATCTGATCTCTTCTGGAAGCTGATTCCAACTGCGGGCAGCATAGTAACTAAAGGCGGACTCCCCTTGTTTTGTGTGAACCCTTGCTATTTCTAACTGACTCGATCCTAATGATCTGAGTGGTCTGTTAGGTTTATATTCAGTGAGCATATCTGCAATTTATTTCGGTCCTAGTAAAAGTACTTTAAAATCAATCCTAAATGTAACTGGAAGCAAGTGTAAGAACCTGAGGACTGGTGTGATATGCTCAGATTTTCTGGTTCTAGTCAGAATCCGGGCAGCAGCGTTCTGGATGGTCTGGTCTTTTTACGAAGGCCGGTGAGGAGCCCATTACATTAGTCCACCCTGCTGGTGATGAAGGCATGAACAAGTTTCAACAAGTCTTGATCTTGACTGAAAAAAAAAATCTAATTCTTGGAATGTTTTTAGATGATAGTATGCTGATATAGTTACTGTTTGACATGACTACTGAAACTAAGGTCTGTTTTCAGAATCACACCAAGATTCCTGACTTGAATTTTAGTTGTTTGACCCCTAGAGTCTCCCACCTTGAAAACTTCATCTTTGTTTCCAAATGCAATGACTCCTTGTTTAACTGAAGAAAGTTCTGGCACATCCAACTATTAATTTCATCAATACATTGGCAGAGGGAGTCAATGGGGCTGTAGTCATTTGGATATAAGGCTAGGTAAATCTGAGTATCATCAGCATACTGTAGCTGTGATACCCAGCATTACCTTCCTCTGGCCTGCCTGGAGATATGAGGCCCCTCTGTGCCAAGCCCTAGTGGTCCATAATCTTCATCAGAAACTGAAACAAGGGAATCAGTTTTTATACACACAGTTGTTTGCAATGCAATAATATCTATTTCACAATATCAAAATGTAAATTTACTCAGATGACAATACATGCAAATCAATTCAATTCGATTCAAGTTTATTTGTATAGCGCTTTTTACAATACAAATCGTTACAAATCAACTTTACAGAAAATTATGTTTCTACAATATTTAATAATAGCTTATAAGTGGTGACTGTCAGTCAGGATTTGTAGACAAATGTATACAAGTCGTAGTCAGCCAGATGATGAACATTAATTATCATATGATAAAGTCACACTTGTAGCAATATTTGTTAGTTCTGTTGTTGATTCAGGGTTAGCATCATCTGGGGTCCTCTGAGGGTCAGCATCATCTCTTCTCAGGTGTTCTGGATCCAGACTGGAGCTTGTGTAAATCCTAGTTAACACAGGATGTAGATCCTGTGGCAAAACATAGAAACAAATAGAGACATCATTAGCATAGCTACTGATCCAACAAAGAAAAATTAATTATTGTAACCCAAGCTAAAGAATAAGAATGCACATTTGATCAGAGACAACTATATTCACAATGTAAGATACATTATTCAAATGCTTGACGAAAGAGATGTGTTTTTAATATAGATTTAAAGAGAGAGTGTGTCTGAATCCCCGAACATTATCAGGAAGGCTGTTCCAGAGTTTGGGAGCCAAATGAGAGAAAGCTCTACCTCCTTTAGTGGACTTTGCTATCCTATGAACTACCAAAAGTCCAGCATTTTGTGACCTTAGGGAGCGTGATGGATTGTAGCATGGTAGAAGGCTAGTTACAGTAGGTACGCAGGAACTAAACCATTTAGGGCCTTATAGGTAAGTAATGATAATTTGTAACTGATACAGAACTTAATAAGTAGCCAGTGCAGAGACTGTAAAATTGGAGTAATATGATCATATTTTCTTGACCTTGTAAGGACTCTAGCTGCTGCATTTTGGACTACCTGTAGCTTGTTTATTGACGAAGCAGGACAACCACCTAGAAGTGCATTACAATAGTCCAGTCTAGAGGTCATAAATGCATGAACTAGCTTTTCCGCATCAGAAACAGACAACATGTTTCGTAGCTTGGCAATGTTTCTAAGATGGAAGAATGCAGTTTTGGTAACACTGGAAATATGATTTTCAAAAGACAAGTTGCTGTCTAATATAACACCCAGATTTTTGACTGTAGAAGAAGTAACAGTACATCCGTCTAGTTGCAGATTGTAATCTACAAGATTCTGTGAAGTGTTTTTTGGTCCAATAATTAATATCTCTGTCTTATCCGAATTGAATTTACATTTTTAACACACTCTGTTAGCTTAGATAATTTAGAGGTTTCATCTGGTCTCGTTGAGATATATAGCTGAGTATCATCAGCATAACAGTGGAAGCTAATTCTGTGTTTTCTAATAATATTAACAAGAGGCAACATGTATATTGAAAATAGAAGGGGACCTAGGACGGATCCTTGTGTCACTCCATATTTTACTGATGATAAATGAGATGACTCCCCATTTAAGTAAACAAAATGGTAGCGATCGGACAGGTAGGATCTAAACCATCTTAGAGCCTTCCCTTGAATACCTGTATAGTTTTGTAATCGATCTATGAGTATGTCATGATCTATGGTGTCGAACACTGCACTAAGATCAAGTAAAACTAGAAATGAGATGCAGCCTTGATCTGACGCAAGAAGCAGGTCATGTGTAATTTTAACAAGTGCAGTTTCTGTGCTATGGTGTGGCCTGAAGCCAGACGGTAACGCTGAGACATATAGTTAATATCAGTGATACGCAGCATGCACGATACAAGGAAATGGTCTGTAATATCATCACATTGAGGTACGATATCTATAGCAGTAAGATCGATTCCATGCGATATAATTAAATCTAGTGTGTGATTAAAATGATGAGTGGGCCCGGTGACATTTTGCTTGACTCCAAAAGAGTTTATTAGGTCAGTAAATGCAAGTCCTAATTTGTATTATCAATGTGAATATTAAAATCTCCCATAATTAGCTCCTCATCAACTGTAACTAGAAGGTCTGAGAGGAATTATTTTAGGAATTCTGTATACGGCCCTGGTGGTCTATACACAGTAGCCAGAGCAAGAGATACATTAGATTTCTTTTGCATGTCTGACAATGTAACATTAAGCAGAAGTATTTCAATGAGTTAAACCTGTATCCCGTTTTCTGGGTAACATTGAGAATATCACTATATATTGTTGCAACACCTCCGCCACGACCAGTCTGACGGGGCTCATGCTTATAACAGTAGTTTGGTGGAGTAGACTCATTTAGACCAAAATAATTATTTGGTTTTAGCCAGGTTTCAGTCAAGCAGAGTACATCAAAACTATTATCTGTGATCATTTCATTTACAATAACTGCTTTGTGTGTGAGTGATCTAATATTTATGAGCCCAAACTTTAAAGATTGTTTTTGTTCATTTACTTTACGTTTCTGGTTTCACGATAAGATTTTTTCTAGATCCTACATTAAATTTATATTTTGACCTCACTATTCGGAACAGACACAGTCTTAACAGATTGTAAAGTGCAAGTACTTTTATCATTTAAGCGGGTGGAACAAAAGTCATCATAATAGTTATCTGAGAATTGACTTACTAGTCACATGGAGCGAAGTGTCCTGGAGATGTTGTCAGAAAGCAGCTCCGCTCCAATTCTGCTGGGGTGTAATCCATCAGCGTGAAACAGCCTAGGATCGCTCCCAGAAAAAATTACAGTTATTAACAAATAACAGTTGATAACAAATAACAAATATGCAGACTGTTTGTCAAGTGACCTACTGTAGAATATGCGAATGTAGAATAACGAATTATATTAATAATACTGTGTTTAAAATGCACAAATGAAGGAATTAGCCAAGTGACTTTTGCCTTCATGAGGATCTCAGTTATTTTTTACAAAGGAGATATAACCACCACAACACTCTACACATCCAAACACATTTGAACCTGAGTTATGTGAATCAAGTTATGAATGATAGGTTTAATGTAAATGACCAATGCTTTTCTTGCCTGACATAAACAAAGCTAAAATGTTAGTTATGTTTATCCATGTTTCAGCATGTCATGCCTTATATGTGGTGTAGTAATGTGTCTATGTTGTGTTTTTCTGTAAACAGACTGCATAAGACAAGACATATGTTGTTTGGAAGAGCAGCTAGTATCTGAAGCCAGAACATTTTCTTGTGGACTTCCAAGAAGTGGAGTGTCTAATAACAGATTGGTTATGGAGAGTAGGATTCAACTGGTCATGCAATTTCATGTGAACATGATCCCATTCCCAGCTGCTCTATGCAACCCTGGTGACCAAAAGTTTGAAATAATTTTTAATGCTTACCAAGGCTGCATTTATTTGATCACAAATACAGTAATAACAGGAATATTGTGAAATATTATTGCAATTTAAAATAACTGTTTTTTTATTTATTTGTTTGATGCAAAGCTGAATTTTTGTCAGACATTACTTGTGTCTTCAGTGTCACACGACCCTTCAGGAATAATTTCAATATGCTGATTTGCTACTCAATTATTGTTGGTGCTCAATTATTAATAAGGTTATTTTTATTTTATTTTATTTTTCTTTATTTTTTTTATGATTATAAACACCAGATTAGAAGTATTTGAGATCAAATGCCACTGGTTCTTACAAATGCCTTAATCCATTACAGAGTGCTAGTTTGATTGTTAATGATATAAAATAAGTTTAGAAGATTTGGAAATTTAGCACATAATCAGTATAATGCTTCTGTTGCACATTTTAAAGTTTATTCAATAGATAATATAAAGGTGTGGAATGACATGAGGGTGAGAAATTATGACTAACTAAATTAGATTAAACTAACTAATTGAAGCAACAAACACAAAGCTGTAAACATCTGCAATAATCCAAAAGGGTAATGTGAACACACTGCACTCAAGCTTTTCAATGCTGAAGATAAACAGATAATAAATCTATCATCCACTTGTGGGTCTGTATATACATGTTTATAAGTCATCTTCTCCTAAAATGGAAATTGTGGGGTTGAGGAGTGGTTTTATAAGTTTGTATGAACAGTTTCTAATTTTTAGTTTCTCATTCAGAGTCTTCGGATTGGACTCATCCCATCCGTGCCTGGGCTCTGTGTAAGTTCACCTCTTTACTCTCTTCCTTTATTATATTTAGATTATATTTAGAGCGGTTTGTGATCATATGATTTTTTTTTTTTTTAAATCATTAGTTTGTGAGAATGTCTATGTTTATAAAAAATACTTCACAGAAAAGAAGACTGGGGTTTTCTGGTTTGTTTTAAAAACTATTAAAGCAATCTTAAGCATTGAGTTTATTTATGTGTTTAATTCAAGTCCCCTTTTCTGGATTCTATCACGAGTGTCATGTTCACTAGTTCACCAGTATTTTTCATAGACTCGGGCCTGATTTTAAACACATTAGGAAAGTAGCATAGAGCTGGCTGACAATCCTTTGCTAAATCTGGGGACACATTTGAAGCTGCATTTCACATCTCTAGGAGCTCGGCTTCCGTTATTGTTACTGGCTCGGGATGAATATGAATTAGAAATATTAGAAAAGTCTTAGTGTGAAATTTTCTTTTTGAAAAGCATTTGAAAATATGAGCGTTTGATCACATTTAAGACAAAATGATACCAAGACTTTATGATACCAAGGTTTATGTTGGCTTAATGCTAAATTGACACTTATAAAATGTAACATTGAATTAAATAATTCCTATAATTGATTGTAATTTCTTATTTAAATATGATTGTCATGCTATTTAGCTGATAGATGTTAAGGCTCCACTTTGAGATGTTGAGCAAAACATTTAGAACATTTTAGTCTTTATTCAGATGTATATATTCAGTATATTCAAATTGTTTTTGATCAGTTGTTATTCTATAGGTATATGTATACATACTCTCTCTCTCTCTCTCTCTCTCTCTCTCTCTCTCTCTATATATATATATATATATATATATATATATATATTAGTGCTGCCAATCAATGTCGCTATTGTTGTTTCCCCCTGATATTTAACCATTGACTAGCCATTCAACATTACAGTATAATTGAGTGCTATCAATTTGAACATTTATTAGACTTTAAAAAATAACAACTAATTTATGTGAGCTTGAAACAATAACAGTATAAGGGCTGAGAGACGTAGTCTATAAATATAAATGGTTGCACTTTATTTTACAGTACGTGTACTTACATATAATGTACTTACAGTGTATTTATCTAAGAAAGTTCTGGTAATACAAGGTAACTACATGGGGTAGGATTAGGTTTAGGGGTAGTTTCAGGGTTAGTACCTAGTTATTACATAGTTATTGTAATTACTATAATAAGTACATAGTATGTACATGGGGAACAGGACTATAAAATAAAGTGGTACCATATAAATATAGTATAAATAGTATAAATAATTTGTATTTTTCAGGTTTATACCTCTTTATCCCCTAAATATTGCAGACAGGCTACTGTATATGTGCAATATAATTACAGGCATGCTGTAAAATAAGATTACTTACACTGTAAATAACAGGCAGTAATTATAAAGGATTACCATATTTGGACCGACTTTATATTAAGTGGCCTTAACTACTATGTACTTATATTATATATATTTATATATTGTGTACATACATGTTTTTACATTGTACTTATATTAAAAAAACGACATGTAATCACATCTGTATTTAATTTCTGTAATTACATTTATAATTACACTGTTGACCCATTCTTTACACCTTAACCCACCCTTAAACTTACCCATACCTCCAACCCTTTCCCTAACCTTACCCCTGTCCCACCTCAATAGCAGCAAAAGTGTTTTACAATACAATATGAACACAATAAGTACATTGTACTTATTTTTTTTTTTATGTAAGTACATAGTAGTTAAGGTCACCTAATATAAAGTGGGACCCCATATTTTGTTAAAACGTGATTAAATAATATTGAAGACATAAAATGAATCATAATAGTTTATCGTTTTATAGTAGTTTATCATTTATTGCTATTCATGTTAACTAATTGTGAACGTGAAACAATGAAGAACCTGAAAGTGAATGATTTTCTAAACCATCTGTCCTTGAGATGCTTGAGATGTCTGCCTGTTCTTCATCTGCTGGTCTGGATGTTCAGCTCAAATAAATATTTTGTTAAACTGTTGGCAGATGTTCTGAGGATTTAAGAGTAATTCAGAGATGAAACACAAACATTAGCCCTTAAGAGGAGGACCCTCTCAGTGCTGTCCTACATAAACAATCAGACAATAGTGGATTTGTTTTATGTCACCCGTGATATGTTTATCTGAGAAACATGACATGCATACATTGCATATTTTCTGAAGATGCTTTAAATATATGTAAAGATTTGGAGTTGCTCCATTTTTGTGCAGTGTAACAAATCTGCAAGACCAAAATGTAATTTTGGCAAATGGTGTTGCAAGCATGCTGTACTGGTGTGCATTTGATAACGTTTGATGTGTTTAAAATAGTTTGTGTTTGTGGTTTTGCTGACCTAATGGCCATTGTTTACTCAAATAAACACGAAGTGTGCAATTTGGTACAAGCTGCACTTGTGTGCTAAGAAGTGGAAGTGGAAGTAAGCCAGTAACTCACAAAGAGGGTAGCTCCCATATCACAGTATATCAGTCTTTACAAATATTCTGTTTGTTAATTGCATATAAAACAAGAAAGATCAGTTGGAAAATGCAAAGATCTCATTCTCTTTCAACTTTTATCTTTTTTTATTTTACATTCATATTATATTTTAAATTCTGTTTGGTTGTGCAGAAACTTTTAATATCATTGGTTGCTTTATTTCAGGGATCAAGCATGGAGAAGGAATGGGGATTACTTCGTTTCCTTGTTCTGTCATCATGTTTTCTTGTCAGCAATGGTCAAAACATTGGTAGGGACAGATTTTACTTGATGAGATTATTCAGCACAATTTTTGTATATTCCATTTGGTCTAGTCGTTGATTAAATTAAAAGTCTCTGGTTTCCTTCTCTCAGTCTGTACACAGAACACAGTGGCTGACATTGTATTCCTGGTGGATGGCTCTACCAGTATTGGGCCAGAGAACTTCCAGCAAATCCGTGAATTCCTCTCCTCAGTCGTAGAGAACTTTGAAGTTGCTCCTGACAGAATCAGGATTGGTTTGGTCCAGTACACTGACACACCATATACTGAATTCACACTCAACACTTACCAGAACAAAGAGGAAATTCTCAGCTACATCCAAAATCTGCGTTATAAAACCGGCAGGACATTTACGGGCAAGGGTTTGGAGTTTATGCTGAAACAACACTTTGTTGAAAAGGCCGGAAGTCGAGCACAGCAGAATGTTCCTCAGATTGCCATTGTTATCACAGATGGTGACTCTCAAGATGAGGTCGAGTCACAGGCTAAGGAGCTGAGGCAAAGGGGAATCAAAATATTCGCCATAGGGATCAAAGATGCAAACGTGGCATTACTGAGGCTGATCGCGAGTGAGCCGTATGATCAGCATGTCTACAGCGTATCAGACTTTGTAGCTCTGCAAGGAATCTCTCAGAGTGTAATCCAGAAAGTATGCACCACTGTAGAGGAAACACAAAAAGAGGTCATCCTGATGTCAAGAGGTAACACATGTCCAAGTCTAATAATTTACAAGAAATAAAGAATACCAATTTTGATGCACATTAATTGAAAACTCATGAAAAGGTTTTTCACGAAAGTGTAAAATATTCTTCTGTAGGAAATAGTATTTTTTTTGGTTTTAATTAAAATATTGTGTTTTTTAATATTGTAGTTAAGGCAACATAATGACTGTGTCACATTTACAGAAAAAAAATGATTACACCATTAAAATAACCTTTCTATTATTTTATTTGTGGAAACAAAATAATTAAGAGCAGAATCAAGTGGTCAAAGTTCTATCTAAAATTCTTCCATTTGCCTAGGCTGCAACCAGACTGCTCAGGCAGACATTGTCCTCCTTGTTGACTCATCTGGTAGCATTGGAGAGAGTGATTTCCAAGAAGTGAGGAAGTTCCTCCATGCTTTTGTGGATAGATTTAACCTTAGACCCGACAAGGTGAGAGTGGGACTTGCTCAGTTCAGTGACAGACCGTACCAAGAGTTCCTGCTCGGTGAATATTCAGATAAGGGAGACCTGCACCAAAAGTTGAATGATCTCATCTACCGTAAAGGACGCACTAACACTGGTCAGGCTCTGACTTTCATCCGTGAGAATTACTTTACACAGGCCAGAGAGAAAGTTCCTGGCATTGCCATAGTCATCACAGATGGGGAATCAAATGATGATGTGGAGGAACCTTCCCAAAGACTACGAAACCAAGGGGTTTCCATCTTTGTCATCAGGGTGGGAAAGGGCAAAATGGAAAAACTGCGTACCATTGCTAATATCCCACATGAAGAGTTCTTATTCAGTATCGACAGTTATCAAGAACTGCAAGGTCTAAAAGAAAGTATACGCAACAAGGTGTGCTCAACTGTGACTCTACAGTCACAAGGTAACAGATTTTATTTGCTATGCTTTCCTATTTGTGTCTTTACTGTGGAATTGTTGAATATGACAACCTTAAAATTACTACAAAAACATCTACTAGCTTTGATTCCCATAACAGTGAACTACAATCTACTGTTTTCTGTGCTCTAGTATGGGACTGTTTATTGATGCAAGTAATTCTATTCCTTTGCTTCCATTCTCTTTAGCTTTTGTGTCAAAATTTGCTGATCTCTTCATATTGGTTGATAGTTCAGCATCTAGACAAGAGCAGCAAATAATAAGGAATTTTCTTCAAAGACTGATCCTGCAGCTCAATGTGGGAAAGAATACTAATCGTGTCGGCCTGGCTCAGTTCAGTGAAAATGTCAAGGAGGAGTTCTTGCTAAATACTGATAAGACCAGGAATGAGATTTTGGCATCTGTTCGCAGCCTGACACTGAGGCCTACAGGGGAGCGTAGAATTGGCAATGCAATTGAATATGCTCACAAAAATTTCTTCAGTACTGCCACTGGAAGCCGAGTCTCTGAAGGCTTTAAGCAGTTTCTGTTAGTAATTTCAGCTGGAGAATCCGCCGATGGTGTAATCCAAGCATCCCGCACAATCAAAGAAGATGCAGTGACAGTTTTTGCTGTTGGCTTGAACAAAGCTGATGAACATGAAATGAAGCACATCTCTAGTCAACAACACAACTACAAGTTAGTAGGTAACATCCTAGAAGTGCAACAGAAAATTAAGTTTGCCATCGAGACGTGGGAAGTTGTGTCTGTTGCAAGGGGTGAGTGCATGCATTATCTAATATTCTTTCCAAAAAACCCATAAACTTTTTTCATTTTCTACTTTGTTTAGAGTTTTAACTTGAAAAACTATTATGTATTACATAACCCTAAAGACACTTTTTTTAAGTTCTCATATTTTTTTGACAGAGTGCCTGTTTGACGTGGTGGCAGATATCACTTTTATTGTGGATCAGTCCAGCAGTATCAGATCCAATAACTTCCAACTTGTACGTGACTTTCTCGAGAACACAATCGGAAGTCTTGATGTGGGTGAGGGAAAAATAAAAATAGCTGTGGTCCTCTATAGTGACGTCCCTCGAACAGATGTGTACTTCAACACCTTCGATGATAAGACTGACATCCTGCGCTATATCAGCAGCATGCCATATGGTCGTGGTAAAACAAACACTGGAGCTGCTCTCACGTTTGCCAAAGACAAAGTGTTCACCAAAGCAAGAGGCAGCAGAAGAGATCAGAATGTTCAGCAGGTTGCTGTTGTGATCACTGATGGAAAGTCAACAGATGACGCCGCCAGTGCTGCGGCAGCATTGCGGCGATCTGGCGTCACTGTATTTGCGCTTGGTATCAAAGACACAGAGGAGGAGGACTTGAGAGAGATTGCATCATATCCATATAAAAAGTTTGTTTTCAATGTGAAAGACTTTGATAAACTAAATTCACTTTCAAATATTTTAACCAGAACACTTTGCAATGAAATCACAGATTCCATCGTACCTACAAGCTCACAGAGCTTTGCATTGCAAGGTTGGTAAAAAGTTTGTACAAATTTTCTTATGAATTACTTGCCCTAAAAACACGTTCAAGTTCAGATTTCACAATTTATATTTCATATGTGAATTCTAAAAATGTAACTCCACTGCAGGTTGCAAGGATACAACCAAAGCAGACATATACTTTCTTCTGGATGAATCAGGAAGTATAACCTATGATGAGTTTGAAGATATGAAGAACTTTACAAAGCAATGGCTTGAAGCATTTGAGGTGGGAAATAACAATGTGCGCTTTGGATTGGTGAAATTTGCAAGCCGTGCAACAATAGTTTTCCGATTGCATGACTATAACACAAAAGCTGATATTGAAAAGGCAGTGAATGCCCTGATTATGGAGGGAGGGGGCACCAGGACTGATCTGGGGTTGAGAAAAATGATCCCACTATTCGAAGAAGCTGTACAGACACGTGGGGAAAAGGTTCGTAAGCTCCTGATTGTCATCACAGATGGCGAGTCAAGAGCGACAGAAGAGTCGGTAGAAGTTCCTGCTAAAATTTTGAGAACAGAACAGAATGTCACCATTTATGCAATTGGTGTGAAAGATGCATCTTTGCCAGAGCTGGAATTAATATCTGGCAGCCCACAAAGAACATTTTTTGTCAAAAACTATGATTTCCTTGATGAAATCAAGAAAGACATCATTACAGAAATATGCTCCTTTGAAGGTGAGAAATACGATCAATGGCAAAGTTTGCAATGTATGTTTGCACTGTTATGTCATTAGCACTTTTTTTTTAATTGAATGTGTGAGAAAATAATAAAATTGGCCTAAATAGAATTTGTTTCAAGATTCACTTTATGAATTTCTTATTTTCAGGTTGTGAAGGTCTTTTTGCAGATGTTGTCTTTCTGCTTGATGGATCAGAAAGCGTTCATGCTGAGGACTTTGAAAAAATGAAGGAGATAATGAAGCTTGTGATAGATAAGTTTGCAATTGGACTGGACAAGGAGCGTGTTGCGGTTGTTCAGTACGGCACAAACACAAAGGAGGAGTTTTCATTAAATACATTTGATGATAAAGATGTATTATTACAGAAAATTAGTAATATCAAACAGATGTATGGAAAAACGTACACTGGAAAAGCACTTACAGAAACATTACAATCTTTCGACATTTCTAAAGGAGGACGCACCAGTGCTTTAAAGTTCTTAATAGTTCTTTCAGATGGAGAGAGTAGGGATGATGTAGCCGAGCCTGCTAAAGTCTTGAGAGACAGTTTCACCAACATTATTGCCATTGGTATGAAACATGCAAACAGATCACAGATTCTTGCCATTGCTGGATCCCATGATCGATTGTTCTTTGAAGACTCAGTTGCATCCCTAAAAGAATTAAGCAATGACGTCCTTCTCAAGATCTGCAACACAGGTAAGTAAACCAAATCTGAGATTTTTAGGAGAGATCACATCATGTCAGTAACTTCTGTCAGTTGATGTTAAATCCTTTGAGAAAAAAAAAAAAAGTTCTGCGGCTTTTAGACAATGTCTATTATTGTTGGGGGAATCTACATGCAAGTGTAGCAGTGCACATATTTACCACCTGATCATCTTAACCTGACCACCCATAGCATGTAGACATTAATGTCTGATGGTTGTTTTGCCAAAAGAGAAGGACTGCACATTTTTAAAGTGTACATCTGTTAAATGCTTGTCATTAATGTGTGTTATAGTAAAAACCACTTCAATTATTATCAAAAGTGGATTTTCCAAATGACTTCTAACATTAACATCATATATCTTTCCAGAATGCAAGACACCAGAACTGATTGATATAATCTTCCTTGTTGATTCCTCTGGAAGTCCAAATAAAGATGGTTTCCGGGAAATGACAAACTTAATCAAATATACGGTGAGCAAATCTGTGGTTGGAGAAAAGCGGGTACGATTTGGCGCCATCACCTACTCTGACAACCCTCATTTAGAGTTCACACTAAAACAGTACTATAGTCAAACTGATATTCTGAGGGTTATCTCAAACCTCAAAGCTTCAGGAGGACGCAGAAACACAGCCCGAGCCCTGAAGTATACACTCAACTACTTTGAGGAAACACATGGCGGACGACGAGCAAGGAATGTTGGCCAAGTGCTATTCCTGATAACAGACGGCAAGATTAATGACGTAAGTGGTCTGGCAACATGGCCTGAATCCCTGGCAAATTCAGAGGTCAACTTTTTTGCTATTGGTACTGAAGAAGCAGATGCTGAACAGCTAAAGGAGATTGTGGGAAGGAAAGGAAGAGTGCACTATGCAAAAACATACAAGGATCTGCATGGTCTACAAAAACGGATCACCCGAGAGCTCTGCAATCTTACCAAACCAAGTAAATCTGATTCTTATCACTAAACACTTTGTGCCATACATTTTTCTGTAAATGAACTCATCGTTCTATTTTCAATAGAGCAAGTTGACTTTAAGGGACTGTTTCTATTTCGTTTTTTCACGCATCTTGATTGATCAGATTGATGTTGAATTATACTTAAAATAAATAATGTTATAAATCCATTCAATGCTACATGATATATGGCAATATAATTCACTACAAAAATCTTCGTCTCCATATGAGGCTTAGTGTTTGTGTCCCATGGTTGCTTCGTCCATGAATGCTTGTCCATGTGTGGGTGGCTTATGTGGATTGCTCATGTCTAAGACCACCTACTGAACTATCTCTAATTATTGGTAAAAATGCGAGATCTGAAACTGCCAATCTACAGTTGTCCATTAATTTAGTTTGTCCTAATGTTTTGTTGTTGTTGTTGTTGTTGTTTTTTCCAGTTTGTGAGATGGAGGAATCAGACCTTGTTTTTTTAATTGATGGATCAGAGTCTATTCACGAACATAGTTGGAATACTCTCAAAAAAACCATGATTGACATTGTGAAAGAGCTGGATATTGCTCAAGACAAATGGCGAGTGGGTGTTGCCCAGTTCAGCGATATACTCCTGCATCAATTTTACCTGAACACATACACTAGTTTTGCAGAAGTGGAGGAAGCTATAAACAAAATTAGACAACGAATGCAGGGCACAAGTACTTGGGACGCCCTGAGAAATGTTCGATACTACTTTACAAAAGAGAATGGATCCAGAATAGATGAAGGAGTAGCTCAGAATCTCCTGCTGATCACAGATGGAAAAGCTAATGATGACAAAGACATGAATGCATTAGAGTATCTCAGAAACAAGAAGATATCAATAACTGCCATTGGGATCGGTGATGAAATAAAGAAATCTGAGCTGCGTGAAATAGCTGGATCAGCTGATCGGGTCCTTATTGAGACTTTTGAAGGCCTTGAACTGAAGACAACCATAAGGAAAGTGTTACATTTACTCTGTACAGACACAAGACCACTACCACAACCCCCACATGGTAAGTAACTATAGTTTATTATAGTATTCATAATTCATAATTATTATATACCACACACTCTTCAAATGAGCTCTGTTCCTAAACCTAATTCCTCTTGCCTTCAAATGCCTCTTATATACATTATCTTGTGACCTGCTGTCTGATAAGGAAGCTCAATAGGTTTTGGAACAGATAATTAGTTAAAATCGCACACTGTTTAAATAAATAAATTAAATAAATAAATACACTGTATTGTTTCAAATTCATCTTATGTTGTGTCTCTTGAGAGAGGAGTAGTTTTTCTAAAACTATAAAACAAAAGGTACAGTAAATGCTTAAAACATGTAAATTAACTGATAGCAATATAGTTGAGTGTAGATAATTAGGAAACTGCTCTGGGATTTTAGGAATCTGTTGTTAAAACTCTCTCTAACATGGTAATATAGTGACATATATAGCATGATTGCATATTTATTAATGATAATGATGTATAATATTTTGTCTATACCCTTTCTTGAAGATTGTGAACCATTGTTTTGTTTTGTTCGAACAGATTGTGATATTGACATTGCCTTTGGGTTTGACGTGTCCAGACGAACAAGCACACAAACTCTGTTCAGACCTCAGGTGGAACAGTTGGTTTCTGCAGCCATCCATCGTATCTCCATGATTGGTGATCTGTGCTGCATCGTAAAGGACAAGATTACAACTAGATTTGGCTATAGGCTTGTGTCTGGGACAGATGGGAGTGTTCTGGAAGATTTTGGCTTTGAGAAGTACAGTGAGGATGTGGTGGAGAAAGTGATGTCATGGCGACCTACTGCACCCCTGGACTTTAACAAGCTTCTGTTAGATTCCTTCAGAGAAAAGTTAGCCTCTTCCAAAGCCAAGGCAAAGGTGGGACTGTTTTTGACATAAAACTGACCATCAAAATGGCTGTCAATTCTATATTTTATTCTTTGTTATTACACGGCTCTGTGGAATACATGATTACGATTGGTCAGTCGCGACATTGCGAGGTATGTTATCCCTTGATAACAACCTGTTAAAGCTAATAACACAGGCTCCTCTGTGTAACAGCAACTTTTATAGCCTTAATTATTTTTATTTTTTTTAGGTGAAATGTTGTGTAATAAATGGTTTAATTGTATTTTTTTCTCATTGAAATATCTGTCCAGTTTGAATTTGCCACATGATCATCGCACTTACTTTCTTCTCAGAAGCTTTGCATTCAAATATTTCAACTCAAATCAATATTTTGTGTTTAATTATTTACTTATGTGGCAAGTAGCCGTGTAATAAGCTTTGTGTCGGGGTCCTGATCACCCTGTTGTGGTTTATTGTGAGATAACAACCGTCTGGGTGTACCTTATCCCTTCCTTAATGTTCCCTTAATTGAGCAAGAACATCTCTGCTGATGATATTTTCAAATGATTTTCTGTTTTACTGACAGACTCTCATTAGAAGTCATTTACACAACAAAGAAACACTATGCATTTTAAAATAAAAAAAATTGCATCTGTAAGAGCACTATTGGGAAAAAAATAATATGTATGTAAATGACAATAGATGGAAGAGGCCAGCCAAACATGGTTGAAAAATCCGATGAGAAACTGGGGTCCTTTTTTTGGTCACTTAGATTCATATCAGGCACCTAGATCACATTAGATATTTATTGCTCATTCAGTTGAGGGTAACCAGAAAATGGTATTCACACAGAAAAATCTCCTGACATTTAATCGTATGTTTGTGTTTAGGTTTTGATAATCTTTACAGACGGGCTGGATGATAACATTCAGCATTTAATGGCGAGTTCAGAGAGACTTAAGCAAAGTGGTAAGTGATGTCTTTGGCTACATCCACATTAATCTGAATTTATTTTAAAACTGTGTCTTCCTTTTGCATACTCTACACTTTGAACTAGTTTACAAATGTTTGCTCACATTGACATGTCTGAAAGCACTTAAATCGCATTACTGCATGGGGTAAAATGTAAGCTCTCAAGATGCTAAACATTAAATGTAATTTTATTAGCAAAATATCCCACCACTTGTTGGTGCATCCAGGTCACACTCGAAATTGCTTTTCCATATATTCAGATGCAAAATTGTCCTGTTTTGCTGCTAAACAAGGAGTACATGTTCTGTCATATTTGTAGTGTAATATTAGGAGTGTACAAAGTAGCATTTAAACAAAATTATGTGAATAGAAGGCACAACATTGATGGTACAACCATAGATATCTGTGGGTGCCATATGACATCACTAAACATGCATCATTGTTTTCCAATTATACCTTTCAGAGTCCACACTTTATATCTTAACCATAAAAACTGAGCCATTGCAAATTATTTCAATACTGATCCATCAATATCTCAGTTATGTGCAGAACTTTAATACATCCTGTACCATTACCTCTGCAGTCACTCTGTACTAAACCCATGTGTGCTCATTTCTGATGTGTAAACTAGGGGTCAGTGCACTGCTGATTGTGTCTTTGGAGGGAACAGTAGATTATCAACAGCTGGAATTTGGCAGAGGTTTCAGCTACCTGCAGCCACTGACCATCAACATGCTAAATTTAGGCAACGCTCTTATGAAACAAATTGTAAGTATCCAAAAACGTGCTGTTCACTCAAAATAAAGTAACATTTTGCAGTTCTTGCCAGGCTTATATTTTATGCCATCTGCACAAGTTTCATCAATTGCTCAACAGCAGCTGTTCTGAAAGAAATCTTGTAATGAAACTAAAATTGTATTTTGTGTATTTTAAATGAAGGCTTTTCATAGCTTTTCATAGCTTGGGTGTTCCTGTAGCTCAGTGGTAGAGTATTGCATTTGCAGTGCAAAAGATCATGTGTTCAATTCCCAGGGAACATATATACTGGTAAAAAATGTATCGCCTGAATGCACTGTAAGTTGCTTTGGATAAAAGTGTCTGCTAAATGTTAATTTATTTATTTGTTTAGCTACTCCCCTTTAACTTGTTGAGTAAAAATAATAATAATAATTATTATTATTATATAAATCAATAAATATATATATATATAAATCAAATCATTGCAACTGGATAAATATTTAAACTTTGGCAACTTATATACGTTTATAATACGTTTATAGTATTAAGTTATGCCATCTGTCTATTCTTTTAAGCTACTACCAAGTGACGGATAGATTTGTTAGTAAAGTACCCTAAAATTTGACTGGATGCATGGCTTGTGACTTCAACAACAAAATACAAACAGTTTCACTCATTGTATGATTTTCTCTCCCCTCAGGAAACAGTAGCACTGAGGGAATGCTGCGATGTGCCTTGTTCATGCACTGGTGTACCTGGACCACGAGGACCCCCTGGAAAACCGGGTCAAAAGGTTGAAGTCCCTCAATTCTGATAATGTAGAAATAAAATTGGGGTTTACATATTTTCTCTTGTATTATTTGCCTTGGATGGATTTTTCTTACTTAGCTTGATGCATTATGTCATTAGAAGAATGATAATTGCATTGTGACTAAATGTGACAAATACAATTTGACTAAAATAAGGTACAGTATCTTAGTTAGAAGGCTGCTAGATTTTTGATCATCCTTGGCATCAGGAACGTGGCTCTGCTGTGTTCAAGAGACCATCTTCAATGTGTCAGTATACCTGTTTTCTTTTATTATTTAGGGATACACTGGTCAGAAGGGTCATCCTGGATTTCCGGGAGATGAAGGTAGTATGGTAAGTGAAACCGTCAGCCTGATTTCTGATGTCATACGACCTTCACATTACATGCACTTAAGGCAAAACAGCCCAAGTGAAAAGGAAAAAAAAAATTTACTAATAAATATCACCATACTTTATTGATATTTCCAAACTTTTTTTGTATTACATTTTTTTATGAAATATTATGCTTAAATAAGCAAAATAGGCATTATCTAATTAAACAGGCACTAATTTGCAAACATTTCCGGAACAGAAATCTGAATATTGGATAAAGACAGGTTCAAAATTCTTGTTTCTTTTGCTGACATATTAGAGTCAAAATTTGGAAAGAAAGGGATTCTGTATATATATATATATATATATATATATATATATATATATATATATATATATATTTGTCACTCCATGAATCAGAAAATGCTGTCAATCTATTCCTGGTCCTTTCTCATTCTTTTTTCCTTCCGTGGCTCCTCCATCGAACTAGAGACGGACTTAAGAATCTGTTCCCAGAGCTCTTTGCCCTGCCCCACTTGTCACATTCATTTTGTTATCTTTCTGGTAATCTGAAGCTAATTATGAAAAGTCAAATTGGCCAAATTTTTTATGTGTCTCATTCACTAATAATTGCATGGATTATTCCGTGTTTGTATGGACAGGAGAAGTTCTCACGAAAAATCTCCACTTAATTCACAACACGTTTGTGCGTACATATATAAGTTTGAAACCTTGTTCTGATGATAGTGAATTTGGAGTAATCTAAATGAGCGGCCACTTGCACAAGGTTAGTCATTTTCATGTCCAAACCATCTCCATTTAAGGGCTTTCTGTACACTCTTTCCTTAAAGCCTTTCATCACTCTTGTCAAACTTGCTGCTGATTGCAGAAATGGTTTTGCCTACAGAAGCTTGTTTACACAGAATAAATTTTTTATTTTCTTTTTTACAAAAATTTTGACTTTTTATCTCATAGTTGCAAGTTTACATCTCAAATGGGAGATAAAAAGTTGTACCTAATTTTTTTTTTTTTTTTTTTTCTTCGATCTTTGAGCAGTGCCAAATGTGTCATTCTCACAACAAGCAGAGACCCAGATTACAGACCTCTGTTTGGCCAGATTCACATATGCATATTATTCAGAGAAACTTCACAGCTGAAGCTAACACAGCTTTTCTCACTCTTCACTGTATATGATCGAATAGAATGTATTTAGGATTAGATGAAATTTCGATGATCTAATAATCTGATTTCTGGTTTCAGTTGTTCCTATATTTTGTCATAAATTTAGAATACATTTTAGAATAAATTTGTAACAAATTTTTTGGTGAATTGGTGATTTGTTCTTAAATTCATTCGTACGCACATTTCATGCACAAATTTGTGTGCATGCATACTTTGTGAATGATTGAAAACCGTTGTTTTGTTTTGCCTTAATAGTCCAATTCAGAAATTTCAGCATTAGTAATTCACAAGAAAATGCATAGCTGATAGCATCTGACCTCATCGGTAGCAATGTGTTACTGATGATACTGTATATAGGACAGAATATACATGTTTTAGAGAGGATTTACATTGTATATGCTATGGATAAACAGTCTTTCTCCCATCTTGTTTCTGGCAGGGAGAGCGAGGACCACCAGGGCTGAATGGAACTCAGGGACACAACGGTTGTCCTGGAAACAGAGGAATAAAGGTAATGTAACATTCGATTATCAATGAAGATGCATCTCTTGATGCCATTTTTATCAGTGGAAATTTTCTTCTTGGAATTTCTGGATTTATCTTAGTATGCAAGATTTCTTAATACACCACTCAAATAGAACTTTAAACTATACATTCTTCCGTTTTTATTTTCAAGAAATAATAATTAAAATACTGTAAGGTTAAACAATTAATCAGATTGTTATTATATCAAGTAAAATGGTTTCATATTTTGTTATTTGGTGCAAACACATTTATACATCAAGTGTGAATAGGGATGGATACATGCTACCTGCATGACTATTACTAAATGCATGGCTAGGATATGTTATTGTCTGTATATGAGGACAGGTAAACCAGATGAGTTTTACAGCTGTGCTGAATCAAGAAAATGTTTTTAAATCTCATTTCAACAGGGCCAGAGAGGCTACAATGGAAATAAAGTGAGTAAAAGAGTTATTATGCTATTTACTGGCTGTTCGCTCTATAGTTGCACCCACTGTTACAGTTATTTTCTGGACAAAAATGTAAACTGTAAAAGATATCCTAAAGTGTTTTCTTCAACAGCCACAGTTTACACCTAAAAAAAAAATGTAAAGGTTTTTGAGTACTGTATAGTTGTCTTGTCTAACAAACTTAAATGCAAAGCAAAACTGCATAGAATATTTTCATAGAATCTTTTTGCAATAACAGATGGTTTTATACATTAGCAAGTAAAAAAAAAAATAGCTTAAAGGGTTCTTGCACATTTTAACTGGAAAACAAGTTCAGTTTCTCATTAAAAATGATGATGTTAACAGTTTTCTTAAAGCAGTTGGGTCTATTTCTTTTCCAAGCTGCAGATGTCGTTTAAGGGTCTTAAACAAGTACAATTGGACATTTTATTTGTGTAGTGTTGTTGATTACTTCTCAAAACAGACTGTAAGTGTGTGACCCTTTGACCTCTGTCTGACAGGGAGAAGATGGGGACGATGGGCTGGATGGAGTGAATGGAGAACAGGTCACATTTATTTTCTCTGCACCTTTTCTACACTTACATTCACATGTTCTGTTGTAAAATGTTATATATATATATATATATATCTCTATTAAATTAAGTATAACATTCACTGTTTTAGTGCAAGTCTATAGTTTTTGTTTGTCTGTTATGTGAACCGCCAAGAAAAATTTGTACGTTTGACCACTTATAACAGTCATATCTTTTGTAAATCCATAATCAGAAGTATGATCATGTAATGACATAATTAATTGTGTTTGAGGAATAAAGTGCTGCCTTGTAAACACTGCAGTAATTTAAACCCATAATGGGCAATGAAACTGCTTCGCAGCACATTGTAATCAAATTAGTTAATGAGTCATTTGATTGATTCACTGTACTCTGTTTCTGTTGCGTGCAGGGTGATGCTGGCTTAAATGGGCTTCCAGGACCTAAAGGAGACCCGGGCAGTGCTGTAACTACATCACGCATGTGTTTCATCACAGCTGTCTTCTTAAAACATCCCAGTGGCTTCTTCACTGTTATTTCTGTCTTTTAGGGTGAGAAGGGTTTCAGAGGCAGTCTTGGACCTAAGGGACACGGCGGAGTGAGAGGAGATCCTGTAAGGATTTCTCTGTGTTTAAAGTAGCTGTTTTTTACCGTCTAAACAACCTGACTTGATTTGTCTGTGCTTGATTCTCTGTTTGTGTTAATAGGGTGCACCAGGAAGAGACAGCACAATTTCAGGTCCGAAAGGCGAGAGGGGAGATACTGGAATCCCGGTGAGGGTCTTTTTTCACACTCCATCTGGATAATGTTAAGTCCATTTGTTTGTGTAAGAGTGAGAGAATGTTTCTGTTTCAGTAGCGGTGTGCCGAAAACACATTCTTCTTCTGTTATTGTGTATACACACTTCTTTAAAATCCTCCCATGAGACAATGGGTTTTGCCGGCTGTCAAAGTTAGCACATTTACACTTGTGATTACTTAAAATGTTAATATTAACACCACTTACATATTTCTGCATGTCGACACGGCCACAAGTGTTACTGCTTCTTAATTGATCTTTCTTTCTTGGCTCTTACTTTGACTTTCATTGATGGAAAATTCCAAATTAAGAACTTTAATAAAAGAGAATCAAGTGACCAGATATCAGAAACATCTCTGATTTAGAACCACTTTTTTTTTTTTTTTTTTTTTTTAGTAAAAGTGTGTTATGACTGTGTTCTCTTGTCAGGGTGACCAGGGCACTACTGGACCCTCAGGCAGACCTGGGGATAACGGTGATCCTGTGAGTATTACCTGTATTAATACCTTAGTGGCTTCTAACTGTAACTACACTCTCAGAAAAAAGGGACAAAGCTGTCACTGGAATGATTCTCTAATCCTACAATCCCTGTTTTGGACTTTCTTTCTGAAAATGTGTAGGTGTTATGTATTACTTAGTGTCCCTATCGTATTGCAATTTAATTTTTTATTTTTTTAATTATTATTCTTATTATTTTTTTTTGCATGTGTAACAAATAGATATAGACTGTGGTTCAAAAGATTGGATCACCTTTTTTTTGTTTTAAGAAGTTAATGCTCTTCTCCAACAGGGAACACATGAATTTTTTTAAAAATGACAAGAAAAACATTTAAAATGTTGCAAAAGATTTCTGTTTTTAATAAATTTTGCTTTTCAAACTTTCGGTTCATCCAAGAATCATGAAAAAAAGACACTTGGTTCTTAGTTTTCACACTTTCATTAAGCAGCGTAACTATTTTCATCTGTGATAATAATAAAAAGGTTTCTTTGCCAAATCTGCATATTAGAATGATTTCTGAAGGATCATGTTTTGTGTTACGATTTTCATGACATCTGACATGCGATGTGGGATATTTAACATTAATTGCCTGAAAGTCCTTTTTTTCATCCTTCATGAAGTTTTATCCTTCAAATAACTTCTCAGTGTATTTTGGTAGGGTGCTCCAGGGAGAAAAGGCCGACCAGGAGCGCCGGTAATGTAGCATGTTCTGTTCTATTTTAAATGTTCTGTTCTACAGTATACCATTCTTTTCTAACCTTATATGTTATATATTTATATATTTCTAATTCTAACGTATTCTGTTGTTCATTATATTATTGTATCCTGTTGTTGTCATTATATCCTGTTCTATTCTATTCTGTTCTTCTCTCATTTATTCCATAAATCTCTGAACTGTTTTTTTCTGTTATAAATTCCATTCCATTTTATAATCTGTTCAAATGTGTTCTTGTCTAATATAATCTGTTCTGGTCTATTCTGTAATTGTAATGTGTGGAAACGTGTGTATCTGTTTAGGGTGCATCTTCAAATGCAAAAGGAGAAGCTGGACAGCCAGGTCTTCCTGGTTATCCTGGACAAGTGGTGAGAACTAGGACATTTCACCTTTATTTAAAAAGAAACCAACAGATAAGAGATGTCCGATGGTAGGGTTTGATTTTATGATGTGTTATACCTCCCTGATCTTTTTTTTTCTTTTTTTCCCTTTTGTTTTTTGTCTGTTTAGGGACCACCAGGCCCAAAGGGGTTTCAAGGAGTTGGTGGTCCTCCAGGTGTACCTGGAATTCATGTGTGTATTCAGTTGATTAAACTAGTCGCATGTTCATGTTTTTACTCTTAATGTACAAAACAATACAATACAATGAATGCTGACAGAACCATGTGTGTTTTCATAGGGTCCCTTTGGCCCAACTGGACCTGAAGGTTCAAAAGGAGGTCGAGGACCCAGAGGGCCAAGGGTATGGAAGACTGTTGTACTGAAGTTTTCTTCTTACTGTACTTCCATCTTTCTCTTTTCCTGATTCTGTTAAAAATGCATGAGTTTTTTTTTCTTCAGTAAAACAGATTTGGAGAAATGTATCACTCTGCTCACCAATAATTCCTCTGCAGTGATTGGGTGCCGTCAAAATAAGAGTCTAAACAGCTACAAATAAAATCAACACAATAATCCACAAGTCTTATTTTTTTAGGACTATTTAGGACTATTTCTGCTTGTAAACGGTTCTTGGTATGCTTATATTTCTCTCCTGATTTAGAGAAGACAATAATTATTAAAAGCAGTATATTATGGGTAGATTACTTGTATTTTAACAACGGTAACAACAGTTTGAACTCAAAAGAAAAAAATCTTAATGATTGTCTGCCAAACAGGCAGCTCTTCACTTCACAAGATGTTAACTGATTGACTGGAGTGGTGTGGATTACTTGTGGATTATTGTGATGATTTTATCAGCTATTTGGATTTTCATTCTAACGGCACCCATTCACTGCAGAGCATCCATTGGTGAGCAAATGATGTAATGATAAGTTTCTTCATATCTGTTCTGATGAAGAAACAAACTCATCTACATCTTAGATGACCTGAGATTCAGTACATTTTCAGCAAATCTTCATTTTTGGGTGAATTATTCCTTTAAAACCTGCTTGGTCTCCAGTATATTATGTGGTAGTGCTGCAGCCATAAAATGTTGTAGAGAAATTCTCCTCTTTTCACACTTTCCTTGCTTGTGTTTAGGGTCCACCGGGTGACCCGGGACTCAAGGGATCACAGGGACCAGAGGGATTCAAAGGGCCTCTGGTCAGTTAATGCATTTGTGCATTGTTGACTTGAAAATGATAAAATGCCCATTTAAATATGAGACTCTCCAGTCTAAAGTATGACTTTATGTAAAAAGGGACAAGATGGAAGAGACGGGTATGGACCTGCGGGGCTCAAAGGACACAAGGTACCGGTGCCATATCTGAAACATGCTAAAACTTATTTTAAAATTAACATCAAGAGCAAAGCTTTGCATATGAGGAAAGTGCAAAACATTATTTTCTGCAAAATATGGTAACTTGTTTTCTCTCTTTTTGTGTATGTTTATTGATATTCAACTAACAGAATAAAATTGCTTTCAGGGAAACAATGGATACTTTGGCCTCCCTGGTTTGCAGGTCTGTTAAAGCTAGTTAATCATCTGTTGCAGCTCATCACTAGCCATTTTATGTTATTGTATAAATGGTAATAATAATAATTACAAATTAATAGTCCATGATGTAACATTATTCATCTCAGTGATTATAATTATAGGGTGAGCATGGTACCAAAGGATCCAGTGGAAGTAAAGGACATAAAGGTTATCGAGGAAAACCGGTACACTTTTAAATCATATATTATTTTATTTAACATCATAGAGAAGGTTCTGCATGTTCGCAGCATACTTTTTGGAGGTTATGCAGTTATGTTGTATGATGTATTGATGTGATCAGGGAAACACGGGACGTCCGGGTACTGAAGGTCCTCCAGGAGACAATGGGATGGATGGACACAGGGTCAGTCATTTGTCATCACTTTTTTACAGATTAAACAAATACTTCTAATACATCACAAAACATTTTCAGTTTAGGTCATCTTCGGTCGGAATTGATTGAAAACAAAAATGTTTTTAAATGAAAAATATTTTTTTTGCATCATTGGAATGAGAAGACTCTTGGTGACTTTTATCAAATTAGCTATGTGAAAACAAAAGTCATGGACATGATTTGAATATTTTAAAGTGTCAAAAAATAAAAAAAAGTAACACTACCATGGGAAAAAAATTGCATTAAAAAAAGCAAAACATATTATAAATATTCCATAATAAAATCCTCACAAAAATTCTAAATAATGATTAAAAATATTACTTGACAAAAATATTTTACATATTTTTTTCGTAAAAAAATAAAAAATAAAAAAATAAAGTTAAATTTCAAGGATTCTGTCATGTTTGTAAGTAGCAAGTGTGACCCAAAAATGAAGGAGGGTTAAGCAAATGTAATTAAGGTGGTCTGAGATATTTGTCTTCATATTAATTTTTTTGTTCTGAGATACTTTATGTTTATTTGTTTGTTCATGCACTTTTCTAATTGTTTATTTAATTTAATTTTATTTCTAGGGTGAAAAAGGTCCTCCTGGAATCAATCCAATGCCTGTAGGTTCATATTAAGAGACAATATCTTTAAATAGTGTTAAATTACTCATCTATTCTAAAAGTTTGATTGTTTTCCTTCTGTCTTTTTCTGCTTCTGAACGTCAAGGAATGTGACCTGGTCGAACACATACGCAAAAACTGTCGTAAGTTCAGAGAACCTAATATCCAAAGAATACCAAGCAGAATGACTGCTAGTGATTTTAGTCATTAGCATGATCTCATTCAGTTATTTTATTTCTCTCTTCGTGATCTCTTATATGTGGCATTTAGCTTTCTGTATATTAAACCTTGAAATCATTTGATCTACATTTTATCTTTTATTTTGTCTCCACAGCTTGCTGCTCCGGTATGCTTTGCCTTACACTTTAACATTTCAGTGCCTTATTTATTAGTAACTTTTTGCTAAATTGTAAATAAAAAATAAAAAGTCCCTTTCCAAAATGCTTTCAGGTAATGGTACCCAGTGTCCAGTTTACCCCACAGACCTGGCGATAGCTTTGGACATGTCTGTGGGTGTAACTCCTCAAGTTTTCCAGCGGATGCGTTCTGCGGCTCTTTCCTTGTTGGAAGACATTTCCATTGCTGAAACAAATTGTCCACAAGGAGCACGGGTGTCTGTGATCGCCTACAACAGCGAGTCCAGGATCCTGATCCGTTTCACAGACCACCTGAAGAAGAAGACCCTTCTGGAAGCTGTAAGAACATTACCTCTAGAGAGAACCACAAAAACCAGAAACATCGGACAAGCCATGAGCTTTGTTTCTCGGAACATCTTCAAACGTGTCCGAAGTGGCAGGTTAATGAGGAAAGTGGCTGTGTTCTTTACAAATGGTCCGTCGAGGGATGACTCGAGCCTTGCAACAGCCATGCTGGAGTTCAAGGCTGCAGACATTGGCCTCGGAGTGATCGCCTTTAGTCCTGCTGATGATGTGACCCGAGCATTGCAGGTACATAAGAAAACATCAGATTTGCAAATGCAAAAAAATGCAAGTAAACTTAATTCATTCATTTATTCATATTACTCCACAGTAATAAACAGAAAAGTAACAGTAATGGATTTTTGCAATTTGTAATATATATATATATATATATATATATATAATTCACTAGCACTCTTAGCTTTGAATAAGAGTAATTTCTACCTCAAATGTCTGTCTCAGGTTGATGACACGGGAAGCTACATTATCGTTGATGGCAGAGGAGTAAGTCGCATTAAGCAGTGCATCATTTGTTTTGGTAAGCTCCAGTGCAGACATCCACGTTTGATTCTGTTCAACTCTTTGAGAATCCAAACATTAACACAATGGATTTTTCATGTTTAAAAATGCAAAACACAGCACAGTGTTGGAAAATGATTCTTGGGATTCAATAAGGTCTAGAGATGCGTTTTTGACAAGTTGAACTTATTTTAACTTGAATGCTGTGTTTAAGAATGTGGTGCCATGCATGCAACATGGAAAAGACACAAGAAATGATTGTCACAGTCAAACATGTTTGTCTAGCCCATGTTTATGTAGTGCATGAAAATGCGTAAACACATTCTGTGTTAATGGCCCCTAAGACAGCAAGTATAAGGCACTGCAACAAGCTCAGTAAAAATCCTTAGTGGTGGACAAAGTTAAATAAATGTTTATTGTAAATCCAAAAAGTGCATATTTTGACCAATATTAGTATGCATTATTAATTTTATGCTTATTAGAGTATTATGTCATTATCTTAGCAATGTCAACAAGCCAACTTCCCAATGAGATCTAAAGTGTTCCAAATCAGTCATTAATGAGGTTCTATTTCTGTTAGGTTGTGGCTTATGTAGGTAGGTTTTGGATCATGGATGTCTTTAATTACATGCCAAGGTTTTTTATTCTCTCTTGCCAGATCGTTGTAACCCAGACCCAGTGTGTGGTGTAATTCTGCGGCCTCCACCTCTGCAGATGGATATGGATCTGTCTGTGCTGATGGATGGGTCTGATAACGTGAACACTCAACACTATTTAAACATGAAGGAGCTTCTGGTGTCTCTGTTGGACCGGATCGATGTGAGCAGTGAACCGAGCAGAGCCGACAGAAAAACCAGGCTGTCCGTCTACCAGCAGAGCTCCGTTTATGGCTCATCTTACATCAACGAGGAGTTCAGCTTCACTAAATATAAAGATCGCAATATCATGAAGAGGCATATTAAAGATACAGTGAAGCAAGTGGGCGGGACATCCCACCCTGACTTTGCTTTGGAGTGGCTGATTACTAACGTTATCCTTAAAGTAGAAAGACCACGAAGCAAACGAATGGTCATGGCTGTTTTTGGTGAAGATTTTAAGTACAACAAAGCTCAGCTTGATTATTTGTCTAGACTGTGTAAGTGTCAGAATGTTGTGATGTTTATTCTCATGGCGGGACAGAGATTCGACCGGACACAGATGGTGGAGCTCACCAGTTCTCCTCTGGACCAGCACCTGGTGTTCCTGGATGACAGAGGTTATGGCACACGCTTCGCTTACGCCTTCCTGCATATGCTCCACAGTAAGAAATATTCATGGTTGTGTTTTCACAATGCCGCTGTGAAAGATCCTGATCTGTTGGTGAAACTTGCAGACTTTTTCCTCTGAAAATCAACAGATGCTCACATCCTCTTTCATCTAAATAAAAAAAAACAAAAAATATGCAGTAGTTTTTTTGCCTTTGTAAAACATTACTTTACAAACAGTCTTTTTTATTATTTTATTATAATTTTTAGATTTTTCATTTTCATTTAATCTGAAAGTTTTTCACATTTTAAGAGGTTTTCTGCAAACAATAGCCCCAAAACTCTCTACATTATCTGCTTTCTTCTTAAAATGAACAGTTGCTAACATCCTCTTTCATCATTTGCAAGTAGTGTTTAACCTACAATATTATTCATTAAATTAATATACTTTTAATTATAATTTTTTGTTTTTGTTTTCTATTTAATTTTTAGTTGTTTTGATATAGTTATTATTTGTCACTTCTTCTTACATGCTGGGTTATACACATTCTTTTTAGTAAATTTTAGTTAAAATTTTAATAATTTAATTTTTCCTGTTTTAGTTTGTTATTTTAGTACTTCAAAAATAAGAAATGTAAGGAGCAAAGTAGAAAGTATGTTTCTTTAATGTTTTATTCAATTTATTTATTTTTATTAAATTTTTTTTTGGGGGGGGGGTGGCTTATTTTTCATTTCAGTTAACAATAATAACCCTGGTGTGTATCTGCTGTTGTTTTGCAGAAGGAATCTTACCCCAGTCATTAATACCTACTCCTGATTGTCGTGGGTTTGTGGTGAGGCCTGTTGGAACTGGACAACAAACCACAGAGAGGTAATGTTATTTACTAACCACAATCTTTAGACATAAAATCACAAAAGTTAGTGCATGGATTGTGTATTCTCAAAGCCATTTGGCTTATTAATCCAAAGGTTTTAGAGTAAAATCTTTTTACTGTTTAGAGTCTTTGAGCACTGTGCCAGAAATGGGAAACCTGGGATTCACGAGCCATATTTTGTTTTTATTTGCACATTGAAATACAAATCGATGCTGCAATATTGAACAATAATTAGCCTGTACAGGACACATTCTGTGCTTTTTAATGATATTAATGTGTCTAACTGTTTTTCAGTGCTATTCTGCCAACTGAAGAGCCCACTGAAGAGCCTTATGAAGAGCCCACTGAAGCGCCCACCGAAGAGCCCACTGAAGAGCCTTATGAAGAGCCCACTGAAGAGCCCACCGAAGAGCCTTATGAAGAGCCCACCGAAGAGCCCACCGAAGAGCCCATCACAACAGAAGAACCTTATAACTATTATGGAGATGAGCAAAACAAAGAATCATTCATTGAAGCCAGTCAATATGATGACACTGATCAATATAGAAAAGAGCACAGAAAGGACAAAAAGGAGCCCTCCAAGACTAAAGGTGGTGAATCCAGATCTTACTGGCCAATTTAACCCTTGATTTAGTTTTTTTGGAGTTGCATGTACTGTATCTTTGGCATAGTACTGTATCCTCACTCACATTAAAATGCACAAGCTTTTAAGCTGTTTCTCTGACAGAGTTCTGTATTCATTAGATCATTAGGAATTAGTGGAGTGTACCGTTTGTTTCCAACAGCACGCTGCTTCCTTGAGAAAGATTCAGGCCGTGTGTGTGGATCGTATATGTCCAGATGGTATTACAGCCAGCAAACTAAGAAATGCATGCACTTCTGGTATGGTGGTTGTGGCGGAAATGAAAACCGATTCTTGACTGAGGATGAGTGCTTTAAGGAATGTGTGTCTACAGGTAAACTGACCAAACTTGCTTACTGATATGATCCATATTGTTATTGATGTAAATTATAATTATTTATTTTTTATGTTTAACCATTGGTACTCAAAAGATTAAATCCAGTATTTAGTAATAATATTGCATAATGAGAGATTCATAAGCAATTTTTTTAGGCTGGTCATGCAATATTAGAACATTGCACTTTTTTAAGTCAAAACTTTTTTTCATGAAATTAAAATTCTCTCTGGGTCAAAATACTTGGAAAACAGCAATGAGGTTGATTCCTTATTATTATATGTTCAGTATATTTTAAATATATTAATATTTAATGCATTAATTCATATATGAACGTTTTAATGCATAGTGTATCAATTCCTCTTTTAAAAACAGTAGTTTAGCTATTTATAATAATTTTAATTTATAATAATATAATATTAAATTTTTAATGGATATATTGAATGCTTTCATGTTGGAGTTTTGAGACTGTTCAAACTTCCTCCACAGAATCTGAAAATCTTCCCAAGGATGATTCCAGTATCAAGGGTAAAGACACATTTATTGTACTTGCCATAGACATTTTATAGCTTAACGCAAACCATAAAATATTTAGCATTTCTAGAATGAAAAAAAAAAAAATCACATTGTGATTTATTATTATTATTTTACTATTTTTAACGAATGGAGATACATATGAGGAGCATCCCTGATTCACAAAAACTACAATGCAAATCAAGCATAAAATTATTGTTGAACTCAATATGCATGGTGAAATATGCAAGTATTAAAGGTGTGGTGTTTTTTTATTGCTTCAAAGCCATCAGTGTGCTCATTATTGTGTGTAACTCTTTCTGCTCACAGACATTTGCCAGCTCATACTTGATGCAGGAACTTGCTCAAACTTTTCAGTGAAATGGTACTTCAACGTCAGCAGTGGTGAATGTGTCCAGTTCTGGTATGGAGGCTGTGACGGGAACAGCAACAGGTTCAACACTCAGGAGGATTGTGAGATTCGCTGTCTCAGGGACAAAAACATATCTCCAAACGTCTAAACTGTGATGTCTAATGAATTTTAGCAGCTTCATTCTTTCGTGATCATGATCATATTCTCATCACGATTGTCAAATGGCAGCCATTGAAGCAGTTTTAGCTATATGTATTTACATATTTAGCTAAATGTATATTTAGCTAAATTTGAGTGTAGGAATGATTTGATTACAAAAGCAGAATTTGTTTAAAGGTGAAGTTTCTAATGATGTGGCATTATTTGCACCAGAAAGAAATAATGCAAAAAATAATGATTCATTCTCAATCATTTCAGTAATCGTTCAGTTAGACTCAAGCCACAGGTTGAGACAATGTTGTTAGACAGCTTAAATGTTCAGATTGCAATTCTGTTTGGTGCCATTAGCAGTGCAGAGAAAAGACAAAAAAAAAAATAAATAAATAAATAAATAAATAAACCTTTATAAAATCTCAATTTCACAAAATTCCTTGACTGAATTGGTGATGTAATTTTTGTAATTGTTAAGAGGAATAAAAACACTATGAAGATAGGAGTGCATTGTACACACGTCTGTTTAAGGAGCCTCACTGTCTTGTTTTTATATTATTTTATTTTTTTATTTTTTTTGTGCGTGTGTGTGTTTGTGTGTTTTTTTTTATTTAATAAACGTTTCTCTATAGCCCCTGGATATAAAAACAAAGAACTGTCTAAACCATTAATATTTTTATGGGATGTCGGCTTTTAGAAAAATGACTGAACATTTAGTGAGAAAAAAAACAACAAATCTTTATACTGTATGTTAGAAATTTGAAAAGAGCAGCAGTACAAATTATTACACATTTACAGTATTGTTCAAAATAATAGCAGTACAATGTGACTAACCAGAATAATCAAGGTTTTTCGTATATTTTTTTATTGCTACGTGGCAAACAAGTTACCAGTAGGTTCAGTAGATTCTCAGTAAACAAATGAGACCCAGCATTCATGATATGCACGCTCTTAAGGCTGTTCAATTGGGCAATTAGTTGAATTAGTTGAAAGGGGTGTGTTCAAAAAAATAGCAGTGTGGCATTCAATCACTGAGGTCATCAATTTTGTGAAGAAACAGGTGTGAATCAGGTGGCCCCTATTTAAGGATGAAGCCAACACTTGTTGAACATGCATTTGAAAGCTGAGGAAAATGGGTCGTTCAAGACATTGTTCAGAAGAACAGCGTACTTTGATTAAAAAGTTGATTAGAGAGGGGAAAACCTATAAAGAGGTGCAAAAAATGATAGGCTGTTCAGCTAAAATGATCTCCAATGCCTTAAAATGGAGAGCAAAACCAGAGAGACGTGGAAGAAAACGGAAGACAACCATCAAAATGGATAGAAGAATAACCAGAATGGCAAAGGCTCAGCCAATGATCACCTCCAGGATGATCAAAGACAGTCTGGAGTTACCTGTAAGTACTGTGACAGTTAGAAGATGTCTGTGTGAAGCTAATCTATTTTCAAGAATCCCCCGCAAAGTCCCTCTGTTAAAAAAAAGGCATGTGCAGAAGAGGTTACAATTTGCCAAAGAACACATCAACTGGCCTAAAGAGAAATGGAGGAACATTTTGTGGACTGATGAGAGTAAAATTTTTCTTTTTGGGTCCAAGGGCCACAGGCAGTTTGTGAGACGAACCCCAAACTCTGAATTCAAGCCACAGTACACAGTGAAGACAGTGAAGCATGGAGGTGCAAGCATCATGATATGGGCATGTTTCTCCTACTATGGTGTTGGGCCTATTTATCGCATACCAGGGATCATGGATCAGTTTGCATATGTTAAAATACTTGAAGAGGTCATGTTGCCCTATGCTGAAGAGGACATGCCCTTGAAATGGTTGTTTCAACAAGACAATGACCCAAAACACACTAGTAAACGGGCAAAGTCTTGGTTCCAAACCAACAAAATTAATGTTATGGAGTGGCCAGCCCAATCTCCAGACCTTAATCCAATTGAGAACTTGTGGGGTGATATCAAAAATGCTGTTTCTGAAGCAAAACCAAGAAATGTGAATGAATTGTGGAATGTTGTTAAAGAATCATGGAGTGGAATAACAGCTGAGAGGTGCCACAAGTTGGTTGACTCCATGCCACACAGATGTCAAGCAGTTTTAAAAAACTGTGGTCATACAACTAAATATTAGTTTAGTGATTCACAGGATTGCTAAATCCCAGAAAAAAAAATGTTTGTACAAAATAGTTTTGAGTTTGTACAGTCAAAGGTAGACACTGCTATTTTTTTGAACACACCCCTTTCAACTAATTGCCCAATTGCACAGCCTTAAGAGCGTGCATATCATGAATGCTGGGTCTTGTTTGTTTTCTGACAATCTACTGAACCTACTGGTAACTTGTTTGCCACGTAGCAATAAAAAATATACTAAAACCTTGATTATTCTGGTTAGTCACATTGTACTGCTATTATTTTGAACAAGACTGTATATAGTCTGATCTGCTGTTGCATATATTGGTTAAGATTCATGCCTGAAGAGGGCGCTGTCTCATGTTCAAAGCTAAAATGCATTCTGTCCTTCCCAGTTTAAAGGAATAGTTTACTTAATAAAGAAAACGTGAGTCCAAACAGCTGATAAATCAACAAATACATCTAGACATTTTTCATTTCGAACAGTCCTCTATGCGTAATAATGCTTTCTCCAGTGACAAAGTCGTCTCTGAATCAGGAGCGAAATATGTAGTTTGACATTAAAAATCACTTGCATGCAGCTTTACGATCCATAATATGCTAATTGATGGCCTGGAGTTGTGTGGATTACTTGTAGATTATGATGGCCTGAGGAGTACATTTTCATCTCATTTTCAGTTTTGAGTGAATTATTCCTTTAATATGCAGAGACAAGTAAACAATTGAAAGGTTGATTAACCCATTGGTGTGAATTTAGGATGGGAATAATGGTTTGTTTGGTAAACTGTCATTAGTTTTGCTATTCCATATTCAGCTTTATGAGGTGACAATAACAGCACAAAATATTTTTTTCAATTCCATTTATCAGATTTAATGACAATTAATTCTTTTAATATAGTGTAGTAAAAGCACACATTAAATTGAGCATGTAGTACAGTGTCTGTCCATTGACAGTCCCGCCAGTTTAAGTGCAATCCTGGAGGCCGGTAAGAATCCCCCGTGGTTATTATTGCTGACGTGAAGCATGTTCAGCCCTTGTTTAGAGAGGAGGATAGTCTCCCTCAGAGACAATATTGAGAAAGCACAGGGGAATGTCCTTCAGACAAACATCATATTAGCACTGAAGAAAAGTTTGCTGATCGGCAGTCCAGAAAATACTGAAAATGTCCAATATCATTCATCTTGTCTTATAGAATATATCTCACACCATTTAAAATAATGGAAACCAGGCTTGATATGATAATGAGAACATGTAGAACTAACAGAAGCACTGTTAGAATGTTTAAATTACAAAGATCCCTTTTGTTAAAGAATAAACGCTATATACTATGAGGAAATATACACAACCATTCTAAAGGATGGTAATAGCATTCAGTGTTGCAACAGTGTTGGGGAGTTAATGCTTTTTTTTCAATAAATCTTTTGCAGTACCATGATAAAAACAACAACAACAAAAAAAACATGTTGGGCCGGAATTTAAGATTTTTGTATTTGATTTAAATACAATAATCATCCACTTGGATTTCATAGTTTTAACATAAACTAAAAACCTTAATTTGTGTTGCATATTTGTCAGTCAAAGATAAATGAAACGGGTACGACAGGTAAAAAAAAAAAAACAAATAATAATTAACAATTTGCATCTAACTTTTTTGTTCAAATACCCATATTTTCAATTGCTTAAAATCAGCATACATTTGTTCATTGGGAAAATGTATTTAGTTATGAACATCATTTAAATACGTCTAGATGTGGAACAGGCAGTTAGTTGCAAAATGTATGAGATTAAATTGGATTTATTGAAGATACACTGAATCTAGTATTTTGTATCAGTTTATTAGTACTATTACAGAAATCTGACCTGTTTCCTTTATCTACGAGTGACAGATATGCAGCTTTATTCGTTTGTTGATGTTAAAATTGTGTAATCCAAATGGACAGACATTTTATATGTAATTAAAAAATCTTAAATTTTAACATCAATATTTTTTGGAGTGTTGTTCAGCTGGTTTTAATAGCTTATCCAAAAACAAGGTCCTCTTTAGTAGTAGCAAGGCAGTAAACCTGAACATTATCACCCACTGAAATACTGTAATAATCAAACATGCTCTCCTAACATTGCAGTGTCTGATTTCATTCAGATTAAAATGCATAGCATTTATGTATCTTTTAAATAGTGAAATATTTTGTTAAATGTTGCTGTTAATTTTTTCAGCTTGGCTATATAAATTAGTAAATTCTGGTCATATTTAATGTAAATTTGTCTGTTTATAGTTGCTCTAATTGGGAGCATTCATTTAGTCGTTACAACTCCTCTTTGTTTTTGTGCCTGAACAAATATAGATCTGATTAAAAAAAAATTAAAGTGTAACTAACTACATTTTTTTAAGAGTATCTTTTTCTAAACTCCATCTATTTTAAATTAGGAGTGGCTTACAGTTTTAAAATATCTCCCCCAGTACTGCTGGTTTATTATACCAGTTTGGTTTGTCAAGTTTCTCTGCAGGTGTAAACAACAACAACACAATCAGAAACAGAAGTAAAAGTCTTCTCATTATGCTGGAATGAGAACTGTCAGTTAAATTATTCCACAACATTCTTTCATCTCTCTGTCAAATCATTTCAACCAGTCCAAAATAAGTCACCTATATTCTCTGGATGAACGCTTCTCTCCCTTTTGAGAAGCGAAGCCATTTGAATATTCCAAGATTCTTAAGCCTTATGTGTTCAGAGAACATTCAAAAGTAACAATGTTTGCAAAATTCTAAAATGGAATGTTCCCTTAGTGTTCTTGTAACCCCACAAAACTTTAGAGAACAGATGTAACATTTTCGTAACAGGAATGTTAGCAAAATGTTCCTAGAACTTTTTTTTTTTTTTTTGTCAGCTGGAAATATATTTTCTGTATTTAGAGGCTTACTAGTTACCTTGTTATAAAAGCCTTCTTAACAATTGAGATGAATATGGATCAAGCCATTTGAACTGGGCAAAAGAGAAAACCAGATAAAGGAGCAAAGCTCAGCAGTTTAAAAGTTTCTTTCAGAGGGTTTTCTCTTGTCTCGAAAAGCCACAGATTTGGTCTTATCTCCAAACTGCTGCAGAAATAGCGGGCCTGTGTGAAAGTTCACTTTTCTGGCCTCTCTTTCAGATGCTCACTGTGCTGGCCGGATTATTCCAGCCAATTTCAGGAAACTTCCAATATTCCTACTTCCTGTTTTGAGGATGCGCACATATGGCCTCTGTAGCCATGTGGTAAAAGCAGAATCCATTGAAGCAGAAACCATTCCTGTCACCCTTTGATCTTGTTCACAGGTTGCGTTCGGTTATTGTTGTTGTTCTTGGAGAACTGTGGAGAGTGGAAGCAGATGTGTAATGTTAGTGAGAGGATTGGAGGGCAGCCTGGAGCAATCAGCAGAGAGCATGGTGCAATGAGTGGAGTAATGAAAAATGAAGGATGTTTTGAGCACCATTACATTTATCATTATCAGAGAATATAATCCCATAATGCATTGTGAAGTAAGACAATTGTGCATTATAAAAACATAATTCATTCAATATATAAGTGTTAACAAATAAACAGTAAAAACATGGATATAAAATGTAAAGCAGGTCAATTAAATTAAATTAAATTAAATTAAATTAAATTAAATTAAATTAAATTAAATTAAATTAAATTAAATTAAATTAAATTAAATTAAATTAAATTAAATTATTTACACAATATTTGTGTGCACTTTTATGCTCACTAAAATATCAAGGTATCATTAACAAATTAAATGCATAAAACACTTGAACATATTAGTTGAAATAATGTAAACTTTAACAGAAATAAAATAAATTCTATAAAAATGTGTTAGTTGCCAAAGCAACATTTATAATTTATATTCCATTTAACTCAATGTACAAAAAAAGAAGAAATAAAAAAGATTTTTTTAGCTAATTATAATACAATATATAAAATGAAATAAAACAAAATAAATAACATTCATAATTTGTATCTATTTTAAGTCAATGTGTTTAAACAAAAAACTACACATACAAAACACACACAATAAAATAATCACTAAAACTTTACACAGGAAAGTAAAATAAAAAAATATATATATATATTTTAAAAACATTATACTATTATAATATCTCAATAGCACTATTTAAATCAAATGTGAAATGTATTTGGGGGATGCATATTTATACTCCAAGGAAATTAAGACTTAATTTATTGATTATTAATGATCAATAAGAAAATAATTATATTTATATTGTCTTCTGAGACGTGAACTGACATGTTAGCGGAGTTTGGTTTGAGTTACAGTTCAGGATGATTGTACCTGCCTGCGTGGTCTGAACTCTCACAGGGCAGCGGTTATACTTTACTGCGCAGCAGGCCACCTGATGAATGCTCAGGGGTGCTGCATTCAGACGAGTTCTTGGCTTTATCCTTGTTATTGTTGGGCTCGTTGTCTTTGATGATGTCGTACTGACGGCAGAAGAGCGCGATCACACCTGAAAGAGACACAAATGACAAACGCTGCAGATGTTCAATTAACCAGTAAATCTGAACGTTGCAGCAGGATTTGACTGATCCAGTGCTCCTCACTCACCTGCCCACATGATCAGAACCACAACAATGATGACGAGCTCTACTGCCCGGAGCTGAGCGTTCTGACCCACTTCTTCCATGGTCACTTCATCTGTGAATAATACACTGACGCTATTAGTGGTGCGTCACACATTGGTTATAAATTATTTAATTCTTACTGAAAAAAAAAACAGATTAGAATCTACAGTTTTTATATTATAGTAGTACCTTTGCTCTTGGAGGCCTGTGTTTCAGCATCTTTGGGGGTTTTGAAATGCAGCGGTTCACTGAGGGGACTCGTCCCGCTTGTACTGATAGACTGGACATGTATTATATAGTCCGTATCTGCCTCCAGATCCCACAATGCACAACTCTGTGTGGTAGTGTTTACTTCTTGGATAAAGCGCAGCATGCGAACATCTTTTTTCTGTTGTGGATAGATAAAACAATTTTCAACCAAATGCTTTGTCTTGACTTTCCTCTTTCTCTCTGTTTAAGCAGATGCTTAATGAACATAGAGATACAGTATATGAGTGCTGAGTATGTGACTTTTCCTCTCTCTCTCTCTCTCTTTCTCTCTCTCTCTCCTCTCTCTCTCATTTTGAGTACCTGTTGTGTGATGGCGAAGCCGATGACTGGCTCCCCATCTGGGATGTCCCATGTCACCACAGCAGAGCTGCCCTTTAGATCTCTGATGGACACGTTTACTGGAGCAGCCAAACTTTCTGAAAAAAGATGAAATTCCCATAGAAACAATAACATCATGCAGGTTTGGAAGGACATTAGGGTAAGTAAATTATTTTCATTATTTTCAATTTCAAGTGTTATAATATCCATATGTAACTAAATGAAGAGTTTCATGATAGTTTAGAGCATAATAATTATTATAGTTATTTTAAAGCATAATAATATTTTGTTTTTATTGTGTTTTTTATTGTTTTTATTTTGATCATGTAAATGCAGCCTTGGTGAGCAGAAGAGAGTTATTTAAAATTTATCAAAGCATTTGAATTATTCTAAACATTTGACTCATGGTGTACGTTATACACACACACACACACACACACACACACAATAATGTGTAATATATAAGAAAAATTATGAAATATAATAGATATATATTGAATAAGATTATGAAATATCATAGATTTAATCTTTAGATATTTTATACAGTAACTGTTTAGATTCTCTTATGGGCCCTATTTCTCTTCTATAAATAAAACTGTTCCGTGTTGACCAGTATTTATAATGTGTAGGCGTTTGTGTGAGTGTTAATGTTCAAGTGTTTCTCAGGTTTGCTGAATGAGTACCGTGTGCTTCAGAGAGTGCTGTTGTTTCTCTTTGTTAATGTTTAGAAATCACTATCTCACACATATTATATGTAAACTCTATTTCTAGATGTAAAAGGATATGGTTATGAAGCCATTTGGGGGGATGACGTGTGAAAAACTCATCCACCAGCAGTGAATCCAGTACAACTTATGGTGCCTTGCCTACATGTTGTGTGATGAACAAAACTGGTTGTGGTGTACTGCTACAGTGAGAGTACTCTATGTAAAGAAATGTATTGCAATAATATTTTATACATAAAACCCCAAAATGAAGTGATGGACATTCACACATTTATTAATATTGAGGAGTTTTCAGTAGTAAGCACATAAAAAAAGCAATTTTAAAAACCCTTTTATGAAATAAAATTGAGAACAGTTGTAGATGAAATGTTTTACAATAATTTATTTTCATGTTTAGATGTGAGAAATCATCCATATTTAGTCCTCATTACTGAATGCAATAACATTATACAACACGATCTGTGCAGTCTAAATCTTATGAACAAAAGACTCACAAATCAACAGCAAACTGTTATTTTTAGTATTTAGAAGTGGTACTTACGGTATTGTGTGTATTTAAGGCTCATAAGGCTTAGATTAATGAAAGAGACACATTTGGAGAGAATTCCCTAAACAGTTGTGCCACTTTCTCTTTTACCATGATTTTCTTCAAACTATAAACAATTGCAGAATGCCTGCATGCATTTGTCTTCTGAATTGTGCTCTGAAACCTGTAGATGATGCATGAAGTCAGGCTACAGCATCTGTAGGGTGTGTTTCAGGCATAATAGCTGTCTTAGACACACAGTATACAGTATCTCCTGATTGATGCTTGCAGTAAATAGACTTCTCTATAGGCTGTAGAAAGGCATTTTGGGAGAAATAACAAATTTGAAATGGAGCATCCCACACGGATGTAGAAGACAGGCAGAGATGCATAAATGCTTAACTCCATTCACACTGTTGTTCAGGCATTGATTCAGAAATCATTAGATTTATCTGTGGACATCTGTATTAAATTAATCACAAAACAAAAAAAATTTTCAGCAATGCAATACTTCAAATCAGTTATTTATTTATTTATTTTTTTTTTTTTTTTGATAAAGTATAAAATATAATGAATGATCAGCTATACAATACGCTGATGTTATACTGTATATATTTTTGCTCAGATTGACTCTAGTGTGTTTATTTAATCTCAGACAAAATCAATTAAGACTGAAAATAAAGGATGACGCAATCTAGGAAAACAGGTCAAGATGATTTTACTAAAGACAAACCAAAATAAAGGAAGGCTTTTGATTGAATATTCCTCTGGGGATTGTACTATAATCTCACCATGAAGCCGTTACAGTGAATGTATCACCAGTAAGGGATGTTCATGACTCAAAACAATACAGTTCATTAACTGTCGGCTATTTATAGTTGCCAGGAAATGGAAAAATTTAATGGGAACCAAGAATCATGTGCTCTTCATAAGAAAAGACAGGGTTTCAGTTTCTGTGTTATTTTAGTATTATATATGTAACATTATAGTGTTTATTAATATTTTGTTTTAGCTTTCAGTTTTTATATTTTTAGTTCTTATTTTCATTTTAGTAATTTTCTCTCCTTTTTTAATTAACAGTTTATTTTATTTCACTTTCAGTTGTAGTAAACATATAAAGTTATTCAGTTAGTTGAAGTTTTTCATTTTACATTTTATTTTAGTTTCATTTCAATTACTGAAAGCAATTTTAGAGTTTTTTTATTAGTTATCTATTTTTAATACTTAACAATAACACTGATCTTGGGTTTCAATGGAAGCAAGATCTGTACATAATAATACTATTTAGTTTTATTTTTATTGATTGATTGATTTTCATTTTAGTTTTAATATTTAGTTCCAGTTTGTAATTTAGTGCTTCAACTTAAATTTATTTCAGGTAGTCACCAAGGCAAAAAAAATCTAACAAACATATGAGAAATCGTTTTTTTTTTTTTTTTTTTTTTTTTTTTTTAATCAACAGTAATAACCCAGGTATAGTATGAGTGTTTGTGAGTGGAAAAGTGAGATATGGTATTTGCTCCATAAGAAAATAGTCAAATGAAAGGCTCCATACTGTAGGTTTGTACTTGGTTGCTATGGAAACATAGAGGAAGTGAGTGGGAATGTGTTTGAAGTGTCCTGTTCCAAATTCATGCCAGATTTAAACTGAATAAACAAAACACAACATATAAAGATAACAAAGTATATAATAATGACTCAGTTTCAGTCTATATGTCACATAAAGCTATCATGCAACCTCAGAATAAATAGCACAAGCCATATGGACTACCTTTAGTGGTTTTTGTTCCCATTTATGGAGCTTGAAAGCCATGGACTATTTATTGTACAGAAAATATTCACCGCAAATTCTCCTTTTGTGTTCCACAGAAAAATAAAGGAATGAGTAAATAATAACATAAAGTGCATTTTTGGGTGCACTGTTCCTTTAAGTCATCCATCACATCATGTTATTTTTACTATGCTGAACTGATTCAATCATCCATGTGCTTTGGGCTTTATTTTTGCATATTTCTTTCTCCGACTTACTTTTCATCTACTCAACCTCTCTGCCACAGTTTAATTTAAGTGTTTAATGCTCTTCTTTAAAGTAAACTTCCGCACATTTTCTACTAGAAGCTCAACCTTTTAGTGGCTTCTGTCATTCAAGCCTCTAAAAGCATCAAGGATCCAATGGTTACAGCTGCCAGAAGCCTGTTAACATTCTGATTCACTGCTTTTTCTTCTTTACTGCAGCTAGAATATAGTGCATTAAGATGTAAAATTTATAGCTCCATAAGTTAATGTGTCAGCTGTAGGATTTATTATTGTTGGATTTATTATTTTGCAGGAAACATCTACAGTAGAAAGCTTCTCTATATTATTGTGCTTAAATTAGGTGACAATTTTATGCAGGACAGAATTATTTTCTGTCTTTCTGTTATTGCATTTTCGCTAAATTTGATACATTTTATTTTATTTCATTACTTTTTAATTAACTTTAGTTAATTTAAACTATTTAAATTTAATCATTTTATTTTATTTTATTAATTGATTGTATGCCAAATCAACTCAACTAAACTATCAGAAATTAATGAAAAATATTATAGCATAGATTAATATTTAATATTGCTAAACAATATTTATAATTTCAGTTAGCGTACACACAATGCACATTGTCTGTTGTTTTGCAGTCGATAATGTATTTAAATTCACCCAGTATATGCGAAATATATGATGCGCTGCTTTCAAGTGAATGCGGGTGCGTTCGTGTGTGTGCTATGGTTGAACAGGTGTCTATTATTGCCACAATATTTCAGTTCAGTGCTTTACATCAAGCGTATGGCATCTGCTTTTGGATATGACCAAATTCATGCCATATATTTTCCCATGCTCCCCACAAGGGTTCAGACATCATTACACATGCCACATGTGACCACAACTATCTCGCAGTGTCTCATCGAATGTCATTATTAATGAGTTGTACAATAGTCCCCATAAATGCTCCATTAGTATTGATGGAATGAAATCTTGCAAACTTACCAGCCAAGACCCACGACGCTCCAAAACAGCTCAATATGAGCAGCAGAGTGGGCATGAAATCCCTCCTCATCCTTTCCACGATGGCTAGATGTGAATGTCCTCCGCTGGTCTTGCATTCACGTCGATGAATGTCGCTGTGGGTCTGATGAGCTCGATTTCAGCACCGCGGTCAGCGGCAGTTCAGCACCGCGGACAGCTCCACATCATCCCCGCTTCAGCCCGTCATCAAACCCTCGCGACGAGTTACATCGTTCAGCATAGCGGATGTTGAGATGGAGACATTCAGATGAATCTTCTTTCGTCTTTGCGGTTTTTCATACAGCTGTCATGTACCTGCAAGACTGAAGAGGCTAAAAAATAAAATAAAATCCCGAAGGAGCGTGTGGTAAGCCTGTGGCATTTCTCCCCCCCCCCCCCTCTCTCTCTCTCTCTCTCTCTCTCTCTCTCTCTCCCTCTCCCTCTCATGCGCAGGGACGATGATCACTTCATCCGATGTTTAAATGAATAAGACAGCCGAGTTCCACAACTATTGACTTTTTTTCACTCGACGCACATGTTTGTGCAAGTGATGTGTGTGCAGACCAATTGCAACTCAAAACTAGCCCTTAAACTAGCCGAATCAAATTTCCCCTGTAAAACTTGCGTTTCCGGGGGGTAAAATACAAGTTTTTTGGCAGGGTTACAGCTGTAAAAATCGCATTCCAGGAACTGAATATCACGTAAGGGGCGCTTCAACCAGTGTTAAAGTAGCCCAATTCTGCGGGAAAACCGTGGGCTTGGCAACACTGCGATGTAAAAGAGGAAAGCATTTGGACCAAAGCATAATTTGTGATTTGACCCGTTTGCATTTGTGATGTTTTACTAATTGCAGAGTTATTTGATGTAGAAAACATTGCTATTTACAATATACAGCGTGGTTTTTAATCATATTTTCATATAATGTTTTTCAAATATTCATACTTCATACCCCCTCCATACTTCAGCCTATACTTATATGCACACTTAATCATTATCTGATTATAAGATGGATCTGTCTCAATGTCGATTTGGGTGTTTTTATTAATCAGTACTTTTTCAGTTTGATCTGGTGATATGTGATTATTTGATTTATTTGTATTTTTTATCTTAATATTTTTACTATTTAAATGTTAATTTATTATATAACTTTTTAAATTGTATTTAATATTTTATTAATTGCTGTAATTTATTATTATATAAAAATACAAACTTTTTTTTTTTTGCTTCATTTGCAAATTTGCAAAAAAAAAAAAAAAAAAACAGCTTGTTACAGTGCATTCATTTATTTTTTGTGAAGGATGCATGCAATGCTGCCAAAACAAGGCATTGTATTGTGCAGCCTAATCATGTTCAGGGAAAAGAATTTGCTGACAAACCAAGAAAATACTTTATAACTGCTCAAGTGTTTGCACTTAAGTCTTATTCAGAGTTCCTATCCTCATTTCAAGCATTCAACATCTGGTCTGCTTCTGTAAATGAATCAGGGATTATATGTAGACAGGTCCCATTAAAAAAAGAGTTTAATGTAATCACTGGAGCATTCCAGAATGTTCTTTAAGAAGGTCACTGTCGCTCAGCAGTTCTCATGGCACATAATATTTATTATGGCACACTGTTAATGAACGGAGTGATGAACAGAATGAAAAAAGCAAATGTCGCAATGAAAAAAAAGCCCTGTTTTTGTAATAAATCACCACAAAGTTCTTGCCATTTAAAACTGAAGCAAGTAATACAGAAACTAAAGTACATATTTTGATCTGTTTCTCACCACTTTGCAACTGATCTGCTACACTGGGTCTGTGATGGTCCATTTGCACACTGATACACTTTTAAAGGATCCTGGAGGTTCCTAAAATCTGTAATCTGTCTGTGTAATCTGTAATTGTTTATCATTATGGTACATTCATGTCGTGTTTTTCCATTATAGCTTTTTTTTTTTGGTAAGCTTCTTCATTCCAGTAGGCATTTTAGTGGCCATTATGTCACAATCACAAGCCATCAGGTAATAAGACATAAGATATAAAAATATAAACATTTTCCAAAACCTCAATTTTTCTTGAGTTCCATGTTGGTTAATGGTAATGTCATCTTTATGCAAATTAATTTTAAGTGGACAAAATCTGAATATTTTCTCTTATGGAAAAATAGTCTAAAAATATTGATGAAAAAATGGCTAATAAAAAGAGGACAAGATTCTCTCTCTCTCTCTCTCTCTCTCTCTCTCTCTCTCTCTCATATATATATATATATATATGTGTGTGTGTGTGTGTGTGTGTGTGTGTGTGTGTGTGTGTGTGTGTGTGTGTGTGTGTGTGTGTGTGTGTGTGTGTGTGTGTGTGTGTGTGTGTGTGAAAACATATAAAACATTTTTAAGAAATATTTTGTCTATTTTATGTGGAAAATTAACCATATTTTGTCATCATTACTGCACTTATGATATATTATATATACATTTTTATATATATTTTGCAATAAATTCTTGTAATTATACATATAGTACATGTCTGGAAGTCAGTAGGTTTATAATGAACCAAATACATGTTAATGGTAAATATATATTAATATTTATATTTTGCAATAAACTGTATTGTATTTTATAGATATAATACATTTTCAGTCAGTAGGTTTGTTTTGTACAGTTCTTTTTTTTATTTATGTAATTCACAATACTTTCAAGTTTTATGGGATGCATTCTGTAGTTAATTGCATTGGAAAAGGTGTTAACTGTATAGTTCCTTAGTCATTTTCTCCAATTTTTTAAATATATTTAGTTTCATAACAAAGTTTGTTGTTAATAATAGTTTATGTCTCATGCCATGGCTCTGTTCTAACTCATTTTCAAATTCTCAGCTTCTTTTCCTTCAATGCAAACACTCCAGACCCATGTCTCCTGTGACTGTTCATCTCAGGTCTCCTGCTGCTATTAAAAAGAGATGAAAAAGTTGCAAAGATCTAGTGAAGCTGGATGGGGAATGTTCAGCCCGCGGGGGTTCCCAATCCGCTCTCAAATCTCACAGAAACAATTACATAAACTTCTGCTATACTCACGCAGAGGGAGGAAACTTTGAAAGTGCCTTTGTGAACCAAAGAGCCCTGAACATAAGAGAAGTTTCTTCTCAACACTACCTGTGATGCAGAACTGACCTTATTGATCAGCACATTAATCATTTAACGTTACAATTTCAGGTGGATACAGTCACTGTTTCTATATTTGGATCATGAATCACTCTTGCATCTCACGATCCCAAACTTCCCTCCTTTCTTAATGTGTCCCTTAATGCAACAAAACATTTGTCTTTAATGAAAACAGAATAAAAGCATATATGTACAATATAAATGCAAAATCGAATTAAAACTATTAAGAAAAATATAATAGCATTGATACTACAACAGCACTGTCAGGGATCTTTGTGGAGGTTTTAGGTTCTTGTTTTCATACTGTAAAAAAAAAAATAAAAAATTCAAAGTTTTAAATAAAACCAAAATTGCTGAAGCATGCTTTACTATTTTCTACTTCAAAGTTTAGTTCTGTGTTTACTAGTTCTCTGTACCCATTTGTGAAACTTACTGAAAATTGTTTCTACACCAATATATTTATTTATTTATTTATTTATTTATTTATTTATTTATTTATTTATTTATTTTTCCTACTCTGTACTTTTTTTCTTTCCAAATTGTTAATATGGTTTTAAAATATTAACGAAATGAGAATCCCCCATTATGCTTGCAGACCTACAGCTTGGGGCCAAGGAACCAATTATGCAAATTTAACCTTTTGTTCATCAGACTGAAACTAGCAAGAATAAGGAAGAGAAAAAAAACAGAACACATATAAATAGCAACATTTTGAGTCAGCTGCTGTGCTGAAGACGATGCAAAACACCTCAGAATTTAATAGGATCTTTAATTTCTGCCTACACTGTTAACCTTTGTATTTTCTAGGGTAAATAACTGTAGAAAAAAAAATAGCCAGTGTTTTGCTGTATCATCTGGGAACAGTATTTTACTGTAAAAAAAAAAAACACACCGGTAAGGTCTAACAGTGTATACATTGTGGGATATTAATCTAGCAAATGATTTCTGCAGTAGTCAGGCACGTGAAATACACAAATACTGCTGTATTTCAGCTCAACAACCAGTGCCTTATGAACTACAGTATAGCAGACAGTGTCTGCCCAAACACCATCAGTGTTAAAACAAAATAAATGAAAAATCAGCAACTCCAAGACCATGGGTTTGGGGGGTGTGCATGAACAAATCAAATCTATGCCTTGAATGCAATGTTAATTACTTAAGATTGAAGTATTTGATAGAGCTGTACATTAGCTAAGGAGAGATTTTGCACATTTTATGATGAGAAGATAAAAATGTCATTGCTTTTCTGAGATGCTTCATGCTCACTTCTCTTTTCACTTTCACAATGCTTTTGTCCTACTGAACACACCAGACACGCATGCAGAAGCTTTTTTACCCGACACTTGCTTTGTTTGGCAGAGTAGAGTAGAGTAGAAATGTAATCCCACACTCTCAAATCTAAGCATAACACTTTTGTAAATGACAAAAGAAATGATTTTTTTTTTTTTTAATATTTGAATTTGTCTTGGAAATGAGACGAAGCTATTTCACTGTTACCCTATTATGAATACTTTCAAAAGACAGTATTTTGTATTTGTAAAATAGAAACTTTCTCTCATTGTGGTAAACCTTCAGTATGAGAAATATGATAAGCGTTCAGCTTATTCATTCAAGAGAACAGGATTACACTGAAGAGGAGGAATACTCATCCCTCGCTTCTGCTTTTCTCTTTTTTTACAGCAACACAAGCAAGAAAAAGAGACTTACATCCATAAGCTTTTTGTGAAAATTTGAGTGTAAAATGTCATGCTTTTTTTTCTTTTCTTTTTTTTTTGTGACTCGCTTGAACTGAATGATAGAAGTCAAGAGTTTGAATCAATCAGAGTGATTCCAGTGTAAAAGAAACACTCGGTTGAATAGGTTCACCTGTTCCTTCATAGCGTCTTCAGCTATGTTTACACGACACTGTCAGCACTACTACTGGCTTAGCTCGCTAGTTTTATGAAATTAACTGAAATAAGCTACAAAGAAAATGTGATGTTTACAAATAAAATATCCATATTCCAAAGATAACATTCAAGAAAAATCTACAAACATAGTAGATAGTGAACTCTTGCACCAAAACAAGACTTGCACAAATGTATATATTTCAAATCAAAACAAAACCAAAGAACTACTCACCTGAAAGGTGTTTGAGACCCAAATGGGGAGGAAGACACAGCGAGAGAGTTTTGCTGAAAGTCAACTTGTTTAATTCCACGTTTTGCTTAGTGATCTAGTTTTAGTTTTGTGAAGGAGGGAATGTTGCAGATTTATCTTGTGTAGAAAGGCTGCATTTATTTATGGATGGCCTAAAAGCTTGTGTAGGTGATTCAGGAGACGTCTGAAGAATGAATGGTCAAAGACGGGATGCTTTCAGGCTGGAAATAATTCATGTAGTGCGACTGAAGCAGCTTCTTTACACTTGGTATGTTTTGAAGGAGAAGCAGGTTTAGATGGATTGGACCATCTCATTAGATGTCAGGTTCAAAAGCTGCTGATGTAGTTGTTTTGTTGCTTCACAAGCTGTACAGATGGAAGGTTGTTCGTGTATGTGTGTCAATGGTGCTCTATACAGTTCTGGACATTGCATTCACGATAAATTGAAATTGAAATTTGGTATTTAAATTTAGCAAAACGATAAAGATTTGCATAATGAAATTTGAAATTTGCATAAAAATGCTTTTCTCCTTGTGATGTCATGGTTACCAAAATCATCCACAGCTAATGCATTTTAAAAAAAATGACTGAATTATCATAAACACACAGTGTTAGCTGTATTTACAGAGCATCTTCAACAAAACATCTCCGGTCTGTTTTAAATCCATCAGCTGTACAAAACAATTATTATAATTATTTTGCATTCTTTTTTGTGTCATCTTTTTGAATCCCTCTCTGAATCCCTCTTCCGTGATGGTTACATGTCACATCATAACACATTTACATAATGTGCGCATATGTTCTATGCTCACTGGCAGTGAACAGCTTGACCCGTCCTCAAACACTGTAGCTTTTTTGTGTGGTAAACGAGAGAGAGACTGCTTCGAACAAATCGTTTAAGAATTGTTGGAAAATGAGGTGATATTAAATGCATATTTTCAGAAAATTAAAGGATTTTTTTTCCCTTGCATGCATTTAAATGTATTGTAGGAGACTTAAAAATGGCATAACATGGGTACATTAAATAATCGACCAAGGATGAAAATGTATTTATTACTGCATAAATCATTTAATTATTCCATGAAATGTTAAATAATTGACCAGGGATAACATTGGCACATGAAATAATCAACCAAGCATGACAATTAAATTATTATTGCATAAATCCATTAATTATTCTATGAATTGTTAAATAATTGACCAGGGATGACAGTTTAATTATTATTGTATAAATTAAATAATTGTTATATCAAATATGAAATAACTGACTGGTGTTGAACGATCATCATTATGTGGGCAAGAGTTTACACTCTTTAGAAAGTCTAATAGTAGTATTTTAACATGTACATTTCAAGCTGTACACTTTACCTTTAAGAATTTAATATACATTTAAAATGATTGTCATTACAATTTGCTATTTACTCATTCCAACCCGTATTCAAAAGCTGATCTTGAATCCATCTGATCTGTTCATTCTGTGTTCCTGTAGCCGAATGTCATGCTTTTAATATACGACTAGGATGTCAAAAGCCTGTGGCTGCGGCTTCATAGAGGCTTTCAGGAGAACAACAGGCCTGAGTGAACAATACAACACAGAGAGATCAAAGCTGAGGGACAGAGAGGCCATGGGACGACCATTTCTCATTGTTTGTTTATCTGACACACTTATTAGCATTTTCTGAGTCCCGGGAAGGCTGTGTAAGAGATGGATAGAAAAAGTATGAAAGGGACAATGAAAATGAAATGCATAAAGAAACAGAGAGAAAAAGTTTTAGGTGCTTTCCACAAACAGCACAAATTAATGTGCACTTTAAACATCAGAAGAACGTTGTAGAGTCATCGGATTATCTAACATAATTTTATAAAATCAAAATAAAGGGATTATTGGAATATGACTTCTGGTGTATAATGCTCTGAATACCCTGCTGTTTTACTCCATATTAATATTGCATTTGGCTGACGCGTCTGCAAAGATTTGAGCTCGTTGATGAAGCCTTTGGTGCTCAACTGCCTCTGCTTTACATATTAGCTGTGCTGCTAAAACATGCAATGCAAATATTTACATTTACATAAATTTTATGCATAATTCAGATAATGTTGTACTGAAAGTTCCTTATAGGTTTGTAGCACTGTTTTCTTCATTGAAAGAAGAGGATAAGAAACAGTGTTCCCAATGTCCTGATTTTCAACAAGCTGTTTTTGAGGTCATTCGTGAGGAATGATCGCAGTGATGCAGGTTTTTCTGATGAAACGAATGATCAAGGAATCATTTAAACTATTTAAGGAGGGCCACAAACACTCTACTTGCACTAAATTTATTTGAATTTGCATTGTGAAATCTAGCTGAGCTCAAAAATCAGTCAACACACAGTTCAGACAGACAGACAGATAGACAGATATGTTAGATAGATAGATATGTGACACTCGAGACTGGAGTAATGATGCTGAAAATTCAACTTTTCATCACAGAAATAAATTACATTTTATAATATATTCAAGTAGAAAGTAGGTTTTTTTACTTCATTAATATTTTAAAAAATATATATATAAAATAAATGCAGCATTGGCAAGCTAAATAAAAAATAAAATAAAATAAAAATAAAAAATTGTGCTAAATACCTAAAAGAATAATAATAAGAATAATGTAATCAGAGAGGCCAGTCTGTAATGGTGTGTGTACTCATTGCCTGTGCTGTTTCCAGGTGTGATGTTCTGCAGTGTGTCCTAGTTTCTGTTAGTAGCTGAATCATAATGAGATACAGTGTTTTCCTGAACATCCATGCATCCCTTGAGAGCAAAGACCTTGTACAATTACCAGCAACCATCTCCACTGAGACCCTGCGGGCCGTCTGACTGTGATAAATCATACAGTACTTCAGCACAGAATGACTGCTGACTTACTCCCTTACTTCCCCTCAAATCTATCACATACATTTAATAATCAAAGCTGAATTCAAAATTAAACACTTACGCACAGCAATGCAGGGGAGACTGGGGTAAGCTGTCACAAGGGTAATATTTCATGAAGTCAAGCATTTGATACTTTTCAATGTTACCATTTTTATATTCTGTGTTTCCTGAACTGTTCTGTTTCACTGCTTAAATATATCGTAAAAGTTATTCAGTGGTCTCTAATGCATTTTAACAAATATATTGCTTTTTGTACTTTAAATAGTATTTTTAAAAAGTGTTCTTCTAAAATCAGTTTCGTTAAACAGCAGGTTCTCACTGTGACAACTTGCCCCAGGAGTCTACCTGTGACTGCATCTTCTTTTCCTGTGGTATAATGGAGGAAATGTTGATAGCTTTTTTATGATGGCTTATGCATGTTTTCAATAATCTGTGCATTATAGGCATGAAATAAACTGTACATTTTTATTTCCAACAAAGGTCAAAAACTAAAATAAAAGTAAAATGATTAAAATAAACAGTGTTTAAAATAAAATATTAAATGATAGAATTAAAAACATATAAATTATAAAAATAAAATAACAAAATAAAAGAAGTTTTTATAATGAAGATTACATTATCTAAAGAAGGTATTAAAATATAAAGTAAACATGGGGAGTAAGCATAATGCTCTCTCTTTCTTTGCCATAAATCATAATAGAAAGAATGATATTAATATTTATAGGCTATGCACACACTGGAAATCAGAAAAGTGCTCAACTGCTTTTAAGATTTTTTTTTTCTTGTTCCTTTTTTTTTCTAAATAAAAATAAATATGACAACTTCTATTTCATATGTTATGCTGTTGGGTTATTTGTTGGCTCTGTTATAGAAAAGGTCAAAACTTTCTAGCAATTCTCAACTTTTCCACTTTCAGTTCTTTTCTTTTCTTTTCTGATCTCATGTACTCCATCTGTTGTTTGATGACAATCCCACTTTGATCCTCTGGTTTTATGTGGTTTCATCATTGCTCATACAGTCATACCAGCATGTGTGAAATAATGAACTTGAAAGAATGAATCTGTCAGCAGTTTTGATGTGTCTAGTTTGCCCTCACAGAAGCTTTTGATGAGTTTCCTCCTTCAAACAATCCTGGAGTTTTGTTTTTAAGACATATTTCATGTTTTCACTTTGATCAGCCTTCAGGAAGAAATGAGACATTACAGAAAGGTGCTGAAGGTTCAGATGTTTTGTTTTCCAGAGCTTTGAAGTATTTCCTGACTGTTATTCTCTGTTTATTAGTGATGTTAAGTGATGCTTGCCTTAGCTATTTGCTGAGAAAAGCATCGCTTTAACTTTTTGGGTCATAGAGGAACCCAAGCTATATCTGGAGTCCACAAAAGTATAGCTCCATTCAGCATTGAGTGAGGAATTTTACAGGAATAAGATAAGGTGAGGATGTCATGGTCAGCTGTACTTGTCGGTTAAAGTTAAAATAGTGCATCATTCAGATTTGCCTTCAGTTCACAAGCAATATATATATATATATATATATATATATCCTAGGATTTTTTTTAGCCTATTTATTTATTTATTGGATTTTTTTATACAATTTGAAATTTCAACCCCAAATACTTTGCAATAAACACAGTTTGAAACAAACAGATAATTGTTTTTACAAACTGATGACAAAAGGGGCACTCTGGGAAAGACTATTATTAAATTTAGCAAATTTTTCATTTACTGGGAAAATTATAAAAAAATAAAAATAAAAATAAATAGAGACGACTACAACTTTATTAGACATAACAAAAAAATTGTCAAAGAAGCCAGAAAGCCTCCAATTCTATATCACTAAACATGTCACTACAAAATGTACACAAACAGGTAAAGAAATCTGAGCTCTGACAAACCCACTTCCTCAATGACATCATGCTCTAGGAAGTGACATCATATTGGAGGGAAAACCATAATGGCGTTTCTTGGTTTGTCAGTTGAACAATATATCTGTCTGATAAAGCCATATAAATCGGTTTAATTATATTTCAAGAACTGAACTTAAGGCTTGAAATGCTGTAAACTAACTCCAATCAATCAATGAGAAAATCCTTATCGTTATTTCCACCCTGTTCGGATGATTTATGAGTATGACATATCCATGCATTGCATATAAAAACGGCGTTTTGTCGATTTGGTTTGGTTCAAAGATAAGTTTATGTTAAGTTTGTTCTTTCTCTGTGGCGCCATACGCAAAGTTGCGCAGTACAACAAACCACCACTAGAGGGCAGAAGATGATGCATGTATCTAAACGACGTGAGTTGCTTCTTTGGATACTTTTCGTCTTCGACATCAATGCATCTTAAAGAAAGTTAAATAAGAAAAAAAAATATAGGCTATAATTCATTACAGAATTGATATCTCAGATGACTTTACTTTGTGTATTATAATTAGCTTGTTCAAAGTGACATCCCTTCATGGAATTTACTTTCTTTTTATATTTCATCAACAGCATGGCTCATAAATAACCTAGAAATAGCATTAATTATTATTATTGTTGTTGTTGTTGTTTTTAGTTTTCTAAATTCTAAATAATCGTCTAGATGTCTCTTTCGGCATTCATAACTGTGAGTTACAGACACCTTTTGGTCTTTTTCTTCTCCTTTTTAACACCTCTGTATGATAAGATGAAATTTATTAAATATACACAGAGATATGCAGATTAGCAGTTAATTTTACACATTATTCTTCCTCCTTATAGTTAAGAAAAATACATATGCACTTACAGTTTGCACAACCCCCCCCATCCCCCCACCCCCTAACAAAATCATTTTTCTTAGTGTTAACCAATCCAGTCGTGTTTTAGTGATTTTAATGGATGTATATACATTCATTCACAGATGTGTAGTTATGCATCATTATGCAAAGTATATTTGTTTTATATTATTTTAAACCCAACAAACTTGCTATTGCAAAATGTTTTGCTTGATTTGATGCAGTGACATTTATATATTTAAAGTGACCAGTGTTGGGGCCAGTGTATTTACACATAACTCTTCTGCCTATAAATGCATCCACACTTCAGTAATGCAATGCATATTTTCTCATCTCATTTACATGCTGATTTGACCCCATGTTAATACCTTAGCCCACTCTTTTCCTGTTCTATTTGTTTTAATCTCTGCAAGTCCTTCCCTGTTCTCGTCCTGACAACACGTTTATTTTCTTTAGGAACAAAAGTGTGGCCTCTGGCTCCTGCGGGGCCCCCAAGCGAGTGATTTTTGGGGTTCACAGTGCGGTGACCTCTGAGGAGACGCAGTAATGTCCTGAACTCTTCAGCATCAAAGAGATCTGTGGGGGGGGCGGAGCTGAGACAGAACGCATCACAATGCCGGTCCACCTACACTCTCCCGCTCCTGTTCCTCACTTTCCTCAAGTATGCGAATATGAAAGACTTCAGTCCTCTCGCTGTGACCTCTCTATCACATCAGCTCTGGTACTTTAATCCTTTCAGCTGATGATCGCAGATTTGATTTAACTTTTTGTTTGTTTAAATGGATGGTTCACCTAAAAATGTTCTGACAGTTTACTCACCCGCGGGCCACCTGAGATGTACATGGGTTTGTTTCTTGATGGGAAGATTTGAAGAAATCAGTCCAAAGAAAATACGGTCCAAGTCCAAAAAAGAAACAAATCCATCAAGTTTTTCTTTTTTTACTTTGAACCATTGGGTCTGGCCAAAATACGAGAACAAAATACTATATCATTTATAATAACGCTTTCTCCTGTGTAAAAGTCCATCTACTGTTGTCCTCACATCAAAATCCAAAGACATATTTGTCTAGAATTGTTTTGAACTGTTTTCTCTTGTGAACGGTGCTTGATCTGTGCAGATTTCTCTCTTGATTCAGATGAGATGCCTTTTTCAATGGAGAAAGCAATATTATGGCTTTAGGACTCATATTTTATCATCTTAATGATAGATTTCTTTCTTAACATCCACATTTTCACTTCACAAGACATTTACTGATGGTCTGGAGTGGTGTGGGTTACTTGTAAATTATTGTGATGTTTTTATCAGCTGTTTGGACTCATTCTGACGGCACCCATTCACTGCAGAGGATCCATTGCTGAGCAAGTGATGTAATGCTACATTTCTCCAAATCTGTTCCACTGAAGAAACAAACTCATCAAGTCTTGGATGGCCTGAGGGTGGGTACATTTCCAGAAAATTTTAATTTTGAATGCAACCATTCCTTTATTTTAGCTTTGCATCACAGGAAATATTTTAAATTGTAATAATATTTCAAATAATTAGTGTATTTACAATTAAATAAAACATTCAAAAACATAAAAAATATATATATATATATATATATATATATATATATATATATATATATATATATATATATATATATATATATAATTGTATTTATTTTGTTTTGGCATTTTTGTGTCTATTACTAAGTAAATGTGAACATTAAGTGTTGTGGTTATAGTCAAGGGCATGTGTGGCTTTCAAAAGCATTTCCAGACCAGTCAAAGATGATTTAATGCATAATGTGCCATTTCTTTATAGAGACACACTCCACACAGACCACATGTTAGTTAAACATTAAAAGTCCTGAAACCTACACATCATTGTCTAGTTAACATCTTAGCCTGGCATCACCATTGTACTTCACTTAAACCCACACACACACACACACACACACACACACGCACAGCTGTCAGGTCTGAATGAGATGTTGAAATCTATGACTGTAGAAAAGCCAGGACAACACGTGCAAGAGCACAATGTAAAGAAAAAAAAACACAACAGATTGTACTGAATCACACACACACACACACACTCCCCCTCAGTGAGCCTGTGACAGTGATAAACGTGTCAAGTTAGTGAAAGGGACTACAAACAGACAGCATCTCGTTTCCACTTTGTGTGTGTGTGTGTGTGTGTGTGTGTGTGTGTGTGTGTGTGTGTGTGTGTGTGAGCGGACACAGGAGGAGCTGTCCAATTAGAGGCTGGACACCACGCGGTCTGCCAGGGAGGGTCTGGGGCGCAGGTTTTGTTTTCTTGAAAAAGTGCCATAAAACAACTCTCCTTAATTGGTGCCCTATAAAATTAGCATTTGCAAGAGCATTCGATTTCCTCTGGCTTTGTGTGAGTTGTTGACCTTATTCACTTTCAGTTATTTCTTTGGTTTTATTGCAAAACAGACAGAAACTGAGAGGAAACTGGTATTTCTGAAGCATCTCTTGACTTTCTCTCCCCTGTGAACGTCAGTCACGCTTCATTTTGATGTCTTTGATCAGATGAGGCTGCTGTATTGTGAACCGCGTGACCTATGGAGACATTCATGAGTTCATAATTAGCACTTTAACCGGCATAATCAGGTTTTTATTTAAGACTTTATTTCACCCTGTCGTAATATTTAAAGTGAAAAGGAATGGGGCAATGTCTTACAATCACTTTAAATGATAAGCAATGCAGACATCATTGGTCCATGTGTTTGTAAGTAAATGTCTATCAATCAAAGTGTCATTTGATTTTCTACATAGAAAGGAAAGTTCAGCATAAAAAAAATAGGAAAGAAATGTCAATTCAACCATAATGTATCTGAAAGTGTAACTTTTTTAAATTTGATTTTCATCACTGTAATACAAATGAAATTTACTCCAAGTAAAATACTTTAAAAGATGGTTTGGTTAAATTTAAATGAGCTATTTCTATTTTAACATAACAACAGGTTTTGACATGAAAATAGACATGAATAGAATAATTGAAACATTTATGTCTGATTGCAATACAAAAAGAAAGAATGTGTTTGTGTGGTTTAATTGAATGTGTGTGTCTCTAAAGATGAAAATGCCTTTCCCCCATGCACAGCAAAACAAAAAAGAAAAAAAAATAATTTCACAAATATAGAATTATATACAGCTATAAAAAATGAACGCAAAATATAATTCCTTGCTTTTGTTCTTTTGAGTTATGGGTGAAATATGAGCCAGGCTTGTTCCTGACAGGTCTCACCCCAATTCTGTCTTAGTTCCATCTGTGGTCAGCAGTTGTCTTTTAACTGGTTACCTTTGCTTGTGCTCCTTCACCATGCCAGCCCCCTCCTCACACACACAGGTCCCATCTGTGAGGGGTCTTGTGCCATGTGTCCTTCCTGTGGTTGCTGTGGGCTACAGTGGTCCGTGTGTGCAGTGTCTTTGTCCGTGGACAGTGACAGTCCTGCTTTCAGTCACTTGTCATTGACCCAGAGGTCACGGCACACAAAGAGGCCTGAGTTGGTGGCCACTGTACAGAAGTCTCATTTGAGGATGATTAACCACGGAGAGAAGTGTGTGTCTGTTTTTTGAGGGAATCAGATTCATTAGTGCCACATAATTGAGCGTATTTTCTTAAATGACTTTAATGAAGTGACACTTGAGCTCTTGTTCAGACAATGAATGAATTGAAATATAAAACTCAAAAGAGTTTAACTTTTCCTCTCCATACACTTTACTCTGTAAATTCTCAACAAAAAAAAAAAAAAAGTTAAGGGTTGTGTTTCAGAACTATTGCGAACTCATCAGGTATAAGGGTTAATCAGGTTCCTTCAAACACATTATAAATGATAAATAAATAAAAAAAGATGGCAAGATATACACTGTCACAAGTTTGGACACTTTTATGAATTTGTTTCTCGTGGTCTCAAATTCTTCAGCTTACATTCTTGGAATTAGATATGTATATTAACTGACTAACTGAGCACTTAACCAACTAAATAAATAAACAATTTAAACAATTATGTAACTAAATTTTTATATAGATAATTAACTTTATTAATTAATGTAACTTTATATATATATATATATATATATATATATATATATATATATATATATATATATATATTTAATGTTACAAAAATGTGTGTGTATATATATATATATATACACACATTTTTGTAACATTAAAAATTATTTTATATTAGATCCTTTATATTGACTAAGTATAAATTATATATAATCCTTTATAAATGACTAAAAGTAAATGTAATATTTAAAATATTTTTTATTACTAACTGGATTTATTGCAGAAAAATAAATTAAGGAATTACTTTTTTCTTTTGTTTTTTCTTATTTTTTTCCACTCCCCCCACCTTATTTCTCATGAGTGTTTATTCAGTGGTTTTGAGAGGTGATTATGTGCGTCTTTCTTTCTGTCTCCTTCTGTCGAGTGTGTGTGTGTGTGTTGGAGGTTAACACAGTCTGCACTCATTGTAAGTATGACCATCTGTGTGTTTCCAGCACTGCTGTGTGTGTGTACTGATCTCTTCATTTGGATTCAAAGCCACTTCGTGATGTTTTAACACACACACACACACACATCAGCTGAGAAGAATTTGTTACAGATGTGTTGTTAAGCCGCTTCTGAGAATGTGCATGTGTGTTCGAATCATAGAAATGTGTACCTTTATACATTTTGTTTGAGAATAATAATGATACTTTGCAATTATCTTGATTGTTGATATAATAGCAATTCTAAAGCTAAAGTCAACAATTACATCAGAATACTCTATCCTTCAAAAGTTTAGGGTTTGGTAATTTTTTGCAGTCTGTGACTGTTATTATTTGATCAGAAATACAGTAAAAACAGTAATATTGTGAAATATCATTGCAATTCAAAATATTCAAAATAAAGATTTTATTTTTGAATATATTTAAAAATGTAATTTATTCCAGTGATCAAAGCTGTATTTTCAGCATCATTCCTCCAGTCTTCAGTGTCACATGATCCTTCAGAAATCATTCTGATATGATGATTTGCTGATCAAGAAACATTTCTAATTATCAGCAGTTGAACAGTTGTGCTGTTTGGTATTTTTGTGGAAACATTGATCCTTTTTTTAACGAATTTAAAGTTTGAAAGTTTGTATCCTTTGTTACATTATGCATGTATTTACTGTCACTTCTGATCAATTGAATGAAATCCTTGCTGAATTAAGAATTTTTTTCTTTCAAACTAAAAATTAAATAAAATAAAAGGTTCTAAGACAGGAAAACCCTCTTTGGTTCTATATAGGAGAAAAAAAAATAATACTGACATATGGTAAGAGAACAGATGTTTAATCATTTGAATAGCAGCTCAGATCATTTGGTCTCTGAAGAGTTTAAAATGTTAATCTCTCACTTTTTATGGCAGACTTTTGTATCTTGCCAAGTCCGAGCACAGTTCGAGATGTTAAGATCTTTTCTGAAACATAGGTGAGACTTTTGCGGCCCTTTTCTCTGGAGAACCTTTAGGAGATTTCGACAGAAGGCTTCATTTCATCTGATTGCTGAGTAACAACTGAAATATGGAAGAGCAACTCATTTGTGATTCTTCTTTTCTCCCAGGTTTGCAGCAGTGATTCTTTGCATTTCTTGAGAATAAAAGCTGCATGATATCAGGCAGCAATCAAAGAGCAGGTCTACTTTTCCTTCTTTCACCCCCTCTCTTGTTTTCTGCCTCTGGCAAATCATTCCCTCTTCTCTTCTCTTCTTTTCTCCTCTTTTCACTCTTTCTCTGTTCTAGTTGGGCTGTAATTTATGATGTTGCAGCAGCACAAATGAGATGAAGCTTTTATAACAGACGCCTGCTGACACACTTTAGCTCCCCTCTCTCTGTTAGGGAAAGTTATTGCGCTTGTTAGTAACGGTCATAAAAAGCTCGGGGCCGTTCACACTGTGCTTGTCATGATGTAGTTTAGTTAATGTCATTGTTTCAAGAGGGTGAAGTTAATAAATCACTAACTCCTCAGTCCTCAATGTGCTGCACAAACACACACACACACACACACACACACATACTCTCACTCTCTATCTCTATATCTATCTCTCTGTCACTCATTCTTGTAATCCAATAATTGAAATATCAATTAAAACAATCGTATAATAAATAAAAACTTATGAAGTAAAAAAATATATATTGTTAAAATTACTTTACTTTTTTATATTATTATAAAAAAGCTTTTGTAGAGACTTTACAAATTAAACTTTTAAATGACTTTTTTATAATTAATAATCAAATGTTATTAAGCAATAATTCTGACATTATTATGTAAGGTATAGATTGGTCTTTAAAAAGTGTAAATATTCATAGATTTTTGCACTTTCGTATTTTTTCTAAACTTCTCTGGTAGAATTTTTTTTAAATGCAAATGTTTTTGGTGTTTCTCATCCAAAGCCCACAACTGTCTAAAAACTATTTGCAAATCAGCATTACATTTATAAATTGTTTCCAATTTTTTGCTTTGAAATGTAAAAAATGTAATTCAAATCAAAGGTTTGCTCATCTGCTTTGCAACTGTTAGAACAGTTTATTTAACTGTAACTCTAACACTTTCTCACGACCAATTCGTACATATTTTACGAGGTGGCTTATTCGTACAAATTTGTACGACCTCACTCGTATGATTTTATACGATTTGTCTAACAGTTAGGTTTAGGGGAGGGGTTAGGTGTAGGTCATTCGTACAAATTCATACGAATTGTGCAACTCGTAAAATACGTCCAATTTGGCAAAAATCGTATGAAATTGTACGAATGTGGTCGTACGAATTCGTACGAATAAGCCACCTTTTTAAAATATGTATGAATTGCCGTGAGATCGGGTTGGTAACTCTATTGGTGATCAGATGTGATTGAATGTTCAGTGAATGTCTTTAAGCACTATTGAGGCTGGATTTCCCTGTCTCAGCAGCTTAAGATCTCTGAAACGTGTGTGTGTGTGTGTGTGTGTGTTTGAGCTCAGCTGGCTCTCAGCTCTAATCCTCACTGATCTGTTGAGACTACACACATAAGGCTGTGATAATACTCTCATTTTCTGCTCACCTGAACACTGACAATTCACACACACCGTCTCTCTCTCACACACACGGGTCTTTAACAGCAGCTTAGGAAAGTCAAACACTTTCATTCCAAGTTAAAGGCATACAGATTAAGCATTAAAGAGGCAAAGGATTGAAGAGATACTCTTTCATCCATTCACGAGCTTGCATTCGGCCTCTTTCTCTCTTGTATCCTCTTGCTGTGTGGCCTGTGGATTAAGTAAACACATGAATGAGAATGAAGCTCTTAAACACCCTCATGTATTCATAAGCACACACACAAACACACAGATGGACATTTGAACATATCATCCATTGATGACTTGAGATGAATGATAGAGATGTTTTTTATGCATATTCTCTTGAAAATCTGTGATTGGCAACATACGACCCATGCTCTTCTTAAAACTAGTCCATATTTCTGTTCTATTGCATGTCAAATACCATGATAAGATTATCAGTGAACAATTTAAAAGTTAGCTTGCATAATATAATGAAGTACACTCATACAGGACACATTTATGGTGTCTTTTTTTATATCCTTTTTTTTTTTTTTTTGGAGCTCAACAGGCATTATCTCTATATTATTATATCTAGTTTTATTACTGTACATTATTGTTGTTACTATTTATATATAGATTGGAATAGAGCTGTGTAAATAATATTGTTTAAAATGTATCCTTTCGTGTTCCACAAGTTTTAACAACATGAGTGTGAGTACATACAGTAGCCTACTTTTTATGTTAAACTAAGTTGTTTTGGATAAAGTTTTGAATGTAGCATTTGACTGTAGCAAAGAAAAAAAAAACACATTTCTTATTATATTTTTTTAAACAATGAAAATGTTGTAGCTGTTTAAATATACAGTTCTGTTCAAAAGTTTGGGGTTGTCAAGATTTCTTAATGTTTTTGAAAGAAGTCTCTTCTGCTCACCAAGGCTGCATTTATTTGAATAAAGTGAAATAATATTTCTGCACGCAGCATGCTATTTTTACTTTATATTTGATCAAAACATGCATTTATTGGTTGAAAATTACAGTAAAATTTTAAAATAATATTAGAATTCAAAATTTCTTGTTATATACTGTATACAAATGTAATTTATTTCTGTGATGTAATAATTACTCCAGCATTCAGTGTCACATGATCATGACCATACATACATTATAATATGCTGATTTGCTGCTCAAGAAACATTTCTTATCAATCATTGAAACTGTCATATATATTTTTGTGGAAACTTAGATATATTTTTTTAATCCTTGCTGAATGAGTATTTATTTATATAAAATCTTACTGACCCCAAACATGTGAATGGTTTTTCTATGCTTAATATTTCAACTACAGCATTATGCTTAATTAATCCTCGCATACCTGCTGTCTGATATCTGAGAGGGTCTTTTTCATGCTCTTCTCTCATTAGTGAGGAACACTGTTAGTCCAGTCAAAGATCTGTGGTTCTTCTGGCTCTGAGCCTATAACATGCCAAAAGCCCATATGTTCTGTACTCATGACAACACAACACACGCTTCAGCCCAGAGAGAGGCACCTGCTGTGACGCCGGTGCAAGATGCTCTCATTTTCTGGTTTCCTAACATCTTTTTGGTTTAAATCTGCTTTCTCTCTCCGTCTTTACTCATTGTTTACTCATCTAATGCCCTTCCAAATCTGCATGCTGCAACAAAACAATGGAACATTTAAGAAGAATCTGTTCCATAAAATTAGAGAAAATAATGACCACCTCTGTCAAGCTCCAATAAGGACAAAAACACCATAAATGAATCATAAAACTAGTATATGACTTGTGGGCTGAAGTTTAATAGTAGTTTGCTTTTGAAATTAGTTTCAAGGCTGCATTTATTTAATAAAAAAATACAGTAAAAACAGTAATATTGTGATATATTATTAAAGTTTAAAACAACTGTTTTCTATTTGAATATATTGTAAAATGTAATATATTCCTGTGAAGCAAAGCTGATTTTTCAGCATAATTTCTCCGGTCTTCTGTGTCACATTATCCTTCAGAAATCAATCTAATTATTAATGTAGAAAACAATTCATATTTTTATGGAAACCATGACACATTCATTGATGAATAGAACATATATACAATAGCTTTGTGTATTGGCATGTTGCTAACATGATACTCTAATAAGCATAAACATACATCGAACACACATTTTTTTGATAAAATATTAATACATTTTAATAGTGTATATTTATAGTTATAGTTATATATTTCTTGTTCCTTTATTTTCAACCTAAATCCATTGGTATATAGATTGAATTTGAAGGTTATTTTATAATTTAGTTACAGTATCTAACATTTCATTTTGTCTTTTTTTTTTTTTTTTTTTTTGTTCTTTTAAAAATATTACTATTTATGTTTCATTTGTTTTTCAGATTCAGTTTAGTTCTATTATTTATTTATTTATTTGCAGTTAAAAATTACATTCCTTTGACTTGAACTATACACACACACACACACACACACACACGGTGTTGGGGGTAATGCATTACAAGTAAGATTACTTTTTTCAAGTTTTATTTTTACTTTAACTATAATAACTTTGACTACACTGCACTGGTCTTATTTGCAGCTCATGGATCATAATGTGAGTGAAGTAGTTTTGTGTAGATGCGGGGTGTGTGTGTGTGTTTTAAAGAGTGTAATGGAAATGTTAATGATTCCTGTAAAAGCAAGCAGTGCTGTTATAGTAATAACTCTCTCTTTCTTTTCTGCTCCTCCTCAGCCCTCCACAGGGGCTTTTCGCAGGATCTTCACACTCTGTTGTGTCTAATGGAATTGAGTCTGCCAGTGTCTTTACAGCCAAGTTAAAGTCTATCTTGACTACCTAAACTGTCCTTAAAACATCCTGTTCAAGTTTACAAACCACACAGAGAAAAGGAGATTGTCAAGTGTAAATATAATGAAACCTGCATTACATTCTTAGTTTTATTTGGTATTGTATCATTACTGTAATGCATCAGGACATTATATTTTTGAGTTGTTGTTTTTTAACTGCTCATTGTGATCCTTATTAATCCATGGTGATCCTCATTAATTATCAAAAATACAGCATTATATTACATATACATTTAATCATTTAGCAGATGCATTTATCCAAAGTGACTTACACATGAGGAATACAAGAAGCAATTTACTATAAAATTATAAATATAAAAAGTTTTAAAGTAATAGAAAAAAGCTTTATTCTAAATATTCATAATTTTAAGACAACATAACAAACACTTTACAGGTAATAAAGTTGGTTAACATTGGTTGACTACATCTACAGCATTTATTAAGCTTAATGTTAATTTCAACATCTACTGACACATTACTAAAATCAAAATGTGTCTCTGTTAATATAATTTAATTCACCTGAGCTAACATGAACTAAATATGAACAGTTGGGTTTTTTATTAACTAAGTTTAACAAATATTAATGAGTATTGAGTATTTAATTGGTAGTTCATTTTAGTTAATGATTAACTAAAGTTAGATAATGGGACCTTATTGTAAAGTGTTAACAAACATTCTCTAGATGAATAAGTAGTTTTATTTTTCTTCTTTTAATATATTATTATTGTTGGCATGAATGTATTTGTTTATTTATTTAAAAAACAATTCCTCCCACTGGTTTTTGAAGTAAAATATGGCTTGTACATATGTTTAGATTAATTGTGATGCCTTTAAGCTGTCAACAGACCTTCCTAACACATTCTTTAGAAGGAATAAAGCACAACCATATTTTACTTCAATTATGCGAACCATAGCAAGCATTAGAAAATGCAAGGCCCAAGTGTTTTTTTCACATACATGTTCATGTTAGCTGTTGCAGTTTGTGTGTCTGTGTGCATATGTGTCTTCTGTGGAGGCGGGGTCGGGGTGTATACAATGCTATTGGGGCCTGGAAGGGGTGTGTGGGGGTGAAAGTGTGGCCTCTCTGTCATTGGCCCTGGGCCTAATGTCACATTATGCATCTCATTGTGTCTTTGTGATGCTGAGGAGTATAAATACAGCCCTGCCAGTGTCCACACACACTCATTCCTCCTGCAGACCTACAAACTGAATCCTCAGAGAAAGAAGCTGCATTCTAGGTTGACTTTTTAAACTTCGAGCAAGTGGATTGTTCTTGAGAAGACTGCACGTTCTCATCCAAGACTTCGCGTAAACAGTTATAAGATGGATTCTGATGCAAGTTCCACATGCAGTCGGTCTTCTTCACCCGAGCTGGCTGTGGACTCCAGCTTTTTCTCCAACAAAGTGTTTCAGGCGTACTGCACAGATAGAGAAACAGGGCAGTCCAGGTCTGAAAAGCTATCACAGAACACCGGATCTGGTGGAAAGAGCCCCGCACAGGCCGATCTCTCCAAAGACGACCTGCAAGATCTACGACTCAAAGTGAACAGCCGCGAGCGCAAACGCATGCACGACCTCAACCAGGCCATGGACGGGCTTCGAGAGGTGATGCCCTATGCACAGGGCCCATCCGTACGTAAGCTTTCCAAAATCTCCACCCTGCTTCTAGCCAGAAACTACATCCTCATGCTGTCCAGCTCTCTGGAGGAGATGAAGAAGCTAGTAGGTGACGTTTATGGAGCCAGGAGTCAGAGTCACTCGGCTAGACGGGTTCTACAACCAACTTCGGCTGCTCCGGCATCCCAGTTACAGCTGCTTTCACTTGCTCCATCTCTGCACTCTCTGGTGGGCAACAACACCATGCCGACAGTGGGCCAAGCCCCTCATTCTCCACCCACGGCTGGGTATCTGGGTTTCCCTGCTCCACCTCTTCCCAGCCTTCTGAAAGACCCTATGCATCTCTCCAGCGGCTACAGGCATTTTCCCGGCATGCCATGCCCATGCTCCCTCTGCCAGCCTCTCCCTGCTTCCACAGCCAGCCTGCACAGCCTCTCCATGGGGAAGTGATTCAGGCGAGGGTCAGGCTCCAGGCTGGAGAAGGCCGAATTTAAAATACAGACTCGAAAAGAACTGAAAACATCTGGATGTGTTGCTAAATGTGTTGTATACTTTGTAAATGTCATGTACAGAATTTCTTTTCAAACAAGCTGCTGCTATTTTTTTATCAAAGAATGTTTTTTTTTTTTTTTACTGTTATAGCATTTTTGAATAGTCACTGTATAAACATATGTGCTTCTTTGTAGCAAAATGACAAATGAAAATGTATAGTTTTGTTTCTTAAATTAAACATCTATTATTGTAATATCCTTATTTTTCAGTGTCTTCATTTGATCAATTAAACAATTTTTCAGAAGTGCCCCTAATAATTTAAAGAAAAAAATTCACGTTTAAGTATTTGACAGAAACTTTTAGCAAAAGAGACTTAAAAGAGCCTTCAAGCTCAAACCCATGACCTTGGTGTTGCAAGCATCACACTTTATATTAGGAATAATTGCTGATCTATTTACTTAAGTTCATCATTATAAAGCATTTTTTTTTTATTGCAATCAATTTTACAATATATATAAAGAATATTTAAAGATTGCATAGAAGATTATAAAATGCAAAACGTTTAAATTAATAATCTTAAGAAAATTATATATTTAGAAAAAGATGATTAAGCATCTCCCAAAATCTCATATACATTGTTCTGTAATGTAAATTAACGGCAATAATTTAATTATTATTATCAAATTTGTATCAAAGTGAAACATTTTTAAAACATTTATTTAAAAAAAATTACATTGCCATTGTGTCATTTCAAACAGGAAATGTATTCTTAATTTATTCTTCTAAAAAAGTAAAATTGAAAACAACTTTTTTTAGTTGAAGGAATTGTTGGACATCTATTAAATAATTCAAGAACAATTATTAAATGTGACCCTGGAGCACAAAAACAGTCTCAAGTCACTGGGGTATATTTTTAGCAAAAGCCAGAAAAATGACAAAAATCATTAGGATATTAAGTAAAGATCATGTTTCATGAATATATATAGGTTAAATTTACTACTGTAAATAAATAAAAATATATATAATAAATTATTAGTAATATGCATTGCTAAGAATTCATTTGGACAACTTTAAAGGCAATTATCTCAATATTTTTTTTTTCTTTTTTGCACTCTCAGATTCCAGATTTTCAAATAGTTTTAGATGTATCTCCATTTTGGAAAATTTATACTTAAAAATATCTTACAACCTTATCTTACAACCCATATTAATTTAAATAAAGCTAATATAAGTATAAAATAATGAGGTGCTTAAAATAAAAAAATAAAAAATGGCAGCTACCCATCTGTTCTGAAATCATGTGTCAGTGTTCCGTCAATTCGTTTCATGATATATATGAATATAAAATGAGTCCATATGCTTTCATCCAGCACCATTATTGCGATATTGCCCACACTGTGTTTATGTTTTTAGCATATGCTAACAAACACAGGCATCATTTCTGCCCGCTATAAAATGCTGCCTTTGGACTGAACCATCTGTACCGAGACTAGTTAATGTATGAAAAAGCAAAGCAGCCAGACCGCTCGGAGCCCGGGGCCTACTCTCACCCATCAATCAGAGAGAGAGAGACGCAAGCTGTCGCCAGGTTGGCGCGTCAGCATTGTGCAGCACACGCAGGGGACGGCCAGCACTTCTTTTCATGTTTGTGCAGGAAGATTTGTCACTGTCCAATAAAGCTGTGATCATATTCAAGCCGTCCTCACTGGGAGTCGTTTTCATGAGAGGCTTTGACAGCTGCGCACACCATCATTTGTTAGCTGGAAAGATCTTTTGACTTTAGACTTTCTAAAATGCCCAATAGTTGAAATCGAAGATATAAAATATTAGGCACAAAGGCATCAGAAATGAACCAGGGGTCAGAATAAAAATGACAAAATGCACTTGATATTTATTTCAATTTCACTGTTTTTGTTTTTAAAGAAACTAATAATTTTATTCAATAAATAACATAAATGCATTAAATTGATCAAAAGTGACGGTTTACAATGTTACAAAGGTTTCTATTTCAGATAATTGCTGTTCTTTTTAACTTTCTATTCATCAAAGAATCCTGAAATATAAACATACATACATAAATAAATACATACATACATACATACATATATATATATATATATATATATATATATATATATATATATATATATATATATATATATATATATATATATATATATATATATATATATACATTTAAAAATATTGAGCAGCACAACTGATTTTAACACTGATAATAGTATTTTTATTTTTATTTATTTTTTCGCTGAAAGTTAACATATTAGAATTATTTCTGAAGATCATGTGACACTGAAGACTGGGTGATACAGGAAATTCAGCTTTGCATCACAGGAATAAATTATATTTTAAAGTATATTCAAATAGAAAACAGTTATGATAAATTCTGCAATCATACATAAAGTTATCATAAATATCAACAGATCTACTGACAGGAACACATGACACTTTAAAGAAATATCCATTGAAATAATTATTAAATATGAACTTTTTTATCTTATAAACTGTTGGAGTGTAAATAGGCTCTTTGCATAGTAAAATCACACAGCCTTGAGTGGCTTCTTTGCTTTAACACACCACGTACAGGTACAACACTCTTAAAAATAAAGCTGGTTTTCACAGTGATGCCATAGAACCACTTTTGGTTCCCCAAAAAAACGTTTTCTTAGTGTGAAGAACATTTTAAACATCTGAAATCCTTTTTTACACTATAAAAAAATAAATAAAAAGCTTTTGTAGAATGGAAATGTTCCATTAAACGTTCTTCAAGCAACCATCAATGGAAATAAAGAGCCATTAAGACTGCAGTTTTGTCATACTAGCGCCAGTCCGCAGGATGCAAAATGCTGCAATCCGATGTTTTGTACTTGAAATCTTCATTTGTGCAAAATCCTTTTATACACACACGCACACAGTTTGAGACTGTATTTCTCAAGAGCTAAATCAAGCGTGAAAAATACACATTTCTCCTCACAGGAATCCCGGGCCGACAACTGAAAGATCAGAGGGGAGATGAAGAGATGTGTCTCCTCTCCTCCTCTGCTTTCCTCCCTCTCCCTCTCACACTAAATGGAGGAAGACAATAGCACTCGCTTCGAGCACAAAGAGAGGGCACAGGGGGCAGCCGTAACACAGTCCCTTCTTTTTGTGTTTTTTTTCTCGATGCGTTAACCGGCCTGGTCAGCCTGCAGAGGGCCCTGACACTCCAACGGCAGCACAAAGGCCCTTAGCTCCTTATTTATGGGCCCATTGACAACGCTAAAGAGCTCCTGTCAGGGGCCTGCTCACAGTCAGCTGGTGAACATCCCAGCGGGGGGAGGCAGCTGCCATCCTACCCGGTGAAGAAGCTCCCTCAGCGGGTCCCTGTGTCCCTGCGGCCCCCCTGAGTCGGGGCCCCCCTCCAGGTCCCAGGCACAGGTGGGTATGGGAAGCTGAACACATTGTGGGGATTACTGTGAGCTGTGGCCTGGCCTGCTGCACAGGGATAATTAGACACATTGACTTGTGCAAAGCTGGTGTTTCCTGATTGTGGGCAGATGGTAACAGTCCATAGAGAGATAACAGCAGGGGATGTATCTGTATGTGAATGCTTGTTAGGGAAAGGTAGAGACACATAGGCAAGCATATAAACAAATGTAGTTTTTTCTAAAATGTCAAAAATGTAAATGTCAAAAAATGTATCTTTACCATGTTTTTTTTTTTTTTGTTTTTTTTTTTGCACACCATATTTATTTATCAATACATTTACTTATTTCAAAATACAGTAACAACAGAAAAATTGTGAAAGATTAATATTTAAAATCTATTTATAATCTATTAAATACTATTTTATATATGCACAGATTTTTCAGTAGGATTTAAAAAAATGTTTTTGAAAGAAGTCTCTTATGCTCAACGAGCATGCAATGTTGTTATTTGATGTATTTTTGATCAAATAAAAGCACCTATTTCCTAAAATACAGTTAAAACAGTAAAATTGTGAAATACAATTAGAAGTTGAAATAACTTGAATATATACACAGATTTCCTGTAAAAAAAAAAAAAAAAAAAAAATATATATATATATATATATATATATATATATATATATATATATATATATATATATATATATATATATATATATATTATTATTATTATTATTATTATTATTATTATTATATAACAGTTACCAAGGCTGCATGTAGAAAGCTATTTTATCGTTTATAACTTAGTTTTGTTTTTGTTTTGTTTTTTGATCAAAGCTTAGTTTTCAGCATCATTACTCCAGTCTTCAGTGCCACATGATCCTTTAGATATCATTCTAATATGATTAAATATGTCTGAGATTGAACCATCTAGTCTGTAAGTGGTTACATGAAATCTCATTCCCTCTTTTTGTGTTTTTGTGCCTGATGATACTTCTGCAATCTGTTCTGATTGTGACATAGCGGGATCATCTAATCAATACATGAAAATGCCTTCTGCGGCCCCAGATTCAGACTGACAGAGTTAATTAGGGAACCAAAGGTCCCAATTAGTGGGATTGGGAAGCATTTGTGGACATATTGTGGAACACACACACATATTGCTCAGGGAGGCTTCAGTTAAGAGAGATGCAGCGCTCAGTCAAAGGCAATGCTGACCCGGTGACATCCTGTTAAACCTCACTTCCTATCAGCCACTCAGTGCTCAATGACAAGCAAAACACAGCTGTGATGGGGGTCATACATGTACATAATGTGAGGGGTCCGGGGCCTCAGGTGTGTAGTTAAGCACTCTCATTAGGATTCAATCCATATGGGCTTTTCTGAATTCTAATGAGGTGATAAACTCCCCGTGTCTATTCCATTATGAGCAAATTCATTTCTTGATTATGTGTAACAGAGTGACGAGACAAACTCTCTCCCATGAGATTTTATGTGTTTTATGATTTTTTCCCCGAGTCCTCTAAACTACAAGACAGCTAATTTACCAAAATTATTGTAAATGTAACATTTTAACTTATAAAAACTCATAATTTAAAAAATTAATTAGACAAATAAAAGAAACAAATAAAAAAACATCCATATTTTTATTTATTTATAAACCTTATAAATGCAGAATATAATATTGTATGAATATATATAATAATCATATAAATTATAAGTTATATAAACGCTATATTTATTTATTTAGAGTTCTTACATTTCATGAAATATATAAAGTCAAATATTTGTCAGATAACATATTGTATTATATAAAAAATAGTTCTAAAGATAAAATATAGAAAGTATAGATTGTATGTGTGTGTGTGTGTGTGTGTGTGTATGTGTGTGCTTGCTATTTATTTACATGCTCGTTATATATATATATAGATATAGATATAGATATACATATATATATATATACACGTGTGTGTGTTTGTGTTCATGTGTGTTTATTTAGGAAATATACAGTATTAAGTGTTCTTTCTTTCTTTCTTTCCATACAGATTAGTCTAATATTGTTTTGTGATTATTGTTTTTGGTGGCCCCCACAGGCCGTCAGTGTAAAGACAGGCGTTTTCGTGTTTATCACAAATCTTGATCTTTTGCGGTTGCCTTACTACGCAGTGTTACGTGAAACATATTTCAGTAAACGAATTCACGCAAATTTCCCCCTTTTTAGTGCAAACTACCAAATTATATATCTGTTAAAATCATTAATAAATGATCCTCACTTTATCTAATGCAGTGTTTGTGAATTTTGTTTGGACGCGCTGGTGAGGTCAGAGTTCAAGCCATACTGATGACGTCATGCGCTGAAGATGGCAGACGGGTGAGTTTACAGCACACAAATGTTCATTTTATCAGTTTAATGCACTATATAAATAATATGGTGTCATGTAGCAACATGAAGTTAACTCTAAATAGTGCATTTCCTCGTTAAAAACATGTGTGTGACCTTTTTAAATGATGAGTTTTATTGGCGGATGTGAACGGGGAAGTCAGACGGGTTTGTTTACAAAAATATCACAGAGTCATGAACAAAAATACACTTTGCAGCCATCTTTATTATTAGTAATATTCATATAAACCCATCCCATATTAAAATAAAAAAGACATAGATCGTGTATATGACAGTAAAGTGATGAAATGGCTTGGTCAGATACTGAAATGAAGGATTCATAAAGCTCGTATGCCACAGATTGTTCCAGACTGTCGAGCTTGGCGTGATCAAACTATACACACGCATTATGAATTATTGATGATTGATTGATCATTCCTATGCTGTACTTTTAAATATCTGTTTCAAATATGTCGTGGATCAAATCTTATAAAAAAATGTTTTTAGATTTATTTTAGAAGAATTATATTCAAGACGATGTAACTTTCTGTATATTTTCTTGATATTGTGTAAAAACTCACGTTATAATTTAGATAATTAAATGCCTGAGTTTGACCTGAAGAGATTTCTATACTTCTTTAAATTACAACACATGCTTATTCATATTTAAGGCTGTAGAGTTCTAAGGATACTGCATAACAGCAATTACGCACATGTGTTGTGTGTAATATTTATTAATTATTTGAATCGTGTGTGATGATCGCAGGGAAGGAGGATGGTGGGGAGGCTGGCTGACACAGAGCTTCCAGGCCGTCAAAGACAAGGTGAGACAAATCCAAATCAGATCCAGTGTGGACCTACCATATGGATAATGCTAAATAGGTTTGAGGATTCTCTCAGCACTGTGTTTGGGGAAAAGCAATGATTGATCTGTGCTTTCAAGCAGTGGTAGAATTTCTGATACAACTAGTTAGATGCTTCTGTTTTGCATTCTTTTATAATTTTATTACAATTATTTATTTGCACAATATAAATGTAATAGTTGAAGTGAGAAATCAGCATACATTTTGTTTTTAGCATTTACATATGCCCCCCTTTAGCTTTATTACTATTATAAATTTATTTTATTTCATAACCTTTGTTTCAGTCTTAAAACTCTTAAATTCCAGTTGATGAAAATACATTTTTAATGTAGAACCAAATTTGTACACATTGAAACTAATTGCATGTAGTCATAAATAGTACATTTGTTTTCTTTTATAATATTTTGAACGAGATGTTTGTTTACACATGTGTCCATTACTTTGCATCACGTTAACCCTAACATTTGTATTAAGATGAATTTATCTGACTATTTAACATTTATTTGAATGATTATAAGTTATTTATTTTTTTATACAATGAATATTTGTGTTCATAAAATGTGTCCATTACCCTGCATTACATTTGGTTTCAACTCTGTCTGTATTTTTATTCAAATTCAAATTAATATTATATTCATATTTCATGTTTATTTGAATGAATACATTTTAAATAATGTTAGTATTCACAAAACTAATATATATGAGTATTAATATAAATCACACATGAATATGAATATTAATTGTATAATGATCTGTTGTCTCAACAGTCAGCTGAGGCGTATGAGTTTATCAAACGGGATCTTTCAGAATTCTCCAACGTGGTCCAACATGACACGGCATGCTCTGTTGTGGCGACAGCGAATGCAATTAAGACCAAACTAGCAGTAAGGAAACAACTTTACAACACACCAAAACAATGTTAACGCTTACTTTCTTAGCTTGTTTAAACGGTGTTTAGTCTTCAGCGCAAAAGCTAGACATAATATGCCTTTTGTTTACTTTATGTAGATGCAAACCCTAGCCACAAATGATAGTTTATAAGCTGTTTTGTTTATTTAGGTTGAAGGTTCATCAGAGGCAACGGAAAAGGTGAAGAAGGGCATTTCGAATATTTTGGGTGTGATCACAGACACTTTGGTTCCGGCTCCAGACAAGACCATTGACTGTGATGTCATCACGCTGGTAGCCACTCCGGCAGGCACAACAGAGGTCTATGACAGCAGCAAGGTCAGCCACTTCCACACAACTTATATATATTATTCAGTTTTAATTTATGAAATATACACAATTTTAATAAAAAAAAAAATACATATTAAATCGATGTATTGTTGTTGTTTTTTCTGTCAGGCTCGACTCTACAGTCTTCAAGCAGACCCTGCTACATACTGCAATGAGCCTGATGGTATGTAAACCCTTCATGTTTTCTCAAAATTGGATGTGGGATTTTGAGTTTTAATGTGTATTCCATTTAAAAAAAAAAAATTTTCAGGCCCGCCACAGCAGTTTGATGCCTGGTTATCCAGTTTCAAATCGGAAGAGAGGAAAGCTGAGATCTCTGAACTGCTCGTTAACAGTCCTGCCATAAGAGCTCTTTATACTAAAATGGTATGATGCAACTGTTAATTTATGTCCGTACCGACCATGATTCATCTATGCATGTAATTCCACAAACCAAAATAAATAATTAGCTTGTGTTCATGTCAGGTTCCAGCAGCAGTGGCTCATTCCGAGTTCTGGCAGCGGTACTTCTATAAAGTGTTCCAGCTGGAGCAGGTACAGCAGATCCGTGTCTAATACTGCCACTTGAGCTGAAATCAGGCTTATGAGCTTATCTGAACACACACAGCTCAGCGGCTCAAACAACATTATGACGGTCAGTATTAGGCGTAGGATAGGCTTCTTTTGTTGAGGTTTCATTCTATGTTGTAGTTAGGTGGGCAAGTTTGTGGCTACATGGTTAGAAGATTCAGACTTATACATTCAAAGGTTGTAGAGATTCGAGTCCTTGGGGCCGGCCAGGAATTGTCCGTTGGCGGGGAAGTGAATGTACAGGCACTCTCTCCCACCCTCAATACCAACAGACTGAGGTGTCGCTTGAACAAGTGCCACCGAACCCCACAACTGCCTCCCCGCCGGCACCGCAGCATAAAATGGCTGCCCCCCTGCTCCGGGTGTGTGTTCACCGTGTGTGTGTGTTCACTGCGTGTGTTTCGCACTGTTGGATGGGCTAAATGCAGAGCACGAATTCAGAGTATGGGTCACCATACTTGGCTGTATAATCACTTCACTTTTTTTTTGTTATTTTTTTTTTTTTACTTTTTAAGGTGAAAAAAGTATCAAATACACATTCAGTCAGTTAAAGATTACCATGGTAGCTCATCTGCTGGTCATGGTATGTATATGCAGTAGATTTGCAGTCTTTAAGTGCAGGGCCATTGTTCTGAACCTGTTTAAAGAATTAGTTCACAGAACAATATATATAAAAATACACTCACCCTCAGGCCATTCAAGATTTTAGATGCAGTTTGTTTCTTCATCAGAAACAGATTTGGAGATATGTAATATTTCATCACTTGCTCACCAATGGATGCTCTGCGTGAATGGGTGGCCATCAGAGGGAGAGTCCAAACAGCTGATAAAAACATCACAATAATCCACAAGTAATCCACAGCACTCCAGTCCATCAAAAAATCACTTGTGAAATGAAAAACTGCATGTTTGTAAGAAACAAATCCATTACTAAAACTTTCTAAACATAATCCATAATATTGCTTTCTTCAGAAAAAAAAAAGTTGTCTCGTCTCAATCGGGAGGGAAATATGCACAGATCAAGCACAGTATACAAGCCAAAAGAATGCAAAAAATAAAAATAAAAATCTGTTCTGATGAAGAAACAAACACGTCTACCTCTAGGATGGCCTGAGGGTAAGCTGATGAAATTTTGTGATGTTTCCAGAACTGTATGTTTTCAATAAAAACAACAGTTGTTTTGTTGATTGTAGTTAACTTTTTTATTATTATTATTTTAATACATCATTTAATTTCAAATAAATAAACTTAATTCATTAAAAATCATTTTAAATTAACCTCAAGTTAGTGATTGGTCTGAAAAATGCATTTATGCAATTATGATTTAATAATGTATTTATTTCTTTAATAATACCTTGTGTGTAACACATTTATTTCTTAGACAAAATAAAATTTCTCATTTTCAGTTATTAAAATCCATCTAATTTAGATCCAGAATTTGGAGTAATATTGTGTACATTAAGTGTTAGATTGATATGAAGTGAGTTCACTCGAAAATGAAAATTCAGTCATCATTTGCACAACCTTATGTCGTTCTATATATTTCTGTAAATCAAAAAAGTGATCAATAAAACTGGGTCTATATGTTCTAGTAGGAGGATACCAATGAATATGTTTTGTGTTTTAATTAGTCTATGTAGTGGCATTTTAAGGGGTTGTGCAGCTCCTTCTAATGTGACTATATTTATAAAACAGCTCAGCCTCTTGTTTATCTTATTTATTTACAATGTGTGTGTTTATAGGAGGAAGCCAGGAGGGTAGCACTGAAGCAGAGAGCGGAGCAGACGGATCATTCTGAGAGTCTTGGTTGGGAGGAAGAGGACGAAGAAGGTTTGACTGAAATTTAAATCATTTAGTGCTATTTATTTGGATTTTTATCGGAAAGTGTTTTACTTCAACTAGTTTTTACCTTGCTGTTTATTTTCCTTAATAGGCAGCTCACTAGATTTTAGAAACTGTGCCTTTATGTTCCTTCATCA